>NW_024352947.1:1966598-2031923 GCF_902729225.1 Pteropus medius | reverse complement strand
GAGAGGAAATAGGACAGTGATGAGCGCTGGGTTGGAAACGTAACAAACCTGATTTTCGAATGTTCTTAAAAGCCGGATTAAAAAGTTGTGTGTTAATTTAAACACGACGAGAAGCTGCGTTTTTAAGTAGCTTCTCGGTTGCTTGCGTCCAGAGTAATAGAACTAACACGGTGGCCAGGAAGTGTCCGTAAACGAATGAATGAATTTTCGTCCTCAGCTAACTGTCGTGGAAGGCTCTGACAAGGCCCGCTACAGCATTGGTTCCTGTTACATTTTTCCATTTGGAAGTTATTATGGACCGAATGTTTGTGTCCCCTCAAAAATTCACACATCGGAGCCCTGCCCTCCGATGCGACAGTGTTTGGAGATGGGACCTCGGGAGGCAATTCGGTTAGATGAGGTCATGAGGTTGAAGCCCCAGGGGAGGGACTGGCGTCCTCCTAGGATGAGGAAGAGAGACCGGGGCGGGGGGTCCCTCTCTCTTTCTGCCTCACCAGGAACCGACTCTTCTGGCCTCCAGAACTGTGAGAAATCAACGTCTGCTGCTTCAGCCACTCTCTGGCGTTTTGTCACAGCAGCCTGAGGAGACTAATACGTGAGTCCCCCCAAAAGTGTTACTCTAAAGAAAAGTTATTGTTCTCTAGGAGCTGAGCTCCTCATCAGAGCCAGAGCGTGAGTGGACACGGACGCGAAGACCCTCTTCAAAAGGCTCCTTCTGGTAGACGGGGCTCTTCGTCGGCCTCCCAGAACCTTCCGTGGAGACGTGAATCCACGGTCTCTGCTGCAGAAGGAACAAACCTTCTTCAATACATTCTAGAAAATATGTTACGGGTTTAAGATGAATTAATGTGAATTTAACCCACAACCATTTTCAGTAAATAACGTGCTTTCCTGCCTTCAAAATGCAAATTATGGGTTTGATTGGGTTTTGACTTCGTCACTTGGGCTCCTGAGTTCGTGTGACCAATAGCCATGCTCCTCGGGAACAGCGAGTTCGCCTTTACTGTGGTGCTGGTGCCCTGCACTGAACGTCAACACGGTTTTGGGGGGATTTTATCTCCCTGCCTCGGATAGTTGCCAGGCTGTTCAGTCTTAGGAATTTTGTCTTGGAGTTGGCTCTTTTGACTGATTCTCGACGGTCTGTGTATAGTTTGGAAGTACGGCTGTTCGATACGAGATATTGGTAGCTTATAAATCGTTGCTTCGTAGACTATAGACCGTTTTTATTTCCATCTGCAGTAAATGCACCTGAACTCTCTGCACACGCCAAAACATATAAAGTGTGTCATAACATATAAAATGTTGTCGATACAGCAGTCCCCCCTTATCCGAGGGGGGTATGTTTCGAGCCCCTCAGTGAAGCCTGAAACCACGAACAGTACCGAACCCTATATATACTATGAATTTTTCTGTACGTACACACCTGATAAAATTTACATAAATTAGGCACAGTAAGAGATTAACAACAATAACTAATGATAACGCAGAACAATTATAAGAATATACTGTAATAAAAGTTACGTGAATATGGTCTCTCTCTCTCTAACTGGTCTCTCTCTAACTGGTCTGCTAACTGTTAGGGAGCATTTACAGCAGGGGTCCCCAACTCCCGGGCCGTAGACAGGTACCGTCCGTGGCCTGTTAGGAACTGGGCCGCATAGCAGGAGGTGAGTGGCCTAGTGAGCGAAGCTTCATCTGTATTTACAGCCGCTCCCCAGCGTCAGCATCACTGCCTCAGCTCCACCTCAGATCCTCAGGCCTTAGATGCTCATAGGAGCACCCGTCTCTGGTGCCAGAAAGGTTGAGGACCGCTGGTCTACAGCGTGGATTCTCTGGACCAAGGGCTGAGTCACACCACAAACAGGATGGGGAGGGACGGCGTGAGATGTCATCACACTATTCGGAAAGATGTACAATTTGCAACTTATGAATTATTTCTGGAATTGTCCATTTAATATTTTCATGGTATCTGAAATCGTGGATAAGGAGGACTGGTGTATAGTCATTCCCGGGGGTGGGGGAGCACTTACCATCTTTATCTACACCCCTCCCTCCTCATAACTTCTAAGTCAGGAGTTGGTGTCCGCCGATGCCGCAGAAGGTCAGACGGCCGGAGGGAGGTGAGGTCGCAGGTCCTTGCTGCAGCGCCTGCCTGTATGATGAGGGGTTCACTCCAGGCTGTGTCTGGAGACACAGTGAGACTATAGGCCTTGGCGTCGAACCCCTGATTTGGACACTCCTGCCACTTCCTGCCACCAATAAGGTCTAAAACCACACCAAGAAGAGAGAGAATACTCTCCGTTAAAACTCTAAATCCTTTTCGTTCCTGAAGCATCCTCTCTGAAACATGTGTGTGGTCTCAAATTTAGTTTATTTAGGTAGAGGGAAGGCCGATCAGAGCAAAAATAAAACTTCACTCTGCAAAACAAAACAAAACAAAAACCACTCTGTAATCTCTAGAATCCTCCTTGCAGCAGCCTGGGCAGGGAGGGGCGGAGTCGCTGGAGCAGCCCGCGCCCTGGCATGTTCCAGGCCTTCCTCTGCTCGGCGCAGAGCCGGCCACCTGCAAGTTCAGGGGCAAAGCTCAGGAGGCCGCTGGGTTTCTGGGTGGAGGGAGGGCGGACGCCGCTGGGCTGCAGCCGCCTGCACGGCCCGGTGCCCGGCGCCCGCCACCGCGTGGCCCCACCGCGGACGGTCGCCTGACCTCGGCCGCAGAAGCCCGCGCCCACTTCCTCTTCCCTGCGCTCCCTGTCCTTGCTGTCCCCTTCGCAGGGACTTCTCACTGCCTCGGGCAGTCACTGCCCTCGTGACCGAGCCCGTGGATCCCGAGACAGTCACATATACTTCTGGGTGACATGTGGAAAATAAGCAAAACGAGTTCATGAAGCGAAATAACAACGCCCACCCGCAATCGTATGGGAACTGCGTTCAGGAAACACAGGCGGGCGCCCGCGGGGTCCCCCGCCAGTGCTTCGCGACCTTTGACCTTCGACGCACCCACGAGTCCCCCAGGGACCTGTGACAATCCAGATTCTGAGTCCGCATCCCGCACGAGCTGAGGACCACCCTCCCGCGGGAAGGGCCCAGCGTGCCAGGGCCCCCGCGAATCTGCCTTCGCGTCCTCGGCGGCGTGTAGCAGGTGCACGTGGGGGGTGGGGGGGCAGGGGAGCGAGAGGAGACAATGGAGACTTCGCGCGCCCCCTCGGTCGGTCTCTCCTGTTCTCGGCACTCGCCCCTGGGGTGTCTCATGCCCCCCGATGTTAAAAACCAGACAGGCGCGGCCGGAGGGGCGTGGAAGGCCGGCCAGCGCGAGTCGTTTTAAAGCGGTTTCATGCCGGCTTCTCCTGAGCGTCTCTTCCCAGCGATTCTCGGATGTTCTCATGGTCCTCGGGGCTTGCTTCCAGTCTGGCGCATCCCGGGGAGAATGCCAGAGTTCTCGCCAAGGCTTGGGGGCCACGACGACGAGCCCAGGGGTGCTGATCACTTCAGAGAGGAGGCGTTCTCATCCCAGGCTGCTTTCATCCCAAGCCGGCTGACCCCTGCCGTGTGGCTCCCCCGCCCTAGGGGGCCTTCCATGGGCAGCGTTTCCTTTAGGAAGGAACAGAACTTTTCTGTCTGCAGAGTTCGCATTAAAGCCTCAAGACCCTCGGTTCTTTTCATCTCTGCTCCTCCTAATTTATGAGACGGAACCGAGTGCTTGATGTCTAAAACGCATCCTGCCAAGAGCAAGCAGGCTCGCGGAGCCCCCCTCAGCCACGTGGCTCGCAGCTTCGGGAAGGCGCAGAGCCAAGGAGATTAGTAGTATGCCTGTTCGCGCATCGTACAAAATCGTGCCCGAATTCGTCATTGCTGTTTTCAGAAAGAAATGCATTCTAAATGAATTTTTTTTTCAATATGAAACTAATCCCCCAAATAGAAAATAAAACAAAAAGGAAAAAAAAATCGCTCCGATACATCAATAGCCACTGTTAGACACAACTATCATTAGCATTTCGTCGTATTTTCTCTTTTTCTTTGCTAGTGTCTGTTTTCATGCGTACACTAATTTTTGTATAATTTTGACATGTGATACGCGTACATTTTATGTGCTTTTTTTACTTAATGTTTTATGTCATAAGTGTTTTCCATGTTAGTATACTCTTCGTCACCATCCTTTTCACTTCCTGCATAATATTCCATTGAACAGCTATACCAGAGTTTATTAACTCAGTTAAATCGGTTATATATGTTAGGCATTTAAGTTGTTCCAAAAGTTTTACAAGTATAATTGTGCTAAAAATGTAACGTAGCAAGCGTCTATTTGCACGCGACATGCGGCGCGTTTAGATTACCTAATGAGCTTGAATCCATAACGGATGGAATGATCCAGATAGTTTTAGAGAGGTACATAACAGGCGACATAAGTACAGCATCACCGAAGGGTCTCGGAAGCAGGCAGGGGAGAGACGTGGCCCGTCGTCCTCTGCCGTGGAGATGGGATCGGGGTGGCGCGGTGACCGTGGGTGGGAGACTTCTCTCCCTGTGTCTCGGACCCCTCATCTCACCTGGACGGTGCCTACGTGGAAGGATTGTGGCGAGGGCCAGTAAAATCCACAAACGCACTGGGCAGGCGCCTGCCAGTGTGAGCACTCAGTCAGTCAGGAAACAGCACACGGTCAGCAGTTAGCGAGGTCACTCGCCAGGCCTGGGGCTTGTGTGCCGTACGCCTGGTCATTTAAAGCCACCCGCTTTGACATATCTTCACAGCACAAAAGAGAAAAATATTGGTAGAGCCGTGGTCTTTCCATGACTAAAAGTTAGCCGGATATCAGAGCGGGAAAAATGCGATCATTTATAAGCTTGTTTGGGATATTGTTTGGCTAGCGATGTTTGGATGAGTAATATGAATAAACACGTAAATCCACGGGTCACTATATACTTATTTAATAAAGTATTTCTGCCTTCGTTTCAGCAAAATAATTCATGATATTCTTATAATCAAGATGGTCGCAATCTGTGTTCCATTGACAGCAATAATCTAACAGGTTAAAAAAATGTAATTGTATTAAAATATACAAAATTCGAATATATTTTCATCAATACGTCAATTAATGTTGATGTAAGAAGGTAAACATTTCATTACTTTACGTATGTTTTCAAAGAATTTATTTTCTTCCAAAATATTCAAAGTGATTTATTATAACCAAAATGCCAAGAACAAGTTACTTAGCAAATGCAAAAAGTTAAAAGTATTTAAATAGATCTGGAGGTTTCAGATTTTTTAAAAAAGATTTAATTACATCTTCTTGCATATCTTTGTAAAAATAAAAACTATTTGCAATTCTAGCGAAGTCCGTTTAGTCGCTAATGTCAAAACTGGTTTTACGCATTGCATACGTCATACCTAGAACTATATTCATACACGAAAGCAGGAGATGTGAGTTATGTAATGTCGCAAACTGTTACCAAAGTGTGCACAAACCGTCGTATGTACCGCATGTGGGTTTCTCGTGCCCCCGGGACCCTCAGCTGGCACGTGAAGAGCACGAGGGGGTGGACTCGCGACAGTCCCGGGGAACCCTCCTCGTGGCACGAGACTTCATTAGTCCTCGCCGTGGGAGAGGAGAACTTAACGAGGTAACGAAGCTGTTTCTCTCCTTCCCCAGCGCGTCTGCTGCTCAGGCCCCCGCTACACCCCAGCACGGTGGTCACTCCCGAAGCGGGTGGTGGTGCACAGCCATCGTCTCAGTGCCTTCTAGGTCAAGGACAGGAGAGGCATCCCTGGGGCCTGAGCAGTGTTGGTCACAAGAGTGCAGGTTTAGGGTTGCAGGTGGCTGTGCCTGCACTGAGCACCGCACCGCAGGTGCTGGAGTCCTGTGTGTGACTTAGTGTATGTGTGTGTGTGCGCGCGCATGTGTGCATGCATGTGCACTGGCATGCATGTGTGTGCACACGTGTGTGCATGTGTGCACGCGTGCAGGTGTATGTGTGTCCATGTGTGTGCAGTGTGTGCTTGTGTGTATATGTGCACACATGTGTGTGCACTTGCAAGCGTGCTTGCATGCATACGTGTGTGCGGTGTGTGCTTGTGCATATATGCGCACACATGTGCATGTGTGTACGTGTGTGCATGTGCACATGTGTGTGCGTGTGCATGCATGTGCGTTGGCATGCATGTGTGCATGTGCACATGTGCACGTGTGCATGTGTGTATGTGTGTGCAGGTGTGTGTCCGTAATGTGTGCGATTGTGTATTAGCGTATTGTGCGCATATGTAATCCGATGATGATGATATTAATGTACATATTATGCGATATGCACGCGTAATGTGCCTTTTATGTGTGCATTCATGTGCACTGGTATGCCTGTGTGCATCGCGCGTAACGTGTGCATGCGTGTATGTGTGGCCTCAGGAGGTGTATGTCATCTTCACATGTATTGTGCAGTGTGTGCTTGTGTATGTGTGCATATGTGCCGTAATGTGTGCATGTGTGTGTACATGTGTGCATGTACACATGTGTGTGCACATGTGTGCGTTCATGTGCACGTGTGCATGTGTGCGTGTGTGCGCGCGTGTACGTATGTGTGTGCTCCTGTGTGTTTGTGAGAGTGTCGCCCTTTAAAGTGTGAGGCCCAGAGCACAGTCTCTCTTCACCATCTCTGCAATGAAGGGAAGAGGGCCGTTCCCGGCCAGGGAGCTCTGGGCTGGGCTTCTGCGGTGTGCGGACCTGCTTACGAATCCATCACCATGTTTGTCCCCCACGGTGTTTGATCCGCGCTAGAGCGTTTCTCTTCTTGATGGCTTAACTCTGAAACACGGGGCCTGTGCCGGTTTTGACATCAATTTGTTAGAGAAAGTAGAAGAGAAAAGTCCCCTCCTTTCTCCCCACCTGGGCCAATTCCAGAATTTGACAGCCAGCCCCCAAACCGGCTGCTCATCTGCAGAGAAGTCCCCTTGTCAGAGCAGAGGGGCAAAGGCCCAGCGGAGGGGCACTAGGTCGCCTGGCCACCGCTCTGCTCACTAGCACAATTCAGAATCTCGTCTTTTTCCATGATCTCTGAAGCTCAACTGAGTTTTACTTCCTACCAGAAGCTTCCAGCCATTTGTCAGGGGAACGAGACTCCAAGGAAAAGAGGAGGAAGTGTGTTTGAATGTGAGACGGTTATTTTTGCAGCCGGAGAATGATATCACTGTCTGCGGAGCTGGGACTCTGGGCCGGGGGGCAGGAGGGGACAGCGGCCTGAACTGGCTGGCAGAGGTGGTCAGGACGCAGAGAGCCAGGCCCTGAGCCCAACCTCCCAAGCCCGGGGGCGGGGTGGGGGTGGTCGTAGTCCAGGAAAGAGCCAGAAGTAACCTACCAGGCTTTGACTTGCTTCAAACACTCACCTTTCTAGAAGCTGCTCAACACGTTTGCCACCGACCTGTCTCTGGTTCCTAGGGCGCCCGCCTTCTTTCTGTAGGGCCCCTCTCTACCCTGAATCTAGTCATTTCAACGTATCATTTCGAAGTGCTGATTTTGCTTCTCGTTAGGTTAAAGCGGGGACCTCATCTTCCCTCTGCTCTATCTTAGGTTTTAAATCATCCTTCTCCCAAGGCACGCTCTGGGGAGGGTCTCCTCATGCTCTGTGCTGCTTTATATTTATTACAACCGAACAATTATATCCTAATATCGATATATATATGGATTTCAAGAATATAAAGGCTGGTGGAGGACGGGTGACCTTGGGCACATTACTTCATCTCTTTGTCCCTCCGTTTCTCCATTTGTCAGTGAGGGACAGAAATAGTACTTACCTCATCGAGTTGTTGGGAGACTAAGTGGGACGGTGTGTGTGAGGCGCTTCGCGCCGGCCCGTAATTCCAGGGCGGCTGCTGGTACCATTGCCGTTGGTCAAGGAGGGGTTTGGACCAAACGCCTTGACGAATATTGGGAGCTGAGGTTTTAATCCAAGGTATCTAAGGGTTGGGGAAATCGGATCAAACTCAGAAGTGAGAGGTGAGTGTTGGTGCAGGGCAGGGCGTCTCGACCAATGCCCAGGAGGGGCTACTGTCCCCTGCCTCGTAGGTGTTCTCGGTCTGTGGTGCATGGCGGAACCGCTCCCATCAAAACGTCGGGAGGAAATAGAACACATTTCCCGGGAGAAAGCTGCTGTCTCCTTCATCGTCACCTACGTCTCTAGCTCCGTTTAAGGGCACGCTAATCCTTCCCGCTCTTTTCTTTACCTTGAACTCCAAGTCCCAGGTTTACCAGTCGTCTGGCCGTGTGAAAGTCACATAGCCACTCTGAACTTCGGTCTCCTCATCTGCAGAGTGAGATGAATAACATCTGATCTCACTTGGTCGTTGCGACATGCAGATGAGGTATTACATTCGGAAGTCGTTTGCAAGCTGCGGAACACAGCATGGGTGTCACCGTGACCGCGATTGTTCTGCTGTTTGCGTTGGTCTCGGACGTGTGGTCTGACAGAGGCTAGGGAGGGCATCCGCTGGTTAATGAGCACGAAAGAGCGAGAAATCCCTGGTGAAAATCGTGTGATAGCTTTCTTATCTGAGCGAGGATGGCACTCACGTTGTCCTCTCATTTGTCCTTCATTTGTCCCAGCCCTGAAGATCCCGAGAAATTTAAGATATGCTCGTTTCCTCAAGGTATTCATGACATCCGTCAGGTCACATGTTTAAATTATTTTTCCACAGGTAACAAAGGATTTGCACATGCTCAGCCTCGCTCCATCCCCCGGTCCCTAAGTCATCTAGCTAAAGCCCTCATGGGAACGTGAAGATCTGGCCAGGTGTATGTCATCCTGACTTATTACCATGCAGGGTGTGGCAGCAACCTTTGGCCGAACACCTCACCACTGGGGTGGCAATACCAAACGTGACACACATCCACACACGTTGCACCTCTTGATTAAATTGCAGTTGGAGAATGAGGTCTTCTGGTAAACAGAAATCTGAACGTTTAACGAATTTTCACTTATCGATCTTTTTTTTTTTTTTTTTAATGAGGATTACATTTTTGGGGTCTAGCTTTAAAAAATCTCTCCCTGCTCCGCGGTCAGAAAGTTCGAAAAGTTGTTTTTTGACACTTAAATATGAAAAGTAACTAGAATCGGCTTCTGAGTATTACGTGAAGTAGGCATCTAATGCTTCTTTCCTCCACGTGTATCTTTTTTAAAAGTAGAGGACATTTCCAAGGTGACAGGAAATGTGAATGTATTTCAGAGAAACAACAGACAGAACCGATTAGAGATTATAGGAGATGAAGAGGGATCGGCCAGTCCCCAGAGTTTGTTAAGATGAAGCCGGCGAGGCCAGCGGGTAGCCATGGACCCGCCTGGCATGTGCCGTTTGGGCTTTAATTCAGTGTCTGTGTTGACTGCACGGGCCCCTGAGCTAGGCTGGGACGTGGCGTTGAGGAACAGCACATATAAAAACCATGCTGTTAATTTATTCCCTAACAAAAATACCTATTGAGCATGGGGTTCTGACACACAACAAGGAATAAAGAAGATCCCATTCCTCGGGGAGCTCACCTTTGGGGTTTCATAAATGGGCGGGCACCCATCACGCGCATCCAGCTGCACGCAGCACTCCGTTATGCCTCTCCACTACGTGGTCACGACCCCCTTTCGTACATCTGATCGAGACCCACGGATGCTCAGGGACTTCACCGAGGAAGCACAGCTGGGGAGCGCAGAGCCGGAAGTAGAATCCAGATTTTTCTCTCAGTCCAGTGTTTTTCTGACTATGTTGTCTCTTCGTTTAATCTCTATTTCCTAATGGTTTTTATTATACGCTTAATCTCCCATTCAATCTGTTTCTATCTCTCCATCTATTGATTAGTGTCTACCCATCCGTCTATCGATTTATCTGTTCTTTGATCTACCCATTGTCTATACGTTCATTTACCTGTGCATTCATCTGTCTGTTCACTTACCTGTCTCGGCAGGTAGAGTGGGTGATGGGAGGAATATTGGGGAAAGTTCGGGACTACCTGAATCCAGCCAGACACTAAGTTCATCCCCAGCCTGTAACATCCAGCAATTGCAAATCAGTTTCCATGTCTGTAAAACGAGGGGTTTGGACCAAACGCTTTTAAAAGCGTGTTCTGCTTTTAATATGATTTCTCATTAACTTGGTTTTTCTGAGCACTACCTGATTCAATACTATTTTGTTCACTGATAGGACATCGACTTCACATTTGCACGCCTTTTGTCTGCAGCTCTCACGCCCCTTCTCGACTTGCAAGAGATAAAAACACAACTCAGACTCACGTAAACGTGAGACCCTATTGGTTTACGGAGTCGAAGTGCTGGGTCGACGACAGAGTTAAGCAGTAACGAAGAGAACCGGGGCCTCCGGACCGGAAACGGGGATTCTAAGCGGCCACCGTAGTTTATTTCCAATTATCTGTTTCTGTTTCTCTTTATCTGTAGATCTCATTCTCTTCTCCAAAAAAGACCCTGTCTGCCCTCTGGGAAATGTGGTCCCTGGCAGCCCCAAGCAAGCAACTCCAGTGGAAAAATCCTTCCGCATGTTGTCTGTACATCCATTTATAGGAAGGATTCTGACCATTCTCCACTTGGATCGGTCATTATTGGGGGGTTGGGTGATTCTGGCCAATGGCCCTTTAATCCACAGCCCTAACAGAACCTCATAGAATAGGACAAAGGCAGTGCCCCCGCACCCCAAAAAATATGCTGAGCAGACAAAGAAAAATGTCCTGTGCATCCACTGATAGAATGATAAGGTGCTGTGGCCAGAAAAACCAAGTGAGAGACGTTAGCGGAATAACGGTTAGGGTCGTGGGCTCTGGGAACAGCGTTCCTGGGCGAATCCCAGCTTCGCGCCTATAAACTGTGCAACCTTGAGCAAATTCCATATCCTCTTTAAGCCTCACTATGTCATCTGTAAAATGAGGAGAATAATATTACCTGTGTTAGTAAGTGGCTGCGAGGATTAAGTTGGTACAACATGCAAGGCACGAAATGACGTTGGCCGTTACTTCTACGACTAACGATAGCGTTAAGGTCGCACAATGGGCATCTAATAGATCATAGACGCCAATGGCCAATGCCCCCGCCTTTGCCCTACCTACTATTAACCCTATTTCACAGAAGAGGAAACTGAGGCACGGAGCGATAGCCTGCTGGCTAGGTCATGTGCTAGAGTGCTCTGCTTTGGGGGCCTCGCTGCTTCGGGGGCCCCGCTGCTTCGGGGGCCTCGCTGCTGCGCAGGCAGAAGGGGCAGGTCCTTAACTCTCTGGCCGGACAGGCTGAGCTGTTGAGAGCAGAAAAATGTAGAACTCAGCCTGCACCCGAATGAGTGTGAGTTTGAGTACGAGCAACGAGCCTCCCCAGATAAGTAACTGTCCCCACGGCCGTGGTGAACTCAATGCCCCGCTTTCGTGCACCCTTGTGATTGATTTCTGTCACAGAGTAAGAGTGAGCGGAGATCTCGTCGAAACTTTGTCATTCGCAGTTTTTTTTTTACAGTCCAGGAATTTCCAAACAGTAAGGGTGTGTTAGGTCATCGGAGACCTGTTTCTCCTCGTTACTCAGCTCGGCAGCCTGGCAGTCTGCTCTGGATTTCTGCGGGGTGTCTCACTCTCTACCTGTAGCAGAGCTGTGACTCAGCCTGTCGAGTAACTCCCTTTTCCCCAGTATGACATGTCAACTTTGTATCATTGCTGTGGCATGTTTCTTGCCCTGTGGCTGATAAACAAGGTAACCCAGTCAGGAAACCAAAGCAAATTCTCCACTTCTGAGTCAAGGCAGGAAGCCTGCCAATCTAGACCTACAAGACATGCTCTCACATCTCGCCCGGTCCTCTTGGGAAGCCGTGTTTCTCTTCCTCACCCTCCGGCCCCGCCCGCCCTCCCTGCCTGCGCCCCCTCCCCCCCCAAGAAAAGAGGGCAAAACTCTACAGCTATTTTTACCTGAAGGATAAATCCCAGGGGCAAGACCTCTTAGGTTGCATTTATTAAAAAAGAGAATGTTTTCATCACTGATGCATTTAAAGTGGAGTATTCGTGCCTGCCTGGTTTGACGTGTCTGGTCTTTGCAGTGCTGGGGACACGCTAGGATTCTCGACTCCATCACGGCTGGGTTGTCATATGAAAGTCATGGAGGAAACATGGTCTAATGAATGGAAAGGCAAGGATTTGAGCTTTACTTTCCTTATCTGGAAATAGGGCTAAAAAAAAAACTTCCTTTTTAAGTTATGAGAAACAAGAGTATACATAACACACGTGTAAAACTGTATCTCTCTTCTATACGAAGGTGACTCGTCCCCTGGACTTGCTGTGGAGCCCCCACCACGACACTGGTCTCCGCCTTAATTGTTCCAAGTGGCAAAACAGAGAAAATTATGTTTGCCGCTAAATCATGTTTTCAAAAGCTCGCACTAGTGATACTATAAAGTAATGCAATTTTTCTAGAGGCAATTTAATATTCTCTATCACGTATACACTTTAATACAATTTTACTTCTAGGAATTTGTTGTAAGAAAATAATCTGATGTTATTCACAAGCATATTCGCAAGAATAATATGTGAAGCGTGTTATTCACAAGTCAATAATAACATGTTTATCCTAAGAAAAATTACGAACAACCTGCAAATCTCACTATCGGAGATTGGTTAAGAAAAATTACGAACAACCTACAAATCTCACTATCGGAGATTGGTTAACATCTATATAGAAGAATATTATCTAGGCAGCCATTAGAAAAAAAAGAACATTTATTCTTATGGAAAATATTCATTCTGTATCACTAAGTGAACAACGCAAAGAGTAAAACTGGATACATTGTTTGATATTTTTAATAAATAAGAAAAGCACACACACACACACGGAAAAAAATCCTAGAAGGTTGCAAACATACCAGAACATTAATCATAATTTTCTTTAGTTGAGATCCAAGTGATTTTTGTTGTCTTCCCTCGTGCTTTTTTCCTGTGTTTTGCAAGTTTCCTTTACTGAGTATACTTTATTCCTTTAATTAGAAAAATGGTGTTAAAATATGGCTACTAAACAGATCTAGTTTTCAAACGAACCTTGATGTTTAATCCATGATCTCTACCTTTAAACTGCTTTAGAACGACTTAGAATTTATAAATTTGTGCAGCGAAACCAGACCGAGTGGAAATACCTCAAAATGTGAACAATATTATCTCTGTGTGGTAGTTTATGGGTGATTTTATTTTTCATCTTATACTTACAGTCTGGGTGTATTACTTTTATAAACAGAAAAAAATGCTATTAAAATATCTGTCGAACAATTATTATTTCTAAAAGTAACATTTTATCAATGCCTTCGGTGAGAGCTGGTTTGATTTGGGCTTTTATTTTTTTTTTTCTTAGTTGCATTTAGTTTATCTTGCAAGGAAATAAACCGGCTCAGAGGAAGCCAGTTTCACGATGTCTAATTTGAACAAAATCTTACTTCTTTTCTTTTAAAACTCTTCCATTCATATTTCAGGGTGATTTTAATTTGTCATGTCGAGGCCCTCAAAGCCCAAGTCCTAAAATGCCGGGGGGAGACGGTTCCAGCTGACTCTGAGGAAGCCTGAAAACCTTCCAGGCGAGTCTGGTCTCACAGGATCCGCAAGCAATTCTGGATCAAAGGGCTTCGGATAAAACGCGTTAACTCTAGACGGCCTCTCCTCCCCGAGCCTCAGATCCACTGGACGCTTGCCCATCTGGGCTGAGACCTGTAGGCGGCTCTTTTTGGAGCAAGGGTGCCTTGAGGTCACATCCAAAGCATGGATTTCCATGTCTGCGGAAACGGCCAGAATGTGTTTTCCAACGCGAATGATATTTTCAAGGTCAATGCTGGGTTTCCAGCAAAAGCAAAAAATGACTGATATGCGGGCTAGAAAAAAGCAAAGAAAGCTGTGGGTCCGTCGTTGAAGCTCCCAGTGCAGCGGGCAGTTTTAGGGGTGCCTCTCGGCTGCTCTTTAATGCACACCCCACACTCTCACCAACAAACTGGATCTCAACTCGGACGTACACAGGTAGATGAATTGGGGACCAGATTATATTTCCTCCATCCTGTTTTCTCTTCTTAAAGGTTAGGAGTTATCTTTATACTGGGAAACAGCTCTTCTTGACAAATCAGAACAATGCGGACATGTTCCGGGAATAAACTCCACGGCAGATAAGAAAATGAAAAACAAATGGAAACCAGCAACGTGTTTCTCTCTGTTAGTGGCGCCACAAGCCGGAGAGCTTCTCTCCTTCACGGCCGCCTCTAATTCCAAAGCCTCGCCACGTGTCGCTCTCGACCGTCCCTCCTCCAGCGGCCACCGGTGTCCTGGCCTGGTCCTCATAGGCCCCTGGCCGGCCCCTGGACCATGAGCTGACTCACCTTTGCCCAGGAATGCAAACCTAATGGCGTCATTCCCTCTTACAATCCCTCCGTTCTGAGAGAAAACCTGAGCTCCTTGCTGTGGCATTTGGGGACCCTCCACAATTAAGCAGCCCTTCTCCTCAGCCAACTCCATCACCCCACCGCAAACCTGAACTTCCTGTCCTTCCCGAGACCCCAGTAGCCTGGGTCCATGGGTGGCAGGGCTCCCTCATTAAAAACACAAACTCAAAGATAAAATTAAGACTCTCCACACGGCGACCACAGGGCATTAAACGCCCAGCACAGGGCCCCGTGTGACCGCTCGGGTCATGTGCCCACGGATTCTGCCCACGCTCTGTGTCTCCAATCCTGCCTCCTCTTTGTCCTTTAAGGTCCACTTCGCTCCAGTGTCCATGCCAAGAAGTCTCCCCAAAGTGCCCCTGCCCCCGCCCAGGGCCCCTAACTGCAGAGGGCGTTCCCTTTAGATCAGAAATTCCCAAAGGATGAGATACCAACTACTTAAGTGTGAGCCCCCGGGGTGGATGTTAAACCAAGTCAGGACCTCGGGGGGTGGCGCGAGGCCCCTGCCGAGTCGCAACCAGACTTGTGAACACAGAACCCCCGACGTGTGAGAACTGCCCGCACCCCCAAGCTCGGCAGGCCCCTCTCGGTCCCTGTTTCTCTAACACCTGGCGCAACCGGGCACTTCCTAGGTGTTGACTGTTTGCTGGCTGCAGGGAACCGATCCAGCTTCAGGTCGGCCTGTCCCCCGGGGCTTCCCGCTGACTCCCAAGTCCTCACGGCCTCCCTCCCATTTCTTTTAGGGGTAACGGGGCTCCACACGGCCTTGCTGAGTAGACACAGCTGTGCAGACCTGGGCCCCCAAGTGACCTGAGGCTGGCACTCGTGGATGGGGCGCCGCCGGCATGTGGTGGGTCCTTGGCTTCCACGATTCTGCACTGCAAAGGGCCACCCTGAGCATGTGCCTTGGCTTCCTGTGGGGCTCCGGGAGCCGCGTGCGAGCCTGCAGGTGTCACGCAGCCTGTGACAGCCCCGGCACCACAGGGCGACCGCGAGGGCGTCTCCTCCTCCTCCTCCCCTCGCGGAGGCGGCACCGGGAAATGAGCTAGAACCCAGGGGCCCAGAGCGAGAGGCCGTGGAGCGGTGCCCTGCCCCCCGGTCTGGCGTCGTGCTGGGCGCGTGGGCCACAGAGGTCCCCGCACCTGTGCCAGGCCTGACGGAGCTCCGGCCCGGTCCCTCCAGTCCGGGCTCACAGAGAGCGCCGTGAAGCTGTCACCACGCGGATGGCAGACGCGGGGTTGTCCCAAAGCAAATTCATACACGACAAATGACATTCAGGTCCCATGTTTTGCTCCCCAAATTAACTCTTTCTAATGCAGGGCATCGTCGCATTTGGATCCCGTGCCAGCCAAACGGGGCAAAACGTCTGGGCCTCAGGAAGCTGTCACGGAGAGGGGGGCCTTCCCGCAGCAGAGCGGGGACGGGTCACCCCATAGACAGCTGAGCGATCGTCTGGGAGCCCGTCTGGTCGCCGAGTGAGCGGGTGTCTCACGGACCCCGATGGCTACTTCTAGTGCTTCCGCCACACACAGTTTCTCAGGCTCCTGAAATTTCCCTTAATCTTTGCCATCATCGCCCAAGATTAACAGCTTAAATTCTTCTAGCTCTTCGTACGTGCAAGGAATGGTCCTCAGAGTGGTGCTTAAGGTGTCTCATTACAGCCCACAGTAACAGGGAGGTGTGGCGGTTACTAACCCCCTTACCGGCCGGGGCGATGGGGCGGGGAGGGGATGATGCGGTGGCCAGTGACCCTCTGGATGTCCGCTCGCTGTCATGGGACCTAGTCCCCCGGCCGCTTCCGTGGCACCTTTCCTGGCTCTCCGGCACCCGTCGCATGCATTTACATCCCTCTCCCTGCGGTGTTACGGGTGCGTATGCAAAGACTGGAACTTTGTCTCCAGTTCCTGGCAGAGTTCTTAAACCCTTGGGATTTTCTGAGTGAAAGAAGCACTATTCATAAGGAGCGCTTTGTCTCTACCTGGGCTTATGCTAATGAGACAACTCCTGGGGGTTCCCACAGGAAGCAAACACCTGATTGGAGGGTTGGAGCTTTCAGCCTCCCCCCCACCGCACCCCCCACGTCCCCTCACCTCCCAGAAGTAAAAGGGGTTTGGGGATTGAGTTCAATGAACAATGGCCAATGAGTCGATCGGTCATGTCTACGTAACGAAACCTCCATTTTAAAAAATCCCGTAACTGTGGGTTTGAGGAGCTTCCAAACTGGAAATCACATTCCTGGGCTGGCGGCGGGGGGGGGGTGCCCCCAACTCCACAGAGGTCTCTGTGCTGGGGACCCCACCGGACCTCGCTCAGTGTTTCTCTTCATTTGTTTATTTCTGTTCTTCACAGCAGGGATTGGTGCTCGTCTCCTGCTAGGTGGCCCGGTTCCTAACAGGCTGTGGCCCAGGGGGTGGGGACCCCCACTTTACAATAAACTATAATCGTAAGAATCGTGCTTTCCTGAGGTCTGTGGGTCCTTGCGGTGAATTGTTGACCCTGAGGGCAGGTCTTGGGCATCAGCGAATTTGCAGCCAGCGGGGCAGGTGAGCAGGTAGCCCGGGGACCCTATCTGCAGCTGCCATCTGAAGCGGGGCGTCTTCTGCGCGCCCGAGCCTTTAGCCTGCACTAGCTCTGGGCAGTTCCTGTAACTCCTGGACTGACTTGTGGGACACCCGGTTGGTGTCAGAGAATTGGAGAACTGGCTGGTTGTTTTGGAAAAACCAAATGGCACCCACTGGCCCTGAGCGCCACGGGGCTGGGGAGGGACTGAAGTCACGGGTTCAAGAGTTTTGGGGCGGCACAGCACCCCCCCCCCGGAGCACTGCACGTGCTCAGCGCGTTTTCTCCTTGATCCGCAGCTTCCAGTCTGAAACCCCCTTCGTCTTCGGTTAGTTAAGGAATCGGATAGTCACCGGGTCCGTGACCGTGAGCATCGCTTTCATGCGATGTGTAAGTTTCAGGGCACAAAGCAGAAGGTCACTGTGATACTCGGTGACAGAGCAAGGGCTGGACGTCCCTGTCTCGCTAGTGGGACACGGTCCCTCTGCCTCACTGTCTCTCAGCTTTCCAAAGTGTCCTTCCTGATTTGGCGCCACGACAATTCTATAGGATCCATGCCAAATCGAATCACCATGAAGCTTTCGTGACTCGCTGGAAGACACATAATGAAAATGGTTTCCAGCTCTGTGTCACCCCACACCACACTCCAAATTGGATTTCTCTCCACCAGGCAGTATAACCAACCGTATCTCTCAGCTTTACCCCACCTACCAACTGTCGTGACTCATCGGCCTGCCCGTCCTGTGAAGACGAGAGAGCCAAGGGCAGGTGGAGAGGGAGATGGTTCCAGAAAGGCCCACTGCTGTCAGCGGCTCCCATGACAGAGATGAGTCACCGGGGCCCGCCCGTTCCTGAGCATGGAGGCCAAGTGGGTGTCTGTCACCAGCTCCCCGCTCTCCCAGACCGGCTTCTTCAAGAGAGTCCGTGGCGGCGGTGGGGGGACCCGTTCGGAGGCTCTGAGGCCGGTGGAAAGCGGAGGGGGGCGAGCGGGAGGCCTGGAGAGCTGCCACCGAGTGAGGCTGGTGACGGGAAGGCCCTATCAATCTCTCGTGCAGAGCCAAATATGGTGCTGGGCTCAGTAGGTAATAAACGAAGGTCGCATCGCTGCCGGACGCAGAGACACATCACAGACGAGAGGGAGGGCAGGCCTGGCACCACCGTGTGCGGTCCGCACCGCCCGCGGGGCTGGCCGGCTCACCCCGGGGTGCAGAAATTCCATATTTGTCCTTGTGGAGCACACATGTGCTTTTTCCTTGACGTATGGGCTCAAAGCAAGGGGGGAGATGGCGGGGGAGGCGAGGCCAGTGTGTCACTTTGAAGACGTGTTCTGGTGCCGCCCCCAGGCCACCGGCCTTTCCCAGGGTGCCGTGCAGATTGAGGCCCCGTGCCGAGGTCTTCGCGGGCTTTTTGGCCATCCTCCAAACACGGCCAGGCTCTTGGTGCCAATGAGAGCAGATGTCATTACCAGAAATAGCCAGAACCGGTAGGTTTTTCAGTACAAAGTTTTAAGAACACATTGTTAAAATGTGGGGTCCGTCTATTCCAGGACTGCCCGGGGAGCACACAGACTCTTAGGGCTGGCCCCTGCTCACAGCGCCAGGGACAGGCTGGCCCGAGAGAGGAACAGTCACACGTGAAAACCGGAGCAGGCAGCACGGCGTTCTCTGTTCCAGGGCCAAACCTTTGGGGTGCACGTAAGGGCAGAGGGCCGGACGCAGCCAGGGGCGTCTTCCTGCCTCCAGGCTCAGGCGGCGGCTCCATGAGCAAGGCGGGACCTCACCTTTCCCCCGTGCCTGTGAGCGCCCTGCTTTTCTCAGCAGTGAGATTTATCAGGAGCCCGTGTCCTACGCAGCCACAGAGAAGTGAGGCCCACGAGGGAGGCAGCGTCCAGCTGCAGAGAGAAGGACACAGGACTTAGAGCCAGGAAGACCTGAATTTGTGCCCATCGCCAGCTGGGAGACCCCTGGGTGTCCGCCTAACTCACTGAGCTTCTGTTTGTCCATAACACAGGGTCATCTCTCCCACTGGGCAAGGTTTTCACGAGAGTCAGAGGCAGCGCTTCGCAAGGGCCGAACACGGTAGGTTCTCAGAAAACTGCAGTTGCCATTGAAACAAATAGGGGTCTTCCTTCACTGAAATGATAGCTACCTGTAGGTTGTTAATGGCTAGAAACTCTCCTCCCTCTCGCTGTAGCTTTTCGTGGTTCAGAGCTCTTTCCAACAGGCTGTGACCTTGACCATGCAGTTGTCTTCTGCGGGAGAGAAAAAGCTTTCGGAGCAAAGGCGAAGGGCCAAGGGTATCCCGTTCTGATCAGCACGACTCTGTCCTCATTCCAACACCTGCGCCCCGGTTGGCGTCCTGGCGGAGCAGGGGTCTGGACCGGAACCGCTTTCAAACGCAGTCGCAGGCCCGACAGTGAGACCGGACTACATCGCCGTGATTTGCCCGGTGTCGGGCTCAGGGCAAGTGCGCTGATGGTTTCAGAAAAAGCCTCGGCGGTGGTCGGTGTGCGAGCCGGGCCCGGGGAGGATGCAGCTCCTGGGCTGCCGGGCGTGTTGAGCTTTCCAGCGTGCTGCTGGAGGCAATGTGGCCGCCACGCTTGGCACAGAAGGGATGGTCACCATATGCATTTCATGCCCTCATGTGGATTGGACCCATTCCCGTTCGTTTCCTGCAATCACGGTCCACATGGAAAATGACGAGGTCCATATGCTTTCGCTTCACATTGTCCAGGATGGAAAACGCTGATCCTTTGTCCCAGGAGATAAAAACCCGTGAGGCCGTCCGTCTAAGCTTTAAGTGTCACGGAGAGGTAATGTGGCAGAGCCACATAAATTCCGATGGACCAAAACGATGATATAAACGAGGTAAAAATGGGAAACAAATTAGGACTTCTAAAAAGATAGGCGAGCCGTCATTAACACGAAATGGGATTAAATCTGAAGTACTATTTATTAGTCTTATCTGTAAGTTTGCAATTCACGTTTCTCCCACAGTGAAGCCACATTAAGAATAGTAGATAGAATAAATAAATAAAGACTAATGGAAGAATGTGATGATAGTCATTTATCACCCAAAAAATCCATGTTTTCGTTTGGGCCGTGGCAACAAAATCAGTGATCTAAATATTAGCAAGAAGAGTACATTATAAACACTTAGTTATGTATTGTTATCACCGTGAAGTCATTTCGAGAGAAATAAAAACTCTTTTTTATTTTAACTGCTAATATTCATCAAATGTTAATGAAAATACCTAACAAATAATTATGAAATACACATTGCTTAAGTAATAAAGATGAAAGAGATGATAATCGTCGTGAATATTTAATCCGCAAATTAAAGAACATACCATTAATAAGACTTAATTATGTCATTAAATATTTAATTTTACTTCCACTACTAAATTTTGTTTGCATTTTGCATATTCTACGTGTAAAAAGCTTCTTAATAAGATTTGCAGTTTCGGCAACATCAAATGCCAGAGCATTTAAGTTTGACTTACTGTCTTTATCACGTTGGCCGAACATCATTTTACTTATCATTAAGTGAAATGAACAACCCTCCGTACAGTTTACTACAACTTATGCTTTACCCGAAAGGGGAGTTTAACAGTTGGTTCTAGGTCATACCCACAAAAACAATGTTTTCTAACGGCAAAGAAAATAATGCCTTTCCATTTACATTATTTTTTCCAGTGGGGATCATACGACTTCCCCCATTGCTACTGTCTGTATGGGAGACTAGATCTGATTCTGCCTTAACCTGCTAGGGAAGAGGTCCCACGCCTTTCACAATTCGATCCCTTTGTTTTTTCAAAGTTGATCTGTTGATCTCATCACTTACAACGCCTGTTTCTGGATATATCTCAGTGCGCGTGTCTAAGGTACAGGGGTCGACGGCAGGTTCCAGGTACTGCCAGGTGGCACCCAACGCTCGACCTCACCTTAGCACACGGTGAGAGCCTCGTCTCAAGTGGCCAGTGCAGGGCCCGGCTGCATAGCGCTGAGGACACGGCCAGATACCACACAGCACAGGGATGCAGCTCGCACGGCTCGCGAGAGCCAGCCGCGTGCATCTGTCCCCATTCCTTGCTCAGTGGCATCGCCTTGGTAGCTGGAAATCAGCCACAAAGCATTTACACCAAAGAAATTGGCAAACGCGGCCTATCAGGGCTCCACCCGCCACAGAGAGCCAGCTGTCGGACATTAGCCAGTACACCACCGAGCACACAGACGGGGTCAGGACACGACACCCCACTTCTCTGCACACCTCCTCACGCGCCCCTTCACCGCCTGGGACCCAGGCGACCTGAAGCTCAGTGTGGGGTGCACAAACGCTTCGCGGAGGCCGGCAGGCCGGGGTGCCCAGGGCCCCCCGGGCTCTGCACGACCTCCCGCCTCCAGCTGCGTGTCCGGACCAGCCCTGCTCCCCGTCCATGCTCAGCTGACGGGCACGCGAGGCTGTCCTCTCACGGGCACCTCCCGACGTGTCGCTGCCCAGGTGGTCTCCCGGCCCGGCTCTGAGGGCCGCCAAGGAAGTCGGACAGGGGGCAAGTGACCGACCGTCCCAGCTCGCCCAGGAGTGAAGGCTTCCCCGGGATATGGGAACGTGTGGTGCTAAAGCCAAGGACGGTCACCGTCACTCAGGGCGTCCGCTGTCATTGTTCTCTGTGACGCTCACAACAGTGGCAATGAGCTCGGAGGAGGCCGATCGACCGGGAGACAGAGATGCTCGTCTAGAAAGGCTTCTTCCTCCTCCTCCGACAGCTGGAAACAACAGGAGAGTGGCAGAGGGACCAGGCGTCCGCGGGAGGAGCACGACGTCCCCGTCCCCGGGCGTGAACCCTTGCGGGTCGGGAGCTCAGTCCTCCATCGGTTCAGGAACTCGGTCTCCAGCCCTCCAGGGCGTCAGGCGGTGGGAGCCCCAGACACGGAGGGCGGCCCCGTGGGAATGCGGGGCCCCGCCTCCCCTCCTGCCCCTCAGGCCCGTGCGGGTCCATTGCTCCCCCAAGGCTGCAGTCTCCCCAGTTTCTCTCCCAGCCCGGCAGGGCAGCTGGCACATCACCGCCACACGCGGGCCCTTTTCACATGAGACGCTGGGGTACACGCTAAATTTTCAACTTTCAAAGAACAAGCGACAACCAGAACGCGAGCGTGGCGGGTCCCCCGGCCGCGTCACACTCCCACGCGTCTGAGAACCGAGCCATTTCTCGCCGCCTCCCGCTCCCCTGCTGGGCGCTCAGGCGGGGACTCGGGCAGGCCCAGGGCCGCCTGTCCGGTGGCGCTGTCGCCTGGTGCTTCTTCCTCCGGAGAAGCTCCGCCACACGGGGGAACTGAGGCCCAGGCTGCAGCCTGTCTTGTCGATCGGCAGGAGGCTGCTGAGCTGCCTGCCCCTGCGGCTCAGAGGCTGAGGCACCGACGACATCAGTCACCGCTTCAGGCCCGAGCGCTCAGTCACTTTGCCTCCCTCCGCCTGCCTGCCACTTCCCATCCGCTTAAGGGTCTGCTCGGGGACTGGCCCTGAGCGCTGGCCCCCGGCCACCCTGGCCGAGTCAGGGCCTCTGCAGCCTCACCCGGCCCTCGGCACCCTCCCTCGCATCCATACGGTCTGCCTCCCGCCTCCCCTAGACGCGGACATCGAGTGACGGCCCGTGTCATCATTTTTGTGTCTATAACAGTGCTTTGTACACAGGAAGCGCTCAATAGATGCCTTCTGCGAGCTTTGAACGAAGCAGGACCCCCAACTTACCTTCGAATCACAGCTCAAGGGACGATCTCTCCCTGGAAGCTTTTCTGGGTTAACCGAGGGCACCTTACCTCTCACTATGACCCCGATGCTCTTTTACTTTTGGAAATTGTTAATATGGCATAATAATAATAGCATCTAATATTTATTAAGCACTCACAACATGCCAGGCCCTGCGGTAAGCGCTTCGGATGACTTCCCTTCCACAATCTCCCTCCAGGCCACTGAATAAAGTTCTGTTAATATCATGCCCACTTCTCAGCTGAGGAGAAAGCATAGGTTGGTTAAGAAGCCTACTTAACGCGCCGGATCTTAAAAGTGGTGAAGGCAAGACCGAAGCCCCAGGCTGCCTTGAGACCTGTGCCCAGCCTGTCCCACCCTCTGAGTTTGCCTGGCTGCGGACTGAGTGAGCCGCTCAGGGCCCTAGAGAGGCACAGTCCTGCAGAACTTCCCGAGATGATGGAATGTGTACCCGGGCTGTGTGGCAAAAGTAAACATTTTAACTAACATGAATTTAAATAGCCCAGCGTGGCTAAAGGCTACAGGGTTGGAGCGCACTGACCCAGCAGGTAGAAGGCGTATTTTAATGATCTTTTCTAAATATCCTACCGTTGTCCGCGGCCATCGAGCAAACTCTTTCTGAATGGCCGTCTCCGTCTCTTTCCGTGTTGGGAAAACAGTGGCAATTAGCTTGACCCGAGTCAGTGAAACAAGGCTGATCCCTGTCCTTGAAGTCCGTTTTGGACTCTAGTGGTTCCTTGCCATGTGAAGAAACGTGTAACGCTAGTCTCTGATTCACAGAGGCTTCGAGAAGGTCAGACATTCAAGGGCAGACTGGTAAATTGCCCTCGGTGGGGTGAGGACGGAAGGTCAGCTCCCCGAACACCTACTGCCCGCCCGACCAGTGTCGGGCAGTTTTTGACTTAATCCTAAAAGCCACAATGTGACCTAACGAGCAGTATTTCCATCTTTCAACTGAGGAAAACCGAGAAAGGTTAAGAAACTGTCTCAGAACGTGACAGAGATGTGGCTTCAACTAGATTTGTCTGATTTCACTGGCGCGTGGATTGAGGCCGTGAGACTGAATCTCTCCTTCGTCTTAATCACAGGATGGTCACTGTTCAAAGGCCAAGAGAAATATTCTCGAGTGGCCAATCGTTCAAAGTGCGTGTGTGTGTTGGCGTGGGTGCGTGCACGTGGGCGTGTGTCTGTGCACGTGCATGTGTGCACGTGTGTATGTGTGCGTGCATGTGTGTGTGTATGTGATTGTCGCTCTCCTAGTGATACAAGGCAAACAGTTAGAATCAGTACCTGAGCCCAATAGACCTATTCTCTATTCTTCGTATTCCTCATAGCTAATGGAAAATTCTAGAGCCCAACACGGTTCTCGTTAGCCGCATGCGGCCATTGAGCCCTTGAAACGTGCCTCATTGAGATTTGTATTGTAAGTGTAAAACACCCTCCAGATTTCAAAGTATTACTATGAAAAAATACAAAAAATATCTCACTGATAATTTTCTATCGGTTTTTTAAAACGATCCTATTTTGTACACATTGGGATTGAACTTAGGTTAAAATTCATGTTATCCGTCTCTCTCTTTTTTAATGCGGCTCCTAGAGAACTTTTGGATACACGTGCGACTCGCATCGCTTGTCCATTGAGTGTGCGGTGTGCGCAGGACGCATCTACGAGTCTGGGATAAAAGATCGATGACTCGGTAAACTGCTCCTCAGCCTGAGAAAAAGCTCCCATCCCATTAACACCCACATGGAAAGGGAATGGGGTTGGCCAGGGACAAATGTGGCTTGGGCCTCGGCCTCCTTCCTGGCCCCTTGGGTTACGCTCAGGGCACTGGCTGAGGTCACCCGACTTGTCCAGCCACACACGGAGCTCCGGACACCCTGCGATGTCCCCGCGTTAAACGGCACTGTCATTTCTTTCTTGAGCAAAGGGCTTCGTCATTCCTCTCTGGGAGGAAGGTAGGTGATGAAACCATGACACGGGAAAATGACCCGATCTCTCCAAGGTCATTCCCGAAGGCCACGGCCACACGGCGGAGCGCACCGTCTCCTGCGGGCATACCATGCCCGCAGCCTGGATGATCTGAGGGGCAGGAAAGCAGGTCACGCCCAGGCCGGTGGGGAGAGGGATCCGGGCCTGAGTGTCCCTGGCCCCTCCCCGCTGTGGGATTCGACACTTTCTCCCGCAGGCGGACCTGCCGGAGTTTTCCTCTTTGACAGTTTAAAAGTGTCGTGAGCCTTTCCCTTTCCTCTTCACATCCATCCAGCCCTCTCCCTTCTTTGTGCTGCTTTTACACCCGTTTCCATAGTAACCACCTCTATTGTATCCCCGGCTGTGAAGAGAAGTCTTGCAGATGTGAGCTGGAATCCGACATCTTCCAGTAGCTGATTTGATGCTCAGTCTCCTCAGCTCCCTGCACCCACTTTCTTCTCCCTCCCGCTGCCCCTGCCCCCAGGTACCTTCCAGCCCTGAGGATGGCCCCCATCAGAGGCGAGCCTGGGGCGAGCCGGGGAGGACGGTAGGGCAGCCGAGGAGGCGGCAGACTCAGGTGTCACTGTGAATCTTAATTCTTCAGGTGGCTCTGACACATCACGCTACACACGGAAGCTCTGGGCGGGGGGGGACCCAAGGCGCCAAGGCCGGGAGCAGCGGGAGGCTGTGCAGCCACCATCGGACAGGCACCCTCCCCCGAGGGCCTGCAGGACACAGAGCGCACCCCGCACTCTGTCTGGTCTCCACTCACCTCTGCCCCAGCCTCACGAAAGGCTCATGACCACACCCGAGCATGCGAATGTCTTCAGCCATCTTTCCTTATTGGTTTGGACGGCAGGGCAACACACCACACACACACACACACACACACACACACACACACACACAGCAGGGCTTTGAAGACTCACAACCAAATGAGCCACCCACCCCTCCAGGGCCGGGCCCAGCTGGCCGTCCGGGAGGGCTACGGGAAACGGGCTGCGTCAGCCATCTCCCAGGATGGTTCGAGGGGTCCCTTGGAACTGGGCATGAATCTTCTGATTTCACAGGCCTGACAGCCCGATCGTAACAAACACACAACTGGAGAGAACCCAATCCTTTCCCACCGACATTATTTATTCACCTAAAGCAGAGCCCAGGCTATATTTAGCATATGACGTCAGTGGGTTGTTTGCATTCTTGGAAACTGGCAGGAATCCACCTCTCCCATGATCTATGAAATCACTGATAAATGCTGCTTTTCACCAAAAGAAAAACAGCTGAATAAATGCGGCCCTTTTCTGCTTTCATCTTCCGTCCCCTGCTGTCCCGCACCCCCTCTCCTCCTAGCCAGGGCCTCGCCCTCCGCCTCCTCCCGCCCCTTCCACGGCTGGGATTTGTCTTTTTGTGGCACAGCTCAGCAGAGCCTGTGAAGTGGAAAGTTGCTCGGTATCACAGATCAAAATGAGGCTGTTGGGATGCTCGAGATGGTTTTTTTCCTCTCCTGGAGCCTGGAAGCCTGCCAAAACGCCGGTGAACCAGGCGCACGCACACAGAAAGGCGGATCCGTGTGGCAGTGGCTTTGTGGGGCCCGGTATTTATGGCTCGGCGCTAGCTCGGGGTCGCTGTTTCGCAGGCGGAGACGGGAAATAGATAGTCATTCAGGTCCGCCATTGAGAGTGAAAACAGCCCCTGTACAGACTGTGCATAATAAACCAAGCACGGAGAGGAGCCGTAAGAAGCTCTGGATTTGCCGCACTGGGTCAGCCTTGAGGCCCATCAAGTTCGAGCTCCCGATTGGTGTGGTGGTGAATACCTGGCGTGTGGAACAAACCGTTCTGCTCTCCCTCTGCCTTCCCAGCGTGCACTGGGGCCATTATCCCAAGCAGCTGGGGGTTAGCTGGGTTGTGCATGCGGAATTAGATTAATTCTTGCCCTCCTGTGCAGATCGGTTCATACGGCCCGGAGCACGAGATTTAATTACCCTTATCTGTAAAAACGGACGTCATTATTGATCATGGATTTACCCAGTCTCTTTTATAACCAGCCGCAACATTGAACTAACTCAGCAACCCCCGACCGGAAGCCAGGCGGGGGCTCTTCCTGGCCCGGAAGTTTCCGGGGTGGCTGATGTACGCGTCGTTGTCCTCAGCTCCTTCCAGTGGCCCCTGTTCTGACGCTGGGAGATAATAGGGGGACGAGGGAAGGGTTCGCTTCCAGCCCTCTGTTACTTTGCTCTGTCAAGTTCCCCTCCATCACATGCTCTGTCAAGCAGTCCTGGGTGGGCGACACCCCCCGCGGGCGTGAGGGACTCGGAGAGTTTCAAAAAACACCACAGTGGCACTTGCCGAGACTGGCTTTCGCCCACACCCACACGTGCCCTGGGCCCGCCATAACGCTCGTCCTGGGAGGGAAAGACAAACGGAAAGGAAGGAGGAGGCCGTGGGCGCCGACCAAGGCTGCGATGTTTGTGCCACGGCCACGGCTTCTCATCAGGTGAGGATGAAGGGACAGGTAAACGCATGACAGATGGGCGGATGGACCCAGACATCGCTCACTCGGTCAGTAAGAAAGCCCGCAGAATGAAGGCTGGCCGGAGGCGACAGCTGTGGATCCCCGCTCCAAATCAGCATTCGTCTGGGGGTCTGAAACGGGGGCCGCAGGTGAGTGGACGTCTTCATTCTAATTGGGATTTTTTCATTGTTAAAGTGATGAGTGTCAGATCCAGATGACCTGGGAGCTTCCTTTTAGGCTCTGAAATTCTAAGGTTCTGTAATCATGTGATTCTGGCCTTGCCGAATCACCCAGGGTCAACCCTTTTCTGAGAGGTAAGTGCCTCCCCTCCTCCACTCCCTTCAAGTGAGATGAGTGAGCTCTGTCTCAGATATAGATGCTTCTGGAACTCTGCATGGGGACTGAGACTTGAGTCAAGAACCCTTCCTCTGGATGAACATTTGCTCTCTCGGGGAACACGGTCCATTGGGGCTCTCTGTAGGGCCAAGTCGTGTTTATCATGATGATTTCTCTTTTAGGCAAAGATCAGTTCTTGCGGCCCAAGCTACTTGAGAAGCTATCATTTCCGTCAGCCTCAACTCTCACATAGAATAGCACTGCGGCATCTAGCAGAGGGCCACGTGAGGGGGACAGATACCCACTCGCCCGTCTCTGGAGGCAGGCCCAGCCTTTTCCCCGTGCTGGGCTGCAGTCGGTCTGTTTGATGATAGGACTTGGGGTGAGGTATGGGGAGACTAGGAGCGAGTGAGGAGAGATAGACTGAGAAAGTTGAAAGATTTTATTATACTTACTTCCCTCGGGAGAACACGGCATACCGCAGGGCCACATGAGGAGGCACCAGAGCTGCTCAAGAGGCAGAGGGACAGAGAGGGGACCCGTGGGCAGGAGTCTTTCTTTTGGTTTCCATGGGAAGGAACAGGCGAGGCAGGGCAACGAGGCTGAGGATGGGCTAGCTGTGCTTGAAAGTGGCAGCCATGAAATTCATGTTCGCTGGGACGGTTAGACTGTATAGTTTAAAACTAGCCGAGGACCCCAAACATGTAAAGGTGTATCAGTCAGAATTCTCCAGAGAAACAGAACCGATAGAATGTGCGTGAGTGTGAATACAGACAGAGACGGGGGGAGCGGGGAGGGAGGGAGAGATCACGTTGATCTTAAGGGATCGTCTCAGGCCGTTAGGGAGGCTGGTGGGGTAGGTCTCCAGCCCGGAGACCCAGGCAAGAGCTGAGGCTGTGCTCCAAGTTCACAGACAGGTCTGCTGGCACGGTTCCCTCTTGCTCAGAGGAGCTCAGTCTTGTTCTCTTCGGTCCTTCAAGTGATTGGATGATGACCACCCATGTTGTGGGGGGGACAACGATTTCTGTGTTAATTTCACCCCCAAACACTCTTCACCGAAACATGCAGAATAATGTTTGACCACATGTCTGGGCACAGTGGTCCCATCAGGTTGACACGTAGAATTGACCATCACAATGGGAGAGTCACAATCTGCTTAGGGGCAGCTAAGAGGCCCTTTGGTGGCTGTTGAAGCATCGCTTATAGAAATTAAAATTATTGTTAATACACGGTCATCGGCTCCATAAAGGGGTAACCCGCATGTAGAAGGATCTCTGAGGGCTCCTCGCCTCCCGGAACCCTCCCGGGCAGCCTTGCGAGTGCCTCGGGATGGCCCCCCATGGCTCACAAAACGCCATTCCCGCTGCGGGTCCTCGCGCCTCACATGGCCGGCGAGGTCAGAGTTTCCGTCTTCACATCAGAGACTGGTGATCGTGAGCAGGGTGGCGAGGTGACCTGGCCCCAGGTCAGCTTGCAAGTGGCAAAGCCAGACCTGAGTGCGTCCTCTGATCTCGAATGACAGGTGCGGCTTTCCACGGGTGCTCTGTGGCCAGGCACCGCCCCAGACGGTCATGCGCATTGATTCGCTTGGTTTTCTGAGCAGCTGGACGAGCAGCCATAGCTGTCACCCCCATGTAGGGGCGTGGCGGCGGGGGCACACTCACCGTGTCGCACGGGGAGGGGACACACTCAGCGTGTCACATGGGGCAGGCCGGGACGGAAGCTGGGCAGAGTCCACCGCCTTCACACCCCCTTTGCTGCCTCCCCGCACCCAGGGCTAACGCCACCCTCTCCTCCCAGTCCACACCCACACACTGCTGCATACCGCACCCCAAGTTCACGCCGGAGCCCTTGTCCAGCGGTGGCGGCTGTAAGAAGACGAAACACAGAAACCCCCAAAGTGGAACAAAATCTCAAGATCCCCAGGGCTCCGGGAAGCAAGAGTCCCCTCCCCAAAAACGTCACTGTGGGGCTGGCCCTGGCTGCCAGCTTGTCGGGAAGGGCCAGGGCCCTGCTTCCCTCTGGAGCGCTCGTCCCCCTCACGGTGGCCTCCTTGCTCTGTCCCCACATGACATACGGAGCCCTGCACCACCTTCCTCTGACCTGCCAAATGTGGGAAATGCGTCCATTTGATAAACCTTCTCCAGGTGCCGTGAGCTGTGCGGAGGGCCACGAGCTGAGGAGGAGGGGGTCCTGCCACACAGGCAGCACTGCAGCCAGCCCCGCCTCCCCGCCGGGCCTCCAGAAAGCGCCCTGGACCCACGGAGTCAGGTATCAGCAGCTCTGCCCGAGGGCCGCTGGCAGCTCCGTGGGGAGGGAGGGCTGCCTTGTAGCTGAAAAGACAAGTCCATGGGTGGAGGAAGGAGGGAAAGGCAGCCAGGCAGAGAGAACAGCACGTGCAAAGGCCCGGAGGCCCGGGAGCATTCCGTTCTGCTCGCCCGAGTATCAGCACATGGTGCCACGGCCAGGAAGGCACAAGAGGCTGGTAGGTTAGACTGACAACGGCCCGATGCCCCCGGAGCGAGCTGGGGTTCGTTCACCTGGGAGTCCCCCGCCAGGCCTCGTGCAGCCACATCAGCAGGTCTGGAACCTCCCGGGCGTCGTGCACAGGTCTCCGATGCGCCCCTTTCAGTCGCCAAGTCTGGGTTTGGGCGAAGCCCTCAGAAGGAGACTCAGGGCCTGTGGAGAGGGCTGGAGCTTGCTTCCTGACCACGAGGGATTTCTAAGCTGCGTGAGGAGCAAGGTTAAGTACAGATGGGGTTACGGTGGGGTTATGTCCCCATAGACCCGGCGTAAGTTGAAAATGCATTGAATGCACCCAAGCTGCCAAACGCCGCAGCTCAGCCTCGCCCGCCTCGCAGATGCTCAGGGCTTACGCTGACCCGCAGCGGGGAAAAATCGGGGAACACAAATCGGGGGCGGAGCCTCGCCTGCCGCCCAGCGTCCCGAGGGAGCATCATACCGCATGTCACCAGACAGGGCAAAGATAAAACTCCATAGCGGGAAGAACGGTTTCCGCGGGCTGCGTATCGTCACATGACCGCCAACGTGTAGTCAAGTTGAAAAATCCTAAGTGGCACCATCGTCACCAAACATCCCGGGCCACCGGCAGGAGAGCAAACGCCAGGCCGTGTGGCCCCCTGGTGACGGAGGGCGCGGGGCCAGACGGGACATCTGGCTGGGGATGGCCACGCCCCCGGCCGCGGCAGCCCCCTGACCTGCCCGAAAGGGTTTGCGAGCCGGGGCTCGGCCTGTGCGCACGCGCTCACCCCTGTCCGAGCAGGATTTCCCACCTCCAGCTGGACCTCGTCTCAGTGCGCTCAGGTCCATCCCGGCTTCAGACCCTCCTCCTTTTGGGGTTTGCCTAAAATCACCCCAACTGCTTCATGCAGCCTGGGGGATAAAACTATTCTGGTAAATGCCTGAATGTTGGTGACGTCTGCTGGGAGGCTTTCCACGGTGGCCCTGTTTCCGCGGGGGCCGGCCGTGTGTCACGGATTCCCTTGCTTGGGCCTGGCCGGGGGCCTCAGAGGCCTGGTCAGTTCCCAGGGCTGTTCCTTGGGTGCAAAGCTGGGCCTTTGTGTGTGTCGATCACAAACACGTTGACCGCACGCACGGCCCGTCTTCCTTACGCCAGGCAGCGAGGGTGTTTGAAACACGACATTTTAAACCCCAAAGCAAATTGCTGCAAGGGATCTGCATGAAGGTGCTATCCTTTGCTCAGAGTTCCTTTTCAGCAGTCAGGCAACAGCGCCTGGGATGGAAGTCGGCCTGTCAGACAAGCCCATTCAAGCTTGCGACTCTGCTGTCATTTGCCCAACGGGCTTGCGATAAAGAGGATGAAAAATCTGCCAAATGCAGTGCCACCGAGAAACCTACACAGGGCCAACTCAAGGGCCAGGGTGGCCCCCTCCGAGGGGACAGCGGCAGCATGGGCTTGTTCTGACGATGGCCTGTGACCTCGGATTTCAGCGCCCAAGAGGGGCTGGGCAGAAGGGCTGCAAGAAGCCACTTCTGTGATTCCCTGAAGAAAGGGAGCGGAGGACGACCTGACAATGGAGACCTTGGCTCCCAGAGGCCTGCCGAATCCGCCCCGCCCGGGCAGGTGCGCTGCAGGCCTGGGGCCTGCCCGAGGCTGCCGCAGCCCGAGACTCATCTAGAGGGAGCATAACAGCTTCTTTCTCGCCAGTTTGCACACAGTCTGGGCCTTCAATTCCCCCAGGGGACACCCTGGGCGCCTGACAGCACCCCTTGGGAGCCTGGGATTGATGTAGGCCCAGAGAAGTGGAGGCAAATCGGTCAGCTGGCCAGCTACCCGAGAGCCCACGCAGCCTGCTGGCCAGCACCCCGGGTTACGGGGACACGCAGACGCTGTCTGGCTCTGTCACCAGCTCTCTAGGGAGAAGGGCAGGCTGATCTCCATGCTCTATGCCCCTGCACTCGGGGATGAGGCGGGAGGCCCCAGAACCCCACCCGCCAGGTGACAGGTTCAATGCCCTTGGAGGTGTAAGATCACGCCATACATACCGAGATTCGGATTTTGCTGTCTCAGCTGGCATTTATCGCGCTATCTGAGGTCACCTGCTTCCTTTGACCGCCCCTAACCTCCCTGACAGTAGGTCATTAACTCCAGTTTATGGGCGAGGCCAGAGTCTCAGAAAGGTTAACCGACATGCCCCAGTCCACACTGCCAGGAAGTGGCAGAGCCAGGAGCCAAATCCAGGTCCTCGGGATCTAAGTCCAGGGCCTCCCCAGACGGATTCGCTGGCCTGCCTCGGAGCCCACGGCTGCCACGTGGGGAAGGCCACAAGGGGCGGGCCACGTGGGCCTCTCACCTTTCACCCCCCCTGCGAAGTGTCTTCCGGGGAGGCTGCCCCCCCGTCTTTCTCGTCTTTATGTCCCACCGCCCACCTGTCGTGAGAAAAAACTCACATAATAAACCAGATTTTAAAGTAGCCACAAATACCTGGCAACCATAAAACCTGATGTGCATTTTGTTTAAAAGACCCCAAACTAAACACGTCAGAGTGTGAGGGCTCCGACGTGACAACGGCCCCCTGGGCGGCTCCTTTAGGGGCCACAGCCCCCCATGGTCACCGTCGTCACTGTCACCGCCGGCGTTACTGCTGGATTTGAGACCCGTGTGGTGCTTGCGATCACTGGCTCGTCAGAGGTCGCCTGGGCCTGCCCGCCCCACCTTGTGTCTGTCGTCCGCGCCACTCCAAACTGCCTCCTGCAAGCAGAGCGTTCCCTGGGGAGGTGTCTCTGGGGACCCTTTTCTGTGGCATCCTCCAACAGCTGTCACACCGTCCCAGTTGTTTTTCAAGAAGGAGGCCCCTGGGGTTTCACCGAGCCAGCCTCAGACTTGACCCGAGCATGTTGGTCTGCTCGCGGTCCCCTCCCCTCGGGAAAGGGGCGCCCAGGTGGCCGCCGCCTCTCACAGCTCGTCACCTGTCGTCTCTACCCGAAACGTGGGTTTGGACATGTCGGGTTTCAGCGGCTCCTGCGAAGGTCAACTCCCTCCGGGAACCTGGCCGTGCCCGTGCCCACCAGCCTCGCGGCCCATGGGGCTGTGTGTCAGTCAGCATGGCGTGTCAAAGGGGACGCACAGTGACCGTCCGGCAGGAGCCAGGAGGCCGTCAGCCGGTCGGCACTACATCCCGCCGTTCCGTTCGCCGAGAGCTGTCAAGTCACTTCGGTCGGCCGTTCCTCCTTGACACCCTGGTGGGGGGCGGGGGGCGGTGGCGGGGGACTCCCCCCAGGGCACAGCATGTCCTCTAGCCAGCATCCTCGGTCCTTCCAGCCTCGAGTGCAAGCATCATGGGGCGGGCGATTCCAGAGTGTGGCTTTCATAAGAATCGTCTAAAATTTTAACCTGCTCGGAGCCAGCTGGAGGGCGAGTGGCCTGCAGCGAACCGCGGGGTGACCAGCACCTGCTCAGCACAGGCACAGAAAGCCCTGACGCCCCAGGCCCTCCCCGGCCAGCTCTGAAGCGAGGTATATTTTTAAACACCAGCCTCGTAGAGAGAATGTTCCCTCGCATGTCCCCATAGCCTACTAATGGGCCACTGTTGGCAACCGACACCATCAGCCCGTGCTAAGCTGTGCTCTCAATTTTCGTTCCTATTCTTGTCCGCTGGCAGACGAGGGGGGGCTGCTGTCCCAGAAGACAGGCTACTGATGGGAAAGGTTTCAGAAGGTCCTTGTCTGCTCTCAATTTCAAGGCCGATTTTGCTCAGATCCTGGGCCTCTGGGCCTGTGCTCATTTACCAAGTCAGGAACTGGGGTCTTTTCTTTCTCCGGGGAAACCGCCCGGCGCTTCCCGAGGCTGGGCCCCCCGCCCCACTGAATTCATTCAGGACACCCCGCCGGGTCGCGCCTCTGGCCACTGTGTGCCCCGTTTCTCGGTATCGTTATCACCGCTGCCGCGGCTGCTGTCCTTGTTTTGAAGAAGCCATTTCTGACCAGAGACCGGAGGAGACGCCCTCTGCCTGCCTTTGGGCCCCGCGGCCCTGGCCCTCGCCAAGGGACCGTCCTTGCCGGCTGTGTTTGTTTGACTTATGTAACATAAACAGCTCCAAGGAGACGGGTTCTTCGACTTTTGTTTTCAGACTCAGCCTTCATTTGCCCTGAGCAGAGCTCGTTGCTTGAACGGTTTCCTGTAGCCTCTCTGTTTTGCTGCTGGAGAACCAAACAGCCCGCCCTTGACCCTTCTCGAGGGCCGGCCCTTCCCCCCTCCGCGTGGCCCAGCAATGAAAGTGAGACGATGCTGATGCCAGCCCCGTCCTCAGAGGCTCTGCTTGGGCAGAGAGAGGGGTTGGCGTGGGCCCGATGTTCCCCGTGCTTCCTCGGGGCACACGGCTCCTCCGGGCCTGAGTCTGTCCAGAACGTTTAAAACGCGGCTCCACTTAGCGTGCGGATCCACACCGACTTTTCAGGAACACGTCTGAGGCGTGAGACGCGTGTGACGGAAGCTCCATGTTATTTTCCTGCTCACAGCCACTTAGACCAAATATTTTCAAAGCAGCTCGTGGCTAATTAGACCGAGCTCGTGGTTCATCTACCTAATGACTCCACGCGGTGGAGAAACACTGCCATCTTCTCGCGGAGCGTGGCTCGGCACGTGGCGTTCGAGGCATGGCTGGATTATGATACAGTTTTAGTAACAGTTTTTCTCAGAACAGCTCTCCGAGGGTTGAGCCACGTGTTCCTTTGTTTACACGGTTGTCTTAATGCAGATAACAAACATTTTCAGAATAAGTTATCCACTCTCACTTGTTCTATGGTGAGACTCTACCTCCATCGGTAAAATTTCGTTTTGCCATATGCCATCTGTCTCTCTAATCGCCGCGAACACGCCCACCGGTCATCTCCCGGGGGGTCGCCGACCTCCCGGGCGTAAGAAGGATGAGCTTTTCATCTCAGCGGAACTATGCGTTTGGGGAAAGGACTAGAAAGGTGGGAAGCGGAGAGGCTCGAAGAATCGAGTCCCAGGGGCGTGGGGGTAGGGAGGAGGTGGCAGATAGCGGGGTGACCTTGAATAAATAGCGCGAGGGGACAGACTGGGCTGGCCACGGTTCTCTTCCCCCTGGATTCTCAGAAAACCAGGAGAGAAAGCCCAGCCCGGGCCTCCGACAAAGCCACACAGCCTCTCCCGGCTCTTCGAGCCTTTCAGAGCCTCTGCGTTTTTCCAGCAGCAGCGGCCAAAGCTTCCAACCCTTGCGTAGCCTCTGGTCTGCCAAGTCCCAGCTCACCCTCCCATCCCCTCCGTATTTCTCCCCTTCAAGGTCACATGCCAGCGCTTCTCCACTTTTCAGGGCCTTCCAGGGTGGCGAGCGCCTCGCCCGCAGAGCCCCTCCCCGGGGAGGGGGCTGGGGGCCATCTGAGGGCCTTGACTTTCTCACACACGGTTCAGATGTGCAGGGGTGTGACTGTCAACAGCGTCCCCCTCGCTGCCAGAGCCGGCCTCCCCGCCCCGGTCCTGTTCCATCACCCCAGGGGTTCCAGTCATAGGGCGTGAAGCAAACAAAGAAAAACAGTAATCTGGTGTCCCGGTTGCATTTTTTTGTTTTTAGAAAATGGTAATGATAGGTTATTTGATTACCCGCGGTTTGGCTGTGCTCACTCTTTGTCAAGCACATCTGGTATTTAGTAACAATGTAAGTAGCAGGCGTTTTTCTGGCCCTTAAAAATAAGCTCATCCGATGTCGCCACGCAGTTTGGAAACTCGTTGGCGAGGCCAGCCAAACTCGGGGAGATACAAGACTTTTTCTGGAGGCTGGGCAGCTGGCCAGGAGCAGCTAAAAAATGTGAATTGGCTACGAACTGCTGCCACGCAAACACTTCTGGAAAGTTCTGTGCTGGGGCCTGCCAAATCCATTATGCGCAACATGAATTACAAGAGTTTGTGTCTCTCTAAGCAGTTGCTTTCCGAGCTTAATTCTCCTGTGCGCTTTATGAAACATACACACACAACCAAAATGAGAAAAACACCCCCAAAACCCACGGCCATTTTTTTTTTTTTTTTGGGTCTCTTTTCCGTTTGGGTTGCCAAGCTCACAGTTTTTCCTGAATCGGGAGAAATAGCCTCAATCTTTGGTTTGAATTACATTAAACCCAACACGTGGGAGGCAATTGTGCTTCCTGGAAATTCTAGAAAGGAAAGATGTCTCGCATCGTGGAGACGGCCTAATATCTAGGTAGGAAAACCAATAAAATGCAGGAGAAGAACTCAGAAGGGGAAAAACATACACTCTACACTCGCCCGTCCAATAAGTGGGATTTGGGCCTCGCCGAGGGATTTTAATCAGACTGGAAAGCAAACCTGTGGATGGAACGTGCTTCGCCTGTGTCCCACGCTGTCGCCTTGCCCAGAGGCCGCGCCCCACCTCGCAGTCCTGCAGACCTGTCAGCCAGCACAGGCCGTGTCTGAGGCGGAGGGTGGGCCCAGGAGGGCCTGCCACAGCGGGTGGGGGCGGGGGACCGGGCAACCCTCCAGTCAGGTCCCAGTTCTGCCCGGGCTTCCCTCCCCTCCGGGCCTGTTTGATCATTTGGTCTCTGACTCCAAATTGAGACTCGCCTCTTGTGATTCAGACGCGTGTTACTCAGAGTCCACCGGGTTGTTGATCGGGGCCTGGAGCCTCGCTGCTCGTCCCCAGAAGCGCGGGGGTGACATTCTGCACAGGACAGGTTGAGGAGCTAAGACGAGACAAGCATGTTAGCTCATCGGGGGACAGGCATGACAGCCTGACCCTCCCAGGTCCCGCCGGGCAGTGCGTCCCTGACAGGCGGCCTTCTCTACGGGAACTGGGAGGTCGCTCCCCACCCCTTCATTTTCTGGGGGGTCTCTCTCGTCTTAGGTGCTCGTGTCTGCTTTAGTGAGTCAGAACTCTGAGGCGCTCTGACTAAGAGCTAATGGTCTCGACCACGTCGCCCCGGCGAGTCGCGGCTCCAGTCTGTGCCTCGGTTTCTCTCTCCGTGTTCGTCGTAACTTTCCCGGGGGAGGGGGAAAGTCACGAGATTTGGGGTCAGGGTATGGCTTGGACGCTTGAGATTTTGTGACCTCCTTCAGGCGGCGGACTCGTAAGTCTCAGCAGAGTGTAAAACACAGTAACGTCTTCCTTATAGTACACGGCGAAGAATCCGATGTAATAATAATTATGCACCTGCCTTGCAAACTCTAAAGCAGCATGCAAACGTGGGTTGGCATTAGTGCCTTTCAAGTCCTAATTGTACAAATTTGATCCGAAATTACTGTGAACGTGATGCAGAGGGTGTGAGTCAAAGCAGTCTGCGCACAGTGCATTCTGGGAATTTATCGTGGCTGACAACGAGGAGCGATTGTCGCTTTCTGCAGCCGATATAGAGCGGCCTCTCTCAGAATAAGTCTTAATTAAGTATGTCACCTGCCTCCTCCTCCTCCCTCCCCGCTCCCCAGCTCTCTTTCAGGACCCCATCGCTAGCGGTCACTGCCAATGTGCCTTTGACTGCATTAACCCGGGACTGAAGGTGAGGCCGAGGCGCCCGGCGAATTTCCCCTCCACTGTGAACTGTACCCCAGAAGCACAGTTCTCACAAAGCAGTTAAACAGGTTCGGGCATTTGGGAGGGGGCCCCGAGAAAGAGCCCTTGGCCTCATTTCTGTCTGGCTCATGTCGTCTGTCCTGTTCTCGGCTTACATGTGGAGCACAGGACACATTCGCTCAGTTGCCTCTTCTCGTGTTCCTGGACCTGTTTTGTGGGATCACAGGAAACGCAGCGTGGGGGGAGGCGGCCCCAACGGTCCCCCCTCCCGGGACGTCGCCGCCTATTCCCGGTGGGTTCTGCTGTTCCCCTCAGGCGGCCACCGTTTGGGGTCTTTACATTCGGATTCCTCGGGGTGGGGGGCTTTGTCCTTTCTCAGTCTGAAGAAAGCTACGCTCTCAACTTCCCAGTCAGCGCGGTGACCTGTCACCCGCGAGCCTGGTCCCCCATGGCTCCTGGGCTGGGGCAGCAGAGGACAGAGCAAGGGCTCGCGAATCGGGGTGAATCGGGGTGAGTCTGACGCAGGCAGAGTGTGGATGGCAGGCGCTCAGAAGGCTGCCGCGGGCCACAGCGGGGGAGGCTGGAGCCTGGGGCGGTGGCCAGGGAAAGAAAGGAGGGATGGGAAAGAAGGCCTGGCCACCGCCACTGCCAGCGGAGGCAGGACAGTGACGACCGGCCAACAGCTCCCACTCGGCGCAAGGGGGGGCTGTGCTTGCCCGGCACCCCAGGGAGAGTCTGCGAACTCTCCCGTTAACACGGCTGACGCTGACGTTCGTGGTGTCACGAGGATGAGCGTGGAATTTTCTGGAATAAGAATCGGAATGCGAAGCATTCCCCGGACGCCGGAACATCCATCCAGCCGCTCCCGTCGGTCACCTTGCAGGCTGACCTCTGAGAATCACAATCACGCACCGTCATCTCTTGTCACAGTTTCCCTATGAGGTAGGGGCTCTCAGTGTCCCTGATCTTCATCCGAGGGAACCGGAGCTTGGACGGGCTGAGTGGCCTCACCGAGGTCACACAGCTAGTAGTGTGTGCGGGGGGCCGGGGGAGTGGAGGGGGCACGGCTAGTGTCCTGCGAAGTTATCACAAGGCCACCCCCAGCCTGTCCCTTAAGATTATTTTTGCATTTCATGTCAACACGGCCCCCCTCACGGGTACGCGCAGAAGCACCGAGTCTCCTTGGCACTGCCCTGTGAGCTCAGCTCCGTACTCCCTTATGTCACGGACTGTCTTCTCAGAGTCTCGTGACTTCCCAGAGCAGGCCTGAGACGCCCTCCACCCGGCCGGGGCTTTCGGTTAACTCCTCCCATCTCGTTGGCCTCCCTAGGCATCACGAAACCACGAGAAAATTCCATACGTCTACTCATAAAGTTAATATTAGAAAGCTCACTAGAACTCAAGGTCGAATCCACCGATAAGGGTTTGCTAGGCGAACCATTTCATCTGCCATTCTTAAAGTGACGACTGTTTTCCAGAGCTGACGCCACTCTCGGGTATGGGCTGCTTGCCGAGTCCCTGCCGCGTGCTCACTACGTCCCGCTGTTACAGGCACCGTGCTAGGAACTGCCTCGGAGAGGTCCTGCGCTCAGGTGGGCGTGGGCACCCCTCGACAGCCTCGTGATCCGGAGAAAGCTTTCCCCGTGACTTTGCACAGAACTCACCTCTTCTTCTCCGAGGTGACAGCTCTAGCTGTGAGGGAAACCAAAAGGGCCTTCTCGGAGTGGTTATCTGATGCCCTAAATGTGATCGCTGTTAGTACGGAAGGGACCTTCCAATTAGCCGTCGGTTGAGCAAATGCGTGTGTGACACCAGGAGAGAAAGAGGGAGAAAACGGAGCTGCCACTATTGCTTCTAAATGACCAGGCTGGCTTTATTGCCATGGCATGATCACTAGGGCTACGTACGACCTTCACCTCTTACGTAATACTCCGAGAAGCTACAAAAGATTTTTGTTTTTTAACCAATCTTAGATATTACTAACACTTGCTAAATCGGATTGAGTAGCAGTAGTTCCTTCCTAGATCATAAGTGTATTTGGTTTTTGTTACGGTGTAACGAACATCCACAAACGTAGCAGCTTAAAGCATATGCACATGTATTATCTCGCAGCTCCCACGTGTCGGCCGGGCCCTCTGCACACGGTCTCGGTCTCACAGACGGCCATCGGTGTCTCAGCCGGAGCCGGGTCTCATCTAGGCTCAGCGTCCTCTCCCAAGTTCACAGGGCGGAACTCACTTCCTTGACGCTGAGGCTTGGAGTCTCTGACCTCTCGACCTTCTTTTAAAGGGCTCATCTGATTAGGTCAGACCCACCCACGATAACGTCCCTTTCGATTAACTTAAAGACAACTGCTTAGAGCTCTGTTGACATCTGCACATCTCTTCGCCCTTGTCCCCTGGCATAATGAAATCACAGCAATGATAACCTATCGCCTTTACCGAATTCTGTTGGGTACCAGCAAATCACGGCCAAGGGGAGGCGTGGGTACAGGGGCTGGGGTGCCGGGGGCCATCTTGGGCTCCATCTTGGGGGCCACAGGAAGCTGCTCGTGGATTGTTGATCTGTCCTTATGCTTAGCAGAGCAATAGGCACGCTGCAGAAGAGCGACATATGGACACCGAGGACTTAGTGATTGCAAACAAATTTATGTTTTCAAGACACAAAGTTTCCTCCAGAGCACAGTCTGAAAAGGTCTTTTTTTTCCCCCTGACTAGGGTAGGGAACGATCAACAGAAAACATGGGCTGAAAGGAGGAAAATCGAGCTGGGAAACCCAGGTCCCGGTCCCTCCCTCCGCTGAAAGCTGCGCGACCTGCAGAACGAGGGTCGCGGCCCGGGGCGCTGTGTGTGCCTCCCCGTGCGGGGCACGAGCCGGCAAAGCGCGATGGGCCGCGAGGGCTGTGAAGGACAGACCGTGGCCGCGGATCGCCAGGCGGCCGGTGCTTAACGACATGCTACTGTCCCAAAAGGCGGACATGTGGTCACGCAACCAAGAGCGTGGTTTGGTTTTTCATTTTTGGTTTTGTTTTTTCGATGATAACCATCCAGGCATTCTTCTGAAGAGACAGCCCGAGTCTCTCCCGTAAGCGGGGGAAGGCAGTGCCCGTCAGCCTCGTGCAAACGTCCTTCAAAGCTCTGCCCTGAAGGTGAGTTCTAGGTCAAAAATCTCAGCAAGGCACACACAGGAAGTGAGGTAGTGGGGAGTCCGGGCCATCCTCGGTCACGTGAGAATTCCCACTCAGCCGGGGCCGAGCAGCTGCACGGAACAAAGGCAGATGCAGCCCAGGCCGCCGGCCCAGCGGGCTCCCCTCCCACAGGAAGCGTCATGTGTTAAGACGAGATGAACGCAGGAAATAAACATGTAATAAACAAAAAGAGTGTAATGATAGCGGTTGTCATTGCAGTGGTTATATTTGTGGAAGAGATGAGATCCAGACTGTGGATTTCTTGGGCGAATTTTGCCTTTATTTAACAGAAACTGATCGATGGACTTCAGAAAACTGAAGATCCTTTGAAAAGGAAGGAATTGAAGGACACCAAGTCTTTTTCCTTGTTTAACCATCAGCTGATTTTTTTTTTTTTTTCGACTGCGAAAACGAGGTAAGTTTTGCTTTTTTTCCAGAACGAGTATTCGGGCTCTACCCATCCCTCCCCGCACCCTCTCCCCATCATCCCGAGCTGCCAGGCCTGGGTTCTGAATTCCCCAGGAAGCGACGTGATGTAAACCTCATCCAGGGCCGGATGGGGTCACTTGCGTGGACAGCAAACAAGCATTTTTCACGACCTGGGAGCCAGCTCCGTTTACGGTGCTCAAGCCTCAGAGCGTCCCATTAACAGGCGCGTCCCCACAGCGCCGTCACCATGGGACATTAAGCCACCTCGCTTGTGAGTCACGTGTCTGAGGTATTTTTGTCTACGAAGGGCTCGAAGCTCAACGTGCGCGCGACATGGGGACACATATGACCACGGCAAAGTGAGAAACAGGAAGCGAAAACATTTTACAATTGACCGAACGTACCGTGGACTTCCTTGGAATTTTCAAACGAGGGGATCGTGTTGTTTTTGAAACCGGTTGACAAAGTGATACTGTATATTTAGCATGCCTCGAATGGAAAACATGCAAGATATGTGAACAATATATTTCCAAATATGTCACTTATTTATAAAACACAGTCAATGCATGACAGATTGAGGAGGCTATGTGGAAAAAAATAACAGCTGTGGTATACCCTATTTCTTAGCAAATTCATACACAACAAATGACATTCATGTCCCATGTTTTGCAAAATCTATTTTTTAAGCATTTTAGAAAAGGATGTAGAGAACGAAACACGAGTTTGCAAGAGAAAAATCACAAGATGGCTGTAATTTAAGTGACTTGTCATGGGATTCTCACATGGAGAACGAGCTCTAAGTTCCCCCAGTTCCCCCCGCAGGCCGCCCGTTGATGGAACTGATCTTAAATGAAAAGCATTCGAAGTGATCGGCATTTTCAGGTAGGCTCAGGTGTCACGTGTAAGGGAAAGCACGTGGAAAGTTTCGGAATGTAAAACGAGCCGTGGATGAGCCAAGACGTTAAGATTTACTCGGATGGAATAGAACTGGTATCGAAGACCGTAGTTCGTGGCATCGAAGACGAGCTTAGGTTTCAAACTGCGAGAAAGCCTGATCGGGGACACGTGGGTTCGAATAACGGATCCACGACTCGAGAAGCAGTGTTTCCAAGGGGATCGTCCTCGTAGCTGTGAGTCTGACTCTGGGAAACTCTGAGCACGATGGCACGAATCCCCTACACTTGTAATACGGACGCTTGTGATTTACAAATGCATCTTCTTACTTCGAATCCATAATCTTACTTGAGTTACGTAACGACACTGCGAAGCGGGCAAGAACGGCTTTATCATTCACGTTTTCCTCGCAAAGAAACCGAGAGTTTGTGACTTCGCAGTGAGAAGCGGGGCGGGGAGGGGGGTGTCCTAACAGCCAGCCTCGCTGTTCGATTAGGATGGTGTCTGGGAGAGATGGGGCCACGGATATTTTTTTTCCTTTCCTGTTTTTTACTCTCGTTTTTCTCCAAATCTTCTACAAAGAACAAATATTACAACTATAAAAATGACATCAAACGTGATTGCTTCAAAGAAGAAACAAAGTCCCTGCTCTCGTGCCTTCCGGTCACTCTCTTTTCTGGACTTCTACCTGAGCCTGCCATGGTCTCTCGTGCGCCATCCGTAGTGACCTCTGCCCTAGGAGCCAGGCTTCGAGAAGCCACGTCTCTCTCTTCCAGGTGGAGCTGGCGTGAGTCCGCGTGGACCAGCCCAGGCTGCGAGTCTGGAGAACTGAGTCTGCACCCTATTTTCTACGTGGCCGGGGAGTTCCTTCATATCTGTGCACCTTAGTTTCCTGTCCTGTGTCCTTTCTGCCAGCTATGAAGTGTTTCGAGATTCCGAAGCAAACGTGGCCTTATCAAAGGGTGATACGAACATAACACTCTTACGGGAGGCTGTTGAGATGTTGAAATGCTGCAGTCCGTGTTCTGGTCAGCCTTGGCCTGACTGCGGGGACACTTGGGCAGCAGGGGTTGGGGGGCGGAGGGCACAGGGGGGCGTGGGAGAGGGTGGAGAGCGAGGTGTGCCAGCTGAGCTGAAACCAAACGCATCGGCGGGCACCCGAGCTTCCTCCGGCCTTTCCCCATGAGCCCGGCTCTAACGAGGTGATCCTGCCTATCCAACAGACATGCCCGAGAACTCGTGAAAGGAAGCCCTCCGATCCGGTGTCACAAGTAACGCACTGGCTGCCTCACTGTCCTTGGGCGAACGGTCTCAGCCTCTCCATTTCGCACCGTCTCTACCTATAAACGAGTCATCTTACTGGGAGGTGAAGAATCATGGAGATCAGGTTTCTGAAGGATTTTTAACTCCCTAGAATTCATCAGTGTTAACCTTTGTGGGGGCTCTCGGACAGAAACCCACACACACACACGCACCTACCATCAACTTTTCAAATCAATTCACTTGGTTTCTAGACTCCAGAAGATTAAACTTCCTTTAGGTTAAGAAAAAGAAAAAGCCACCTTAGCCGTGCTAAAAACATTTAAACACCAACACCTGGCATTTTTGTCACGTCGCTGCCACCCGTGGGGACCTTATTTGTGAATCTGCCATGCTATGACATCATTATCCTCATTCCGTTATCATGAAAAGTGAGTCTGCTCAATCGACCGGTGTTCATCCTTTTTTGGGGAGTGGGGGGGGATTTGATTATTTACACCGGGAGGCTTGGAACTCAGGATGCTTTTGCTGTTGGTCTTCTGCGTAAGACAACATAGCTTCCTTCTATGTAAGTATGATTTAGTGAATAAATAAGAATGGGCATAATCGAAGTGAATTTTCACGATGGGCTTATCTTTATCACTCTTGGACACTTAAAATCGCTGTGCCTGAGACTGGAGACGGAATGGCCCCTCGGCAGGTTTCGAGGACACTTGACACATAGCACGCAAACCAAGGCTGATTAAAATTTGCATGATTATCGTTCTTATGATTTATTCCAAAATCATTGAAAAGCAGTGGTCTCAAAGAAAGACGTTTTTTTAAACGCTATTTTACACATAGGTTTCAAAGGAATCAGCCCATTTATTCGATAATGAAAAAAATCATTATTTTCACATTCCCAGCTAATGTCTTCTGTTTTCTGCCGTGGCCACTTAGCTCGGCTGGGAATCAGGCGTATCCTTTAGTTACGCTTTAGGATAAATAACTGGAATCGTAAAACAGCAACGTCTTTTGTAGAAAACCGGGCTCACTCCACAGGGAGACACCCCAGTGGGCTAAGGTGCTGCCTGCTTAGGTTTGTAGTGAACCCTCGTTTCTTTTTTTTTCCTCCATTTTTGGCACCACATATGGGTTTTCAGCATGCCAGAATCTGGAGTCTCTCTCTCTCTCTTTCTATATATATATATATATATTTTTTTTTTCTCTCCTTTACTATCTTCTATAAAAGGAGCCTGCTATTGATTGCAGCTGACGGAGCCTCCCGAGCTGATACCCAAGCAACGCCAGCCCAGATGGAGACCATGACATCAGCCTGGCAGCGCGCCCGCCCGTGGAAAACGGATGCCTTTGCGTCACTGTTCCCTTGGTGATGCTTCTTGGAGTCTTGTCAGCTGCCCCCTGAGGTCGTTTCCTTAATATGTCAGCAGACATTCCTGCCTCTTTAGTGCCGAACGCCTCTTTTCCTTCTCCAACAGCACTTAGGTGACCACGCAGCTGCTGCGTCCTGTTGCTGCGATGTTTTAAAATGCATTTCTCTCATGAAATCCGTGTTTGTTCAATGCAAAACATTCGAGGGGGTTGAAGAAGGTTTCGATTTCCGCTTCTCCGTGTGAGAGGACCTATTTTTGAAGAACCGGGGCAGCCAGCTTAGTGCCCAGAGCTGCCTCTCTGCTTTTACCTTCCTCTGGAAAAGCCCTTCCTCCCACTCCAGCACCCCAGACCCTCCAATCATCCCATTACAGGGCGACATTTCGCAGAACGAAACGGGCCGGTTGAAAGACCCGGCTGGAACAGGCCCCCGCCCTCCCCGCTGACGGCTTGCTCCTCCGACCTTGCTCTGAGAATGTCGGCGAGACGGAAGGACGTGTGGGCAGTGACCTTGAGCGTCCCCTGCCTGCGCGAGCCTGTGCGAAGCACGGCCCACGTGAAATCTATTTCCTGGCTGTCCCCACCTCTACTTGCTGATCTGGAAACTCGATCTCTGCGTTCATCTTGGAATATTTTACCCTGAAAAATACCTCATCCAGGTGGGTGAAAGGAGCCTCGAGCTAATGTCCCCTCCCTTCCTTGGTCCACAGGTAACACGGCCCACTGAAGTCCGGTTACTGCCCACTCCCCACTCCCCCGTGCCTCCTCTGACCGTGCGGCGGTGGTTGATGGTAATCACGTTGATGGTTTCAGCAGTTTAAATTGGAGAAGAGATTTTCGGTTTTGGGGGTGGGGGTGAGAATCGGGGTGTTTTTACATTCACTTAGTCACGAGTGGCCATGATGGCGTACCTGGGCAAAATGCTGCTTCCTCCCGAGCGAGCGTCGGACGCCGCCGTCAGCGGGGGGCCTTTGACTCCTGGCTGCCAGGTGGCGGGTGGCGTCCTCTGGAACCGTGCCAAGAGCCCGGGGCTTTCTGTGGCCGTGGACTCGGCCTCTGGGCTGGCGTCCTGACAGCCCGCCTCTCGACCCGCTGATGCGACAGTCCTGTCTCTGTTCGGCGATACTCTGCCCTCAGGGCCCGGCCTCGCGGGATCGTCCCCAGGAAGGCAGAGACGCAGAACCACTGCATTTTAGAATTGGAAGGAATTTTAGGGATTTAGCGAAACCCCAGCTCCTCATGCATTTAAGAGTGAAAACTCCAAAGTCCAGAGAAGCTACACGACTTGCTGGCGTAGCCAGGTTGGTGTCACGCCTGGGACAAGATCCTGTCTCTGCAGGGGCCTCGGCCCTTCTCAGCAGCCTGCTCTCGGCCAGTGCCAGGGGACACCACGGCCTTCTGCGTCCCTGTCTGGTGCGGTGTGAGAGGCTTGGGAACGATGGGGCTCGAGCCCAGGGTGTCACCTGGATGCATCTCTGTTTTCCCTTGCTTAGCCGGGGCCCGCGGGAGAGCTTTCCTGTCTGCACGCCACATAGACCGGCCTGGGGCACGCTGTCCCCAGAGTGCACTTGTCCCCTGTCAAGACAGGAGAGGCAGCAAGGAGCAGCTCAACAGTTGCCGTTGGGCCAGAGGCAGAGAACCTGGGTGGTGCCGGGACGGCTCTGAACGAGACCCTTACCCTGTCTCCCCTGGGAGCCGAGGGGACACACGTTAGGGCGTGGGGAGGGGCCTTTCACCCTCGCACAGGACTTGTGTGTGGAACAGCACACACCACCACGACGCGACCGAGCTGCTTGCCAGCGTGACCCCCACAGACGGGGTCAGAGCCAGCTGGTCCCCTCTGAGGGGCCCGAATGCTACCTTTAATGGCCGGCAGCCCTCGCGGTGGGCACCCGGCTCTCCCATTCAGGCTGAGCATTGGGCATGGCTATGGGGCCAAGAGCTAAAAGAAGCACAGAAGTCCTAACGGTTGGCAAGTTCACGGCCCGTCGCAGTTAGGGAGGGCTCCCCGATCTCTGCGGAAGAAACAGCGTAATGTTTTATCCTATCACCTTTCACAGAGGGAAAACCAAATCCTCGGACAGGCTACGGAGCTCGTCCCAGAAGAGCGAGGGACGGCTGAGAGCAGGCCTCGACTCTCCCCTCCTTCCTCCGAATGTCCCTCCCTCATCGCACACACGCTCACGTGCGTGCACGCACAGACACACTCAGCCCCCCACGCACATGCACACGAACATGCGCACACATGCACGATGCAGACACACACACACGCACACGCATGCACGCGCACGGGGTGAGTGACATGCAGGCGTGAGGCGTGCCAGGAAGGCTTGACATCTGCACTGACGAGTGCCAGCTCTGCCTCTGCGTGCTCCAGCTCCCTGGCGAGGCGCCCGCAGAGGCACAGGTTTGGGCTCGCTGCACTGAGGATCAGGTACACGGGCCTGGTCACCGGGCCTCCATTTCCCACAAAGGGACCGGGGCTGAGTGGCAGGGCACAAAAACATTCCAGAAAAACTGGAATGCCCCCTTTTTTTGTTTCCTAGTGTCCCGCTTACACCATGACAAATGAGAGCGGGCCGATTTGGGAATCCACCTTTCTCAAGCTTTGCATTGAGTCATCTGGCAAACTGCTTTATTTGGAAATTACAAACCTTGGATGTCACATGGAGAAGCCACGGTGGGGTTCGTGTCTGTATTTCCCGTGCTTCGCCATCTCCTCACTTTTGCAATGTTTCGAAACGATATGGGGGATCACGTACCACACACGGGCTGCACGGATCCGTACATGAAGACCTATCCATGCACGCCGACGTGTTCACACGTGCAGACATAGTCACACGTGCAGATGTGTCTGTACATGCGGACATATCCACGTACAGTATACAGACACATTCATACATACAGACCGACCCGTGCTACACACATACACGGTCGGCTCAACCCGGAGGCCCCTGGGGTCTCCTCCTGGCCTCGGCTCTCCCGCCTGCTCCAGCGTGAGCCGCAGCTTTACCTCTGGCGCCCCTATTATGCTAACCCAGGTTTGGTCTCAACTCTCAGAGTAGCTGGGACCTGCCACGAGGCTCTGAGAGACGTGCCTGCGTTGCCCACGGTGCCAAGGGAAGATCTCACCTGGGAGCACGTGGGGCAGGTTCTGGGGAAAGTTTTCTTGCTTTATGTTTTCTACAGATGTTAGATGTTTCCTTTACTCCTTTGGGGAGAAAAATCATTCCAATAAAACTCTAAACTTTTCCACGCCTACGATATCTGTGCTCTTTTCGTGGCTGGTTCATTGAAAAATTTTCCTGGAAGGTAGCTCACAATTTTTTAATGGCAAACTTCTATTTCAGCAGCCGCCACATACAAATTCAGTCGCCGCGAAGTCTTTTTTTGAGCTCCATATGGTCCAGGCACTATTCAGGGAGCAACACAGACACACTCTGGTCCTTCAGAAGCTTACATTCCAGAAACGACTAAAAAAACTTCATAGATGTCTCATAAACCAAAACTAGAATGAAGGTCAATACATGAAGCCTCACTTGAACTTGACGGCCTACCTTCGTTCCTATATTTTTAAATATTATTATCATGTCACCTACTGGTGATCTGAGTTTGAGGATTGGGGCTGCATTTCTTTTCAGGAACCTTGAGCTCACCTCCTGACTTTGCTGGTCTTTGCTATACACAGGTGTCTTCCAGGCAGCCTGCTGACAGAGGCGGTCACAGAAAACCTAGGACTCTGAATTCTCCTATGGTGATTACTGGTATTTGGCTATAGGACTGGAAGGGTTACATCCAAACTATGAAAGAATTGGGTTTTCCTGAAGGTTTGCTAAGAATTGACAAGTCAATATAATTTAAGCAGTTCCGTTTACCTCAGGATCATAGCAAACGACCATTTCAATAAACTGCTTATTTTTGTGAATCTGGCCCTTGCTGATTTTAACTGGCGCCTTGCTCATTCTTTCGTCTATTGAATGCTGTGGTGGGCCAGGCCTTACGCTCTCTGATGGAATCACAAAATTTAATAATAACCCACGGTCCCTGCCCTCCAGGAAGAAGAGCAGCTGTGGGGGCCATCGGGTAGCTGTGGCAGGGGCTGCACTTGGGGCAGGAGTGACAGGCTCCACCCGGCCTGGGCGAGGGGGTGAGGGAGTCTTCAGAGAGAGGACACGTGAACCGTGTGTTCTCTGTGAGTTTACAGACAGCCAGTGTCTCGTAAGAGCTGCAGTGCCGCCTGCGCCCGTTTCTGTCTGTCTGTGGAGCCTGTGAGGAATCGGGCCGCGTCATCCAGCCGCCAGTAAACAACTCCACCGCCCTTTCGGAGGAAGCTACTTACTATTCTATTCCGCGCAATCAGAGATTAAATTCCAAATTCACTGGCACCGAAGATGAAACAGCTAATTATATATAGTAATTGCATTTAAAATCCATGTCTTTGAATGACTGATGAAATCTTCTGTTTTAAATGTTCCTGAAACTCAGTGCATCCGGCATCCAACTGTGGTTAAGGGGCAATATATTTTTAGTCTCAGAATGTGGGCACAGCTTCACACTCTCTCACCCCTGTCCTTTCCTTGAATTCAGTCTGTGCATTAAAAGAAGACTTTTGCCAGAAAGGAAGAAGTAAAACTGTCTTTGTTTGCACATGACGTGATATTATATATAGAAAGCCCTGACTAGTCCACCAAAAAACTGTTAAAACTGATAGATAAATTCAGTAAAGCTAAAGAATACAAAATAGATACACAGAAATCAGTCGTATATCTATACACTAACAATGATCTGTCAGAAAGAGAAATTGAGAAAATGATGCCATTTACAAGAAGCATCGAAACGAAGAAAATACGTAGAAGTAAATTTAACCAAAAAGGTGAAAGATATGTGCACTGAAAACTACGAGACGTTGATTTAAAAAATTGAACAAGACACGAATACATGGAAAGATAGTCTATGCTCATAGATTGGAAAAATTACTATTGTTTAAATGTCCATACTACCCCAAACGACTTACAGATTAAACGCAATTTCTATCAAAATTCCAATAGCATTTTTCATAGAAATAGTAATCCTAAAATTTGTATGGAACCGTAAAAGATCCCAAATCGCCAACGCAATCTCGAAAAAGCAGAACGAAGATGGCGGCATCACACTTTCTGCTTCCAAATCATATTACAAGGTTATAGTAATCAAAATGGTATGGTATTGACATAAAAACAGACACACACATCAATGGAACAGAATATATAGTCCAGAAATAAGCCCATCCATATGCGCACAATTAATTATCAATAAAGGAGCCAAGGATACACAATGAGGAAAGTCAGTCTCTTCAATAAATAGTGTTGGGAAGACTAGAAAGCCACATGCAGAAGAGAAACTGGATCTCTACTTACACCATAGATGAAGATCAGCTCAAAATGAATCAAGGACCTCAACGTAAGACCTAAAACCGTGAAAGAAAACGTAGGGGAAACCTCCTTGACACTGGTCTTAGTGATGATTTTTTGGCATTGACACAAGAGGCAAAAATAAACAAGTTGGACTACGTCAGATTACAAAGCTTCTGCACACACACGATGCCATCAGCGCAATGAAGAGGCACCTACAGAATGGGAGAAAATGTCTGTAAACAACATATCTGATGAGGGGTTGCTATCTAAGATATATAAAGAACTCATACAACTCAATAGCAAAGAACCAAATAACTCAATTTTTAAAATGGGCAAAGGACCCGTATAGATATTTTTCCATAAAAGACATACATATGGCCAACAAGTATGAGCACCCAGAGGTGCTCGACGTCACTAATCATCAGGGAAATGAAAATGGAAACCACAGTGAGGTGTCACTTCACACTCGTGAAGATGTCTGTTATCCGAAAGACAAGGGCACCCATGGAGGGCATGTAAGCTGATGCAGCCACTGTGGGAAACAGTATGGAGGTTCTTCAAAAAATTAAAAGCAGGACTCCCGTGCGATCCAGCAATTCCACTTCTGGGGGTAGAGCCAAGGGAAATAAAATCACTATCTTGAAGAGATATCTGCACCCATGTTTTATTGCATCATTGTTTACGACCGCCAAGACGTGAAAACAACTAAACTGTCCATCGACATGTGAATAAACAAATAAAATGTGAGCTATATATACACGCATAGAATGAAATATTATTCGGCCTTAATAAAGAAAGACATCCTGCCATTCGTAATAACTTAGATGGCCCTGGAGAGCATTCTGCTAAGTGAAATAAGCCAGACAGAAAGAGACAAATATCGCATGAGATCACTTATATGTAGAGTCTAAAAGAAAGGCAGACTCAGGGAAACAGAGTAGCATGATGGTTGCCAGGGGTTGGAGGTCGGGGGAAAGGAGAGAGGTTGGTAAAAAGGTACAAACTTTTAATTATCGAATGAATACGGTCTGAGGATCTAGCGTATAGTCGATAATACTGTATGACAATTAAAAGTTACTAACAGAGTAGCATTGAAGTGTTCTCACCAATACATACATAAATCGGAGAGGTGATGGATGTGTTAATTAACTCAATCGTAGGAACCCTTTCACAGTATGGGTATCAAATGACCACGTCATGCACTTTAAATATATGGCAATTTCATTTGTCGGTTATACCTCAATAAAGCCGAAAACAACTTTCGTTACCGTTTATCTCCGCTTCACAGGTGATTTAATTGAAGTCTGTTAGAAAAAGAGATATGTGTGTATATGTATCTTTAAGAAGAGAAAGTCAGCGAAGCAGAGGAGATAATGCCGAAGTTTTAGAAACAGTAAGATAACTTACATCTGTAGTTAAGATAACACAGAATATAAAACCAACGTAGATTATAATAAGATGACATGAATGAATAATAATTGTGTAACGGTGTAGTAACTGGATAGCAAGTTTTTTTTTTACAGTTTTCTATATAATGTAATATTTCTTATGTAATATCTATAATTTATAGCATTTTAAATATTTTAAATATGTAGGTTAAGACTGCAGAGTCCTTACTCACAATGTTAGTGATTAGTTACTAAAATTCATCCGATCGCAGAATCCAGTATTCATTCTGCACACCTGGGGAGGGAAGGCACGCACACCGTCCCGGGGGCCTGCGCCTGAGCCCCAGCCTCCGCCAGGGACTGCCACCCAGGACACGGGACACGCGGTTGAGTTTTCTCCCAACTTTCTTGCTGGCGAAGGCTTTGGCGCCGGTCCAGCTGGATGCAAAACGGAGGCAGCAATGCCAGGTGAGCCATCTCGTGCACGTCGCTACGGCACGGACCCTTCTGCATCACTAATAGGAGGTGGACGCAAAGACTCTTAACTTACATTTCTCTCATCGCTCAAACAGAGCACCTAGTCCTTGCCATGTGAGGAGCGGGGGCAGAGATGGAGGCGGCCTCAGAGCCACCGAGGAGTCGGGTCCAGCGGGAACACAGCGCTTGGCTTTCCGCCGCAGACCGTCCCCTCGCGGGTCAGACCCCCGGAAACCCTTGGTGACCTCGAGAAGAGCCCCTGGCTCCGCTTCGGCCTTCTCTTCAGAACCTTCTCTGCGCGCTGGTTTTAGCATTTTGTAGCTCTGACTGGCATCTTCCTAATGAGATGAAGTTTCCAGTTTTTCGGCAAATAAGTCAGGCAGTGCAAATTCAAGTGGCCTAATGTTTGTTTGTTTGTTTGTTTGTTTGTTTGTTTAAGTAAGATGCTACAAATGTTTTCAGGGCTGATGCCGGGAATCCTGAATCCTCTTTGGTCAGAAAACACACTCGGAGAGCTCGCCCTACATCTAGTTCCCTCGAATCCTGCGAACAAGGGTGGGGACAATAAGCTCGTCTGCTTTTTGGGTCAAAATGCTGACCTGACTGTCGGCCCTCTTCTTCCTTACTGTGGTTTTCATATTTTCGCTTTTAATCCTTTTTGCAATTTATACTTCCACATTTGTTGTATTTCGGCAGAATCGTATTTTCTGGTTCTGCCGTCATACTGATATATAAAGTTGCAACTTTGTTAATAATCTCGATAATATTTTTAATATTAAAACTGTAACTCTGGCCCCGACTAGGTACATGATCTCCTGCGAGTCCCTTGAACGCTTTGAACTGCAGTTTCCCCGACTGTCACATGAGGGAAATGACCAGAATATTTCGAGTTCCAGCACTCCATGTGTGTGAGTGACTTGGGGCACGAATGTGAGTTAAATCAGGGCGATCCCTCTGGGGACACCGCCTCTCCCCTCCCTGCCCTCTCTCTACCTCTCCTCTGAGTCTCCCTAGGAGAACCTCAGCCTCACGGGGTCCTGCTGCCCTGGCCTCAAACAGAGCACCCAGCTGCAGGAGCTCAGACGCACAGGTCACCTGGAGGATGCCCCGTGGAGTCCAGTGTGCCTGCCGGCGAGGGACTCCGGGCGGCCACTGGGCCATCCAGAGCTGACCCTGACGTCTGCTTTCTGCCCCCCACTCCCCATCGGGGAGCCCGGGTACAGCAGGACGGTCCTCCGCCTCACCGGATGAGAACTAACTCGGTGGCCTTTGCGGAGTCACCCAGGAACCTGTGAACTCAGGCGCCCGCAACATCTCAGGCCAGAAACACAAAATCGCTTTGAAAATATGTGTTTTATCTTAACGGTCTGTGGAAATTTCGCATTCCACTCCATGACGTATCAGTTCGTTTCATCATAAAAATACTCTTTTTTGATAACTTTGGAAAACGAACCTGCCACTAGGAGGATGTTTGAGGACCGTGGACAAATTTGCTGACCTGTTGGGGCAGCGGAAGCGGCGGCGGGCGGTGGCCGAGGCCGGGGCCCCCCTCCCTCCTCACACGCGTGTGCTCTGCATGCACTGAGCGATGTAGGTTCCTCACGCACGATTCCCCTGGAAATGAATTTTTCTGTCTTATCAGCGCAGGTGGAAGGGGGGAGTGCCAGGCTGGGGGCTGCTTTGGGGCGGGTAGAGTTTCTCGTTTGCTCGCAGGTGTGCTGCCTGAGAGGTCGCTGGCCTTGCAGGTGCTCTGACTGCTCTAGGTGACTCAGACCCATCCCTGCTCGGGACAGGTGGCTTCTCCTCACCTGTTCAGCTTCTCCTCACCTGTTCAGCCTCCCCCAGTGCTCTTTATCCGAGCCGTTGGAACAATTGCTATTTTGACAGACGCTGGAACTGTAGCTTCCTGCTTCGCATGTGGCACGGCCAATTTCCTGCACGTAGGATGGTTCTTTCCCGTCGCTGACAGGACTTCATTTTTGCCTCTGGGAAGTAAGGGAGCAGCTACCCTCCTGCCAGGCCTCTCCCTGCACTGGGGTCCTGGGAGGTGCTGGGGTTCACACTCTGAGGGGACCGCATATCCCTCCTGGGCAGGATATTCCAGCCCCCGAAGCTCAGGGCGCCTAGCGCGGCCCACCTCCCCTCAGGTGCTCATTGACGCCAAGCAGCTGAGAGGGGGAAGGGGCTGTGGGCCCAGGGATTGATTTTCCGAGGCCAGACACACATGCTAAGCATTATTATACTAATAGGAAGAGAGCCCCCATTAGCTTTTTGAAGCCCTGGGGACGTTGAAAATCAGAAGCTCGCAGAGGTGCTGGTCATGGCCGCCGGGGAGCTGGGCGCCTCAGTCACCACGCTGCCAGCATCCGACGCATCACTGTGCAGGGTCACCGGGCCTGAGCAGGGGCCGGAATCAGGCAGGGGAGGGAATTAAAAGACAGTTCTTTTCTACGTGTTCATTTAATCAATGAATGTCAACCGAGCGTCAGGATTTGTTCCCAGCCGGGGTTACGGTTCCTGCTGCCTCGGGGACGAGAGAGCAATCCCGAGGGGCGGCCTGGCGGAGGCAGTGGGCTCCTGGGGTGGGCGGCGTGCACGCTGGGGACCCGGAGCCCCAGCACAGGGCCCGCACCCCGTAGAGCCCCGACCTCTTCGTGGAATGAAAAAGCGAACAAGGAGGAACAGTGGTCGGAAAGGCCAGCGGGGGCGGGATAGATGCGGCCACGCCAGAGGGAGCACAGCCCCAGAGGAGTCGCCGTGGGGCAGGGTGTCCCTCAGAGGGATGGCACGGCCGTGGCCGAGCCCCAGGTACAGAGCCGCAGTGTCCACGAGAATCCAGGGGCGCGAAGGGCAGGCCGAACAGGAGCAGGAGTGAGCCGGCCCAGCAGCCTCTCTGGAGCACAGTCCCCAGCCTTGGTGGCCCCGGGGACCGGCGCTCCTGTGAGCATCTGACGCGTGACGATCTGAGGCGGAGCCGAGGCAGTGCCAGCGCTGGCGACCGGCTGCAGACACAGATGAGGCTTCGCTCACTCGCCATGCTCGGCTCCTGCCATGCGGCCCGGTTCCTAACAGGCCACAGACGGTACTGGTCCGTGGCCAGAGGGTGGGGACCCCAGCTCTAGAGGATGGTGCTGAGTCACCTGGGCACCCGCCCTGGAGCTCACAGTTCACCTGCTCAGGCGCAGTCTTCTGTCTTCAGGCAGCGGATTTTCCGACCCGTCCTTCCACGTTCATCTTTGCTGTGAATTTTAGAAATCCTTTCTCGTTTAATCCTCGCAGTGACGATTTGGCGGCTGGCACTGGCCCAGATTTTCCGACACAGACCCTGGGCTCAGAAAGCTCGAGCCGCCAGCCCGAAGCCACACAGCTCGTGAACGTGAGAGCTGGGAGTCGGAACCAGGTTGTCTGACGGCAAAGCCTGGCTTGCATCTCCTTCGCCAAGGCAGTTCGTAGACGCAGAAACTCTGACCTGGGAGGACCTGTGGGGTCATTTAGGTGAACCCTCTGAACGACGCGGGAGTCCCTGTTCCAGCATTTCTGTAAGTCGAGAGCCTGAGCAGGTCGTTCCTGCTCTTGCTTAGGAAGAAGTAAGAGGGAGGGAGGGAGGGAAGCAAACGAAACGGAAGAGCGGGGGTGGGGGAGGGAGCAAACAAACCGCCGGCTTCAACGAACACGTCTAGAATGTCACCGAGAGACGTCTAGAAAAATGTCAGCGCACCAGAACATTTAGTGTTGCTCTTACATCCGGCCTCGTCTGGAAAAGAACCCACTGTCTTCTCCAGGCCGAGGTCTCTGTCCGGCCTCTCCCCTGAGACAGGCTCTTTTCTTCCCAGACAAGATAAAGGTCCCCTTGATAAAGGTCCTAATTTCTATCCTGGTCATGAAGCGCCTCTGTCACACGCCCCGGTCTGACCCAGCGTCGGCTCGGCGCAGGGGAGCGGCCATCGGCCTCCCAGCTTCCTGAGTGAGGCCAAACCAGGGAAAGAGGAAGAAAAGGCCCAGACGCCCCCGCCAGCTGAGGAGGGGGGCGCAGCTTTCCCGACCTGGCACCTCTGGGGGACAGGCACTCCGATGGCCTGAGCGGCTTGGGCTGCCGGCTTCGCGAGGCGTTTGTGGGTCGACGGCTCACGGGCCTGGGGAGTCGGCTGCGGATGGGCCGCTGGTTTTTGCAGTCTCGGGCCTTCGCCCCGCTGGGCCGGGGCTGCAGGTGGCTGGGCTGGGAGCAGCACCGCTTCCCCCCAAACGGCCGACGAGACGCGACAAGGCCAAGGTCGCTGCCGGCTCCCCCAGTGCCGGACCGCGCTGAGCAGCGCGGGCGGCTCTAGGGCGCGAAGGACAGTCCCCCGCCCGCTCCCCCCGGCCCGCAGGCCGCTCAGGCCCCTCGGGCCCCGGCCCAGGACCGAAGAAGACCGGGCGCTGAAGGAGAAACCGTCCGGGAGCCGAGTGCGGGCGTCACGCGTACAGCAGCGCGGTACGTGCTCAGACGTCTCCCCAAACGCCCTGCGACTTAGATTGATTTCTCTCCTCGCTCGGCGCTGGCCCCTCTGATGCACCTGCCCCAGCGACCCCTGATCAGGGGCGTCCTGCCCCCGTCCCGGCCTGTCGGGGGCTTGCTACGACCCGGGCGGGCCAGCTCCTCTTCTCCTTGAACTTTCTTCAACGGCCACGGCTTCCAAAGAGGCCCCCTGAACCCCTGGCAGCAGCCCCCCCCCGCCCCAACTTGGCCCTTCCTTTCCTCTCCCAACGGGACAGAGACGAGCCTCTGACACGGGCCACGGCTGTTTATAGGTGACAGCAGGAATCCCCAAGACGGACCCCGAGGCCAGCGCTTCCCCTCCCGCTGAGTCAAGGGGCGACGGCCATCGTTCCAAGCCTGGTGGTCCCCGACTCTCAGCTTCCGCCCTCGCCTCCAGCCCTGCCCCACAGAACCGAAGGACTCAGAGTATTTTAAAACCCCGAAAGGGGAGAAACATGAAAAAGCTGAGCTTTTCAGTACTTCTCATAAGCGAGCCGCACCTAGAATGTTCAAAATAGTAGATTCTCGCACAAGGTATGTTTCCTACACTCTTAACTCCTAGAGACGTATATTCATTCAGACTCCAGGGCAGGGGAGAGACACACGTCATCACGGGGCACGGCAGTAGGTGGCGAGTCTCTCTCCCGCTGAATAGAAAATGATCCACTTGGACAGGAGGCAGCTATCGATCGGTCAAGGACTGACCGTCCAGCTTGGACTCACCCAGGGTCTTGCTTTTTTCCTTGTCCCCCTTCCTCAGCGGGGTGGGTGTTCGGCCTCCAGACCAGGCCGCAAGGAGGAGAGAAAGCCATGACTTATTTACACAGTAGTTTGAATTCTTGCAAGATCTTTGGATGATCTTTGTACCTGGTCTCTTTATAATTTTCCTAGTTCCTTTAATTAAACTGGGTCATTTCAAGCTGGTTGCACAGAGGACCCTAATGATTTAAAACAAAGCAAAGCCTTCTCCACTTGGCCCTGCCACTCGAAGGACCTCGCCCTCTCTTCTCGTCCTTTCTCGAACCCCTGGAGCAGGAGTGGGGGCATCTAACACACGTTCTGCGCTCTGCGTGTAGACCATCAACCTTTGGGGGCGCACAAACGGGCTCGCCCTGCAGCCCGCCTTATTAGAGCACTTTGAGGAGTTACCACTGAATGTAAAGTACTACAGCAACCTAAACCGTTTCAGAAAATGCTAAACAATCCGACGTTTCTCAAAAGGGCCTCAGTCCCTGCAGTATTTTATAGGAATCCCAACTCCAGCAGCTTTACGCAGCCATGATGGCTTAATTACCAGTATAAATCTCACCGGCAACTTTCCTAACTTCATTTGCAAATGAATGTGCCCGCTTCTTAAATCATCTCTCCTTTCCTCCGGCCTCCAGGTATTCTGACTGGCGCTGAGAGACAGTCGGCAACAGCTGTGACTTGCACAGCGGGGTCCTGGGTCCCCAGTGTCATCCCAGGCCAGCGTGCACCTGGAACCCGGTGATCATACCTGGCTCCCGCTCAGACCCATCAACCCCTGCGGGCATCGGTGGGGCGGACGCGGGGCACAAATCTGGCTCCATCTGCCCAAAAGGTTCACACACCACAGTGAACTTTTTAGTGATCTCGGGCCAAGTTTCCGGTATGCAATGAAAACCGAAACCTGGTTTTGGGTTTCCTCAGCAAATTCACACAGAGCTGTCGTGACGAGCCGGGTGAGGTGGCATGGACAGCAGTCCTGGGTTCTATTTCTAGCTCCACCGCCAACTTGTGTGGCCTGAGGCTGCCCTCCCCCACCCCCCACCCCCTGCACCCCACTCGGTGAACTTTATCCAGTATCGAGAGGGAGCTTTTTACCACGTCGTCATTCTGGGGCCTGTGCGGCCGTCGGGGGTAGGGCCGAGAGAGCGGCGTTCCTGAGTCGCTTTTAATGACAGTACACGCGACTGCAGAATATTACAGCCGGCCCACCCACACCAACGTGAGCATATATATTTCATGTCTGAAGAAAAGCGAAACAAATCTATTACATTTACATTTATTTTAGGCCCTTTGTCTACGTTCTGAAGGCTCGCCATTATTTCTTCTTATCGGCTTTTTGATTTCGGGCACATTTACGCTTGTGTGACTTTCAACTTATAAGATATGCGGGAACAGGGAGGGACTCCTGCCTCGTTCGGAGGGTTCACCTAAATGACCCCGCAGGTCCTCCCAGCTCAGAGTTTCTGCGTCTACGAAGGAGACCCAAGCCAGGCTTTGCAGCCAGACAACCTGGTTCCAACTCCCAGCTCTCACGTTCACGAGCTGTGTGGCTTCGGGCAAGCCACTCGACCTCTCTGAGCCCAGGATCCTCGTCGAAAAACCTGGGCCAGTACCAGCTACCCAATCGTCACCACGAAGATGAAATAAGAAAAGTACTCCTAAAACGCGGAACGGAGTGCGTGCTGTATTAACAGGCGCCAGCGTAAGTGTCAGATCCTGCCTCTCTTTATCCACACAAGTCTGCGATGAGTCAAAAAGGTGGGCATGAGATTCTCGAATATTGCTTCTTCACTTCCAGGCTCCTACTTCAGAGGCCCTTCCGAAAGCATCGCCCATCCATCGAAATGTACTTTCCACTCAAAAACTAGGTTATTAATTATTCATGGCTCTTGGAGCTGGAAATAAGAACAGGGCTCGCTGCTGACAACCCAGAGCCTGACCCGGATAGCGTTCCAGTTGCTTGATTTCGATCCCTTCCTGGGGGCATCTGGGTCCTCCATGCCCAGTCTGAGCCTGCAGAGCTGGGCGCCTGAGCACTACGGAGCAAAGGCCCTGGAATGACCGCTCACTCCGAGTTCATCCCCACTCCGGGCATTGCATTTCTGGGGGATTATTTCACTGCATGGGTGGCCCGGGCCCCTTGGCCTTGGGCCGGCAGGGTGGCTCATTCCAGCACTCCGGGCAAGCCGTAACCACCCCAAATGCAAGTCTTTCTTTCATGCCCCAGCGGCGTGAGTAACACCATTAACTCCTGGGGCTGAGGTTTGGGATTACGTAAAAGTCTTACAGCCACGGTGCCAGCATGCAGGGTAGCTGAGTAACTGCAGAATCTGTCTTCCTGCCAGCAATGTGGTCGGCCCAATAAACAGTCCTTGAGAGATTTTTCCCTAACGATTCTGTTTCACCAGGGTGGTGGGTTTCAAAATGGAAGCCAAGGGCTCCCCCTCTCCAGCTGCGGCGCAAACAGACGCGCAGGCAGAGACTGGCCTCGGGAACTGCGCATGGGGCGAGCGCTGCTGCCGTGTCCCCAGCGGGAGCACGGCTGTGCCGTGGAGCGCTTCACAGGCGCCCCTGTGGACGAGCTTCCTGGGGTGCAGAGAAGTCGCAGGGCGCTGGGCGAGAGGGGACAGCGAGCACAGCTCCACCGCCCCGGACGCGCCGGCGCCAACCCGCGGCCCGCGCGTGCACCGCGGGTCCCGCGCGCCACCTGGTGGCTCGGCGCTGACATTGCGCGCCCCTCGCCGCTTCCGCCCCACCCACACTCGACTCAGGCATAGAACCAGCGCGCTCCTACTGTCAAGTGCTGGGGGGGAGGCCATCGCCGCGGCCCCAAAGGAAGACACCGAGGACCGGGTGGTCTGGATGCCATTCCTTACTCTACAGCTGGAGACTCGAGGCGTCAGGTTCTTCTGGGAGCAGACAGTGACGCTTTTTCCGCACGAGCACCAGGCGCACCCAGCTCTGCGCAGCCTGACCCGCCTGTCCTTTCTGTGTCCCGTCACACAGGTCTGGCTCAGCAGTCCCCAGCCTTATGAACCCCACGCTTCCCAAGGCTCGTCTCCCAGACATCTTCACCTTCTCCGAATACCCGCCTCGTTTTTGCACACACTGGCGTTGCCACGGCACGTTCTGAGAATACAGATTTTGTCGCTCAGAACTGTATCCTTCCTTTAAAGACGTGCCCTGTTTGAGAAGCTCTGGTTGCACCCAGTTAGAGCGGATGCGACCGAAAGACCTCTCAAGAGCTTCAACACCCTGGGACTGAAGATGTAACTGGTTTGCTGTAGTTTCTAACCTTGTCGGACATGGAAACCTTTCCTCCACCTTCAAATGCTTCTTGAAAATATTGTGTTCGACGAGGCACCTTGCGGGAGAAATTGGTGCATTCCACCCACTTGTCCCGTGGTCAGACAGCCATCTTTTCAAAAGAGAGAGGTCTCTGCCAGTAGGTTTCTGCTGACATAACAAAGCACGGCACACTCAGTGGCTTAAACCAGTGGTCCCCAACATTTCTGGCACCAGGGACTGGGGTCCTATGAGCATCTAACACCTGATGATCTGAGGCGGGGCTGAGGCGGTGATGCCAGCGCTGGGGAGCGGCTGCAGATACAGATGAAGCTTTGCTCACTCACCTCCTGCTGTGTGGCCCGGTTCCTAACAGGACACGGACCGGTACCGGCCGGCGGCCTGGGACTTCGGGACTCTTGGTTAAACAACAGAAATTTACTTTCTCACAATGTCTTCCGAGGCTCGCTCCTCGCCTCGCAGAAGCCGTCTTCGCCCTGCGTCCTCACACGGTCGTCCTTCGTTGACGTCCTTCTGCGTCCGTGTCCACACCGGTCGCGTTGGATTAGGATCCACCTACTGGCCTCATTTTACCTCGATCACCTCTTTAAGACACTATCCCCAAGTACAGTCACTTTCTGAGCTACTGTGCATTAAGACTTCAACATACAAATTTCGAGAGGAACACAATTCAACACATAAAAGCATCTTGTTTTTGTATCTGTCAGAGAAAATGTGTGCTTCGGTGGAAAACTATGCCTCTTTCGAGCAGGGTCAGCAAACTACAGCCAGCGGGCCAGATACGGCCTGCCACCTATGTTTATAAATAAAGTTTTATTGGCACGAAGCTGCACGCCTTTGCGGCTTGCCAACCGTTACTTTCACGTTCAACAGCAACGCCGAGTTGTTGCCACGAACACCACATGACTCGCAAAAACGAAAATAATTCCTATCTGTCCTTTATAGAAGAAATTTGCCCGCGCCCGCTCTGGCACGCACCCCTCAGCACTACCTACTTCTGATTCTGGAGGGGCTTTGCCATGTTCAGGGCCTTGGAGCGATTTGGCAACTCACGAAGTTGAAGATAACAGGTGATAATACAAACTAATCCCAGCCTGAGTCTCAAAGAGGCCGTTTTGCCTCCATCCGCTCATTCCTGTGGACGATCCTCATCGCCCAGCGAGTCTGTTCTTCTGATTCTCTTTTGAACTGGCGGTGACATCCTACCGTTCCCTCATTAATCACGAGTGAAATAAAATCTTTCGCACGTGTTTATTTTATAACTGGGTAAGAGTCGTAATTTTTACCTTTTTGAAAATGTTCCTTTAACATATCGACGTTATTATTCTCAGGTGTGATTATGAAGAACAACGTTTTTGTGCTTGGAAGACACATACTGAAGCGTTTAGGGTAGAGTGTCATGACGCCTACAATTTACTTTCACATGGTTTGGCGTGCGGGCGCACACACGTCTAATGACAGATGGCAGAGAGAGAAAGAAAGGAAAAGTATAAATGGTAAAAATATTAGCAACTGACAAATCTCGGTGAAATGCACACGATGTCCTCGAATGGCACGCCACTCATCCAACTTTTCTGTAGGTTTGACAATTTTCAGACTAAAACATCAGAGAGATAAGTTTATGTCACATTCCCAGCTAAGCATGAAGACGGCCCCATGTCCTATACTTCTGGATGTCTCTCCAGCACTTCAGGGAGCAGCCGATTACAGACCTTTGTTAGCCACCTGACTCTGCAGCGGGAACCAAGGACGAGAATAAGTGGATGAAACATGGATGTTTCCATTGCCATGTGGCTCGAGTTCTTAACAGCACCACGTGAGCAAGATGTTACATCAGAATTTTTTTTAAAAAACTAGATTCCGCATATTTCCAAAGAAGGCTTTAAAAGAAATAAATTTTTTAAGATGAACCTGGGATCCGAGGGCCACTGTTCAAGCTTAGGGGAGCACTCTGCGCGGTGGGGATTGTTGAGGCGCATCTCCCTCGATCGCTGCACCCCCGCAGCCCGATGACACGCACCTGACACGGTTAGGGACTCTACTAACTGCAGTTTGTTTGCTGCTTGAGTTGGCACTGTAATAGCTGGAGCGTTTCGTATTTTTAGGGACGTGAACGGTGAGGTAGCGCTGAGGAGGAAAAGTCAGCTAAATTCTCCAACACCGTGTCATCCAGCGTGAAGGTCTAGATTGAAATTTTTCTGCCTGAGGGAAGCAGAAAAAATGAGTTTTTACAGAATGCTGCTCTTTCTCAATCTAAAAGNTGGGATCAACCAGGAGCGAGAGGGCTTTGGCCAACGCTGCCTGGAGCAGAGCGCGTTCCTTCCGTCCCCACCGATACCACGCTATGGAAGACCCTGACTTTTTCTTGTCTGGGCTGTTCTCACAGCCTCCCCTCTGGGCCCTCTGTCTCCAGTTTGGCCCTCTCCGATTTATCGTACGTATGAACTCCAACATTATTTTTTTTCTGTAGCCCAGTTCGGTTCAGGTCGTTCTATCGATTTCTAATTTAACTTGACTTTAAACAAATCAAACAACCACATAACCGAGCAAGGAAAACAAACAAAAGCAATCCTCTAGCGTTGTCTCTGCTTTCATTGGATCAACCCGGCCCGTTAACCAGCCCTGGCTTCCCGCTACGGTGGCCTCGTCTCATCCATCTGCTCCACCGAGACCTCGGAGACCAGAGGCACTCTCCTGGCGACGTCGGGATGGGGGAGATCGTGTCATCTTCATTTTTCTAAGCCCCCACAGTGTTTTGTGGAGTGTTAGTCTTGGAAAAGGAGTTCAAGAAACAGCCTTCGAGGGTATATACTCAAAAAACTGAAAGCGAGGACTCAAAGAGATCTTGGTACACTCATGCTCGTAGAGTGGCATTATTCACACTAGCCGAGGGGTGAGAGCAACTCAGTGCCCATCAGCGGGTGGATGTGATGCAGAACCCCCCGCCCCCCTACACACACACACAGTGGAGAGTCAAGTCCTGTACCTAGAGAGGGTGGGCTCTTGACAGCAGGCGGGAAAGAATTCAAGCCAAGCGGGAGCCGGAGTTAGAGACAAAGCAAAGTTTATTACGGAAGGAATAACGCTTCACAGACAGAAAGAGCTCTCCTCTCAGAGAGGGACAGGAAGACAGACAGGAAAGACAATGAGAGGGACCCCAAGCGTTAAGGGAATTCAGCTTATATGTCATCCTCAGTTTCTATGAATTACAGTTTACCCGTTTCCCTTTGATGGTCTGGGTGTGCAGTGAGAAAGCCTGCTGGCTGTCCTCAGCCTTTGATCTACAGGTTCCCGCCCCCGCCCTTCCATGGTTTTGGGCCAGTAGGGAATGAATGTAGGGTACACTTAAAGACTCTGCTTTCCCTTCTTGGCGTGGATAAATGGTTCGTTGGCAATCTCAGCAGGCGTTTCCCTTTGTTCTGCAGGATTCCTCGTGGTCGGCCTTAGGGCCGATCGGCGTATTGCAGTCTCTGAATATAGCTTGATTTTCATTCTCATGCCTCCTCCTAAGCAGGAAGGACATTCTGACACAGGCTACGACGCGGATGAAACTCGAGGAGGCCATGCAGTAAGCCAGCCACAAAAAGACAGATAACGCCCTCCGATTCGTAGAGACGGAGGGGAGCAGCAGAGCCTGGGAGCGTGGCGAGTGCTCCTTGATGGGGGGTTTGGCGAGAGGGGACACAACGCTGCGACTGTGTTTAATGCCACAGAACCGTGCACTTAGAAAACGGTTAAGAGGGTAAATTCCTGTTACGTGCACGTTGCCACAATTTAAACAAATAGCCTTCGAATGTTAACCGTTGACGTAAAGAGCTCACGAAAGATTTTTGCCGCACCTCTGCAGTCCTGTGCTCTCGACGTGTCGGTGACACTTTTTAAAACATGCGAATCGTATCATTCGACATCCCCTCCTTCCCCCCAAAACGCACCACAGTGGCCTCCCACCTAGAAGCAAGTCTGAAATGCTCAGCGAAGCCCGTTGGCCTACTGGCCTGCTTTGTCCTGCCCTTCCACGCAGGCCTTCCTCCAGCTCCTGCCTGTCTCAGCGTTTCTGTGTAGTGTCCCCTGGGGACACTGGTTAAATCCCCTCATTCTTTAGGTGTCAGCTGACAGACCATCTACCAGGAAAGCCAGTCCGGCCCCCCAGACCGACTGGAACTTCTGCTCGTAGGCTCGTGGCATGTTCTCTGCTTCTCCTGCATGGCATTATTCATAAAATTATTTGGACTGGCGCTCCATGAGGACAGGGACACTGATTGCCCCCTGACGCGGTGCCTGGCACACTGCAGGTACTCAGACATCTGCTGGACGAACCAGCCCGATTTCGTGCTGTCTTCACGATCTGGGCTCTTTCTGCCAGTCCCATCTTCAAGGTTTTGATAAGCGCTGTGACCCCAGCAGAGGAATTCTCTGCGAGGCTGGATTGTTTGGTTTCTTTGTTTTATTTTCGGCCCGAAGACGGCTTCACGGAGCTGAGTGACGCACGTGGCCCCTGCTTTGTGGGGTTTAAACCACTTCTCCCCCTAAATAAGCAGGACAAAATAAACCACACTTATCTCCGCAGGAAACCTGGAACACTGTCTTCACAGGTCACCTTAAGAGCTATGTCACAGCCCCAAGGAGGAATCAGCATTTAAGTTAGTGCCTCTGGCTCCGAGCCCAGATGCGAACATGAAAATCCACGTGCCACGCCCTTTCTAAGGACATCTGCTTCCCCAGCAGGGAGACGAAGTTCCCAGTATTTTAGGGAAAGCTGCTTGCGTAGCTGC
>NW_024352947.1:1964834-1965596 GCF_902729225.1 Pteropus medius | reverse complement strand
CGCGGCCAAGGCCCGGGCATTCTGTGGGCATCGGCTGCTTCCGGCACTAAGGTTCTTTCGGGTGGCGCTGCTTGGGACCACTCTGAGGACCACCGGGCCAGGCCACACAGGGCAAGATCTTGTTTCCTAGAAAGACAGAGCTAAAGTGTACATGTTTATCCGATGTCAATGGCAGTCCCTAGCAAAGTCACCTCGATGGGCCCCTTGAGTATGAGCGGAGACAGGAGGGGACAAATGGATGCTCTGACCGAGTGTGTTACCTGCCTTCTTTCTCAGGCTGGCCGGAGGAACGGGGCTTAGCAGTAGCGATCGTGGGACTCAAGGTAGAAATGATGGTGGCCGCTGGTCAGGAAGAGACTCCAAGGCTGAGAAGCGTGAGATGCTTGAAAGGCATGGGACGAATACGCTAAATAACGCATCCCTGAGTATCCATCTTAAAATTTTAAGATGGATACTCAGCTGGGAGCACAGGAAACCCAAGAGACACTTAAGCAAACAGGGGCCAATTTTTCTCATATAACAGGAAGTCCAGAAATAGGCGTTTGCTGGTGTACCAGAGTGAAATTCCCTGCCCTTGCCCCCACTCTGTCGTAAATTCTAGCCTGCGTTTCTCTCGGGCCTTCGGGCGAATAGTGCCTACATTAGATGTGCTAACTGACCAAGGAATTCCGCTGGAGGCTCGAGTGAAAACAGCCTCTCGTCAGGAGTCTCTGCTGAAGATGTGGGGGAATATGTGTAGATCGATGACTGTGTAGCAAAGGT
>NW_024352947.1:1963855-1964621 GCF_902729225.1 Pteropus medius | reverse complement strand
AGAAAGCTCCCGTCTTCTCGGATCAGGCGTGGCTCGGTGAATAAACCTTTCCTTATTCCGAACTCTGATCTATCGACGACTGGACGTTCAAAGCGGCAACCGCGCGGGCCTCGTGACCGCAGCACAGCAGCCCTTGTCCGGCAGCTCCAGGAGGCCGGGCTCGCCCACGCTTTCTTCCCCGTTTTCTTCTGCCCCTGACACCTTTAACACGGAGCCACCTTGACAGTCATCTCCTGCTGGTTTTTTGGGTTCCAGGTGGAGATGAGATGGAGATGGAGGCACAGAGTCAGGTGGTCCAGGCAGGGCCGTAGGGGCGCAGGGTCGGGTGGTCCGGGCAGGGCTGTAGGGGTGCAGGGCATCTCTGGCAGAGAGGCTCTCTCCTTTCATCAGGAAGAAAAAGCTCACCGGGATGTATCCCTAGCAGACTCTGCTTAAGTCTCTTTACTGGGACTGAGACACACAGCCAGTCCGACTTCCTTCCGAAATGTAAGGAAGACTGGGAAAGTAGGCGACAGGATTGTCCTGTTGGTTTCTGAGGGGAAGACGAATTTGTCAAAATATGCCTTTTGGTATACTGATTCTTTTAAGCTGGTTATTTTCAGGAAACAAAGGACTCAGAAAGAACCTTGGAACCCTCCCCCCTTCCCCGCCTAAATAAATCCAGATAGAAAAACCTGCTTAACGGCAGGGAGCTATCACCTTAGCCTCACAATATAAACTAAATTATTTTTCCTCCCCACACTGCCTACCTGAGCCCCGGCCCCAG
>NW_024352947.1:1910018-1963760 GCF_902729225.1 Pteropus medius | reverse complement strand
CAGGTGCGCACAGGGAATTTGAGTTTGCTAGATGTCAACCTTCACAGAGACCTTTTACTGATGCCGCCACAGCAATTTTCTCCATGGAGCTCCTCTGAGGGTTTTCACGGCAGACGTCGCGGGCAAAAATCTTAGTCCTTCCGAGGTAGACGGCAGAAGACGCCAGCTGAAACCTCGCCGTGTGACTGCATTTTCTTTCTTCATGCACCTGTCTTCCACTTTGCCACTGTGAAGCTCACGTTGAAAGGATGGACGAAGCCCCCGGCGTTGACAATGGCGCCATCTGCTGTCCAGGGAAACGGCGGCTCCTGAACAGGTGGTTCTGCTTACGCAACTGCCCGTTGCTCCCAGAGCGTGCAAGGTGCGTGTATTTGAGAAGGGCTCTTTGGGTGGGTTTGAGCCCTGGGTACCTCTCTCAGGTCAGCACACTCGTCATTCTTTATTCCCTGCGGGGATCTGTTGATCCTTCAGCACTCGCAGGGTCTTGGTGCTCTTGACCCTGGCAATGTCACTACAGACCCAAAGAAGCCTCTGCAGGGTGCCTCAGCCACAGCAAGCGGCGACGTCTTGCAGACACTCCCCCAGGAAGGAGCGTCTGAGTAAACATCACCTGGCTCACGCTCCCCGACACGTCTCTTTCCCTGTCGCCTCCTCCCTCCATCGCCCCGAGGGGCGCAGTATCCATTTTAAGTGGGGAAGGGGAGGAGAGTCAGGATTAAGACTCGGAGGGGCTGTCGTGTGCTCACGTTTGCAGGGGACCTGTTTCAGGTCAGAGGCGCTCAGGACGGCCAGCTGTCGAGGTCTCGCGGGAAGATTTAAAATAAGTGGTGTAGACAACCGCCGTAGAGCGGGATGATCGGTGTGTTGGAACCCGTGTGCCAGGAGCCCGAGCACGGTGGCCTTCTGCCGTGAGAGGCGCAGGGGAGGAGGGGGCGCCCGGGGCACCCGCGGCCACAAGACGAAGCGCGGTGGGGCTTCTTCCCCAGACGCGGACTTGTTCGCTGCCCGAGGAAACTGGACGAGCAGGCTGTGGGTGTCGGGGTATCGGGGTGTCGGGGGGCTGGGCCGGAGGCAGGGAAGGCCCTCGCGCTCGTCCACACCTGCGTCTGCGTTCGATGTTGGACGATCGGCTAGCCCTACCCCTCGATGCCGTTCCGGACAAAGCAGGAGAGGCGCAAGGAGCGGAGGGAGCAAACTGTTCAAACCCCGTTCACTTGTCACCTCCGTTCACTTGTCACCTCATCGATCTTCACGGGGACGAGGCGAGGTGGCTGGCGGCTCTCACACTGGGTCTCCTCTGCTATCAAAGCAGCGTTTTGTCTCGGGTTGAACCAGGCGACGAGGGCTTCGCTTCCAAATGCTCATATTTTAAGAGTCATTAAGTCACTGGAAATTTTTTTTCTGGCTGATTTATGATACTATTACTTAAAATACCAAATTCTTATTCATCCACTTTCAAATGCTATTGAGTAGCTACCACGTTTCTGGTGCTATGTTGGGCGTGCAGGATACAAAATGATTTAAAGCAAAATCCTGAGTCTTACGGAGCTCGTGAGCTGTGGCAGAGATGCGCACGGTCACATGCGACGATGGCCCGCTGAGTGCCACGACATGCTAGGGAGCGCGGGCCTCCGCAAGCTGGATGAGCGACTGTCTACTTTTCTTTCCTGGTGTTTTGGGGGGTCGTACAGCAGAGTGCACGGTTTTAGGTCAGACGCTCTGCTGCGTTTCTGTCGTGTGATGTCAGGGCAGAATGCCTAGTCTCCCATTATGGATTCCCTCACTTGTAAAACGAGGAAAATAATAGCGCTTTATTTATGCATTGTTTCGAGGATGAAATGTGATCATGTACCTGACGATATTATCATGTCTTATTTATAGTAAGAATGATAGGTAACTGTTAGCCGTTATTCCTGCAATTGAGGGTTCAGAGACTGTAGAAGTAGAATTAGGGTCATTGGGAAGGGCGGCTTGGAGGTGCCCGGCAATCTGGGTGTTTGTCGAGGAGGAGATGCTTCTCAGTCAGCATTTCTTGAGCGTGATATGGCTGGAGGTGCAGGTACTGGGACTAGTCTGACAAAAGACTTAACTCCATAAGCCCTGCCCAGCCCTCGAATTGCCCATGGGCGGAGGAGGGAGCAGAGAAGTCAGCTGGCAATTACAACACCGCGTGACCGATGCTGAGTTAGTGACGTGTTGGATGTTTGGGAAATTTGGAGGAAGGTCACCTAACTTAGGTGCCGTGGGTGTTGGTGGTGGGAGTGAGCTATTGAGAAGACTTTCTGGAGAGATGACATTTGAACTGTATCTTGAAATATACAGTAGAGCAAGGGTTCCCAACCCCTGAGCCGCAGATCGGTACCGGTCCATGGCCTGTTAGGAACCGGGCCGCACAGCAGGTGAGTGGTGGGCAAGCGAGCAAAGTTTCATCTGTATCTGCAGCCGCTCCCCAGCACCGGCATCACCACCTCAGCTCCGCCTCAGATCATCAGCTGTTAGATGCTTGTAGGAGCCCCGGTCCCTGGTGCCACAAAGGTTGGGGACCGCTGCAGTAGAGGTAAGGGCTTTTCATGAGATGAAAAGTCTTTTGAAAAGACAAAGTGAAAGCACATGGCATCTTTTAGGGACTTCAAAATCCAGGTGTATATGGGACATGAGGAGAACAGAGCTGGAGAAGGAGGCAGGGGCCACCTCACGAGGCATCTTGGATGTCACGCTGAGGAAATTCGAACATCGTACCGAGGGCTACGGGTGGCCGATGGTTTAAGTTTAGGAAGGTCTCCTGGTAGCCATGCTGAGTGCGTGTCGGGGCGGAGAGGGAATCCAGCAGCAGAGCATCGCTGTTATCTTAGCACAAGTGAGATGATTCCCAAACTAAAGGCTTAGTGGGGGACAGAGAGCAGGGGGCACTAAGAGCTTTAGAAAGCTTTGTGGGGAGATTTAAGAAACAACTGTGTGTGAGAATCAAGGAAGAAAGTGGGAAGTGAATGATGGCCATCTCCGAAAATGTCTGGGAAGAAGCCCATCGGTGGGGAGCGATGGCTATGGGGGAACGGGGGTCGTCAGGTGCGACTTATAAAAAAGGAGACTAAGAATGATGCCCCGAGTGACGGTCAAGTGGGGACATCTGGCCGGCAGCTGGGTAGACAGGTTTGGAGCTCTGGAGAGAGATCTGGGCCGGAGATAGATGGTTTTCCCTCCGCCCCCATCATTCGCATGTGGATGGGAGCTGAATCCATAGTTTAAATGAAGTTACTTAGAGGAAATTTATAGAGAAGCACAGAGATCAGAAGATGTAAGCCCGGAAGCATGAGTAGGAACAGGTCAGGAAGAAGGGGAGGGGTCTTCCTCTGAAGAGATGAGAAGAAACAGCTGGGGAAGTGGGGAAATGCACAGATCTTAAGGGTTCGATTCAAGGAGTGGAACCTGTGTAACCAACACCCTCATCCAAATGAAACGTTTCCGTCACCTCGGAGAGTTCCTCTGTGACCTGTTTTAGCCGATCTCTGCTCCCGGTGGGCAACTGCTGCTCTCATTTCTAAGAGGTGACTCCTGTTTGTTTTTGAATTTCATATAAATGGACTCATGCAGTACGTAAACTTGGCTTTTTCGTTCGGCACAATGTGTTTTAGATTTATTCATGTTGTTCATGGATTAGCAAATCATTCTGTTCTATTGCTTAATAGCATTATGATATGAATAGATCGCAATTTGTTTATGCATTCTTCTATTGATGGACATTTGGGTTGTTATAAGCAAGTAATGTTGCCCAAATCATTCTTGTTTAAGCATTTTTGGTGGCACATGTTTTCATTTATTTTAGGCAAATACCCAGGGGTGAAAATGCCGAATCATAAAGCAGGTATAACTTGACTTTATTAGAAACAGCTTTCCAAAGTAATTGGACCGTTTCCGGGCCCACTGGTCACGTGTAGGAGTTCCAATCGCTCCACCTCCTCAGTTCTTGACATTTGTTTTCAATCTTTTAAATTCCGCCCATTCTAATGGGTGTGAAGTGATATCTCATTGAGGATTTAATTTGCATAACTAATGACTGATAATACCGAACACCTTTTCAGATGCTACAGTTGCATATCTTCATACCTTGAGGGTCTGTTTAAGACCGTTGCCCATTTTCGTTGCTAGGTCTATGAACACGTGTTGAGGGAAAGTGATATGTATTGGCACCATGTATGTTGAAGGCGAATGATATTTACTGACATTCTAAACGAGCTTACCATAGAACTGTTCGTGCATGACTGAAATATGGAAAAAAGCCTTGCATATATGTCGGATAACTTTAAAACCAAAAATATAAAAATTAAATGACTTTATATAACAATAACCTTAAATTTAAAGAACGTTAAATTACGCCTTATCCGTTGTGTTGCTTACACCGCACGCTCTTTGAAGGTGGAAGGGAGTCTTCTCCAGAGACTAAGGGGAGAACTTGATGGTGAGAAATCACAGAAAGCCCAGGCCACTGACTCGGTTTGCCTGGGATGGAGCCAGGAGCCAAACCGTTCTACGGCGCATGCTGACGTGAGGATTTCTGTTTCCGTGTTTAGCAGTAGCTGCTGTCAGAAATACAGCAAATGCTGACACGTGGACGATTTTCGAGATTGCAGCGGGAGCACAAGCATTGTGTGGGAGGTCTGCATGCTAGAGCCGGCTTGGACGATTGACTGCAAGCGCTGGCGTGGGCATCTTTTCACCTGGCACATAGCTCTAGTGCTTTGGGGGCCTCTAAATCATTCTTGTGTTTTTGTTATTTTTATGCAGATGTCCAGAACCCATTTCAGATTCCAGTGCGTCAGGCTAGTTGTGGGTGGCGCCGGCCTGCGTCTTTTCGAAAATAAGCTTCCAGGTGATTTTGATGGACACCTTCAATGCGTACCTGTGGCTCACAGGCACACGTGACTTCAGGGCCCTCGGACAGGCCAACCTCCCATTAGGAATTGATGGAGCTGGTGTAGATACTACACTGACGTTTCACTAAAAAGCCATAAGGGACAAGGCGAGAGGAATAACGGTCCAGGCAGAGCCAGTGGAGAGTGTCCACAGTGTCCACAGTGTCCACAGTGTTCACGGCGCGCAGGGCTGGACGCGCGCCAGGCTGCAGCCGCCCCCTGCCGGCGGGGCCCGGGCCGGCCGTGGACGCGCACGCACGCGTCCGGGCCAGCCGCGCACGCGCACGCAGGCGCTTCCTTAGGGCGCCGGGGGGCGGCGGCGCGCGCAGCAAATGGAGTGGGTGCTCGCGGAAGCGCTGCTCGCGCAGACCCAGGACCCCCGGGTCCTGTTGGCGACGCTGTGCCGCGGGGAGGCGTCCGCGGAGCGCGTGGAGACGCTGCGCTTCCTCCTGCAGCGGCTCGAGGATGAGGCGGCCCGCGGCGGCGGGGACGCGCTCCCGGAGGCGGCGCGTGAGGTGGCCGCCGGGTACCTGATGCCGCTGCTGCGCGGCCCGCGCCTGCGCCCCGCGGGAGCCCCGGACCCCGACCCGCAGGCCCGCCGGCGTGTGCTCCGCGCGGCGGGCGCGGCCCTGCGCTCGTGCGCGCGCCTCGCGGGCGACCCGCCGCTGGCGGCCGCGCTGGCGGAGGAGGCGCTAGGCGACCTGCTGGCCGCGGGGCCCGCGCCCGGCCTCGAGGGGGGCGCCGAGGCGGCCCTGGAGGTGCTGGCGGCCGTCGGGCCTTGCCTGCGGCCCCGCGAGGACGGGCCGCTGCTGGAGCGCGTGGCGCAGACGGCGCTCGCGCTGGCGCTGGCCGGGGACGGGGAGGCGGCGGCGCTGGCGGCCGGGCGCCTGCTGCCGGCCCTGGGCCAGGGCGGCGCGGCGGCGCTGCGGGCCGTGTGGGGCGGGCTGGTGGCGCCCTCGGGGCCGGGCCGCGTGGGCCCGAGGCTGCAGGTGCTGAGCGCCCTGGCCGAGCGGCTGCTGCCCGAGCCCGGCGCGCACGACGCAGGCCCGGACGCGCGGCGCTGCGCGCGCTTCTGGCGGACGGTGCAGGCGGGGCTGACGCGCCACGAGGACGCGCTGACGCGCAAGCGCGCGCGCTACCTGCTGCAGCGGGCGCTGGAGGTGTCTGCGGAGCGCGGCGCTGACTGCACCTGCGGCCCTGGGGACGGAAACGGTACCTGTCCCTCTGTCCCCAGTCCACCCCTGCTTGGCCTGGAGGGGGAGGGGCGCCTGGGTCCGCAAACCAACGCTCGTTGTCGTCTCCATCCAGGAGGACTTTGGTTATTCCCATGGTCCCCATAGCGTCCATAAACCTGGGGACCCTTATCGCGTGGGTGTTCTCTGAAGTGACACACACCACTGCAGCCGAGGGCGGCCTGCATTTCCCAGCCTTCCCGCCCCAGAGCAGGTGGAATGCCGCGTGCGTGCACTAATTTAGGAACGCAGTGGGGCCGCGCAGGCTTTCACGGAGCAAGTGCGCGCTGTAGTCCATTCGGATCGAAAGGAAGGGCCGGCTGCCATCGAATCAAAGGGAGGCGGTTTACCTGCACTGACCAGGGAACTGGGTGGGCCTTGAGTGTTAAAACTGTTACAGAAACTACCTTTTTTTTTTTCCCCCTGAAATTTCCCTTGGCCATTCTCTTAGCAGGACTGACTAATATTTGGCAACCTTTTGAGGATATTTTTGCCATTGATTTAATAGAATGAGATTTTAAGTTTATTTTTTAACTTTGTTACATTTCGAGCTGTGCTTCCTACAGAACCCAAGTCTATGAAATAGTGAGGCTTCCGGTGCGTTCGGCATGTTTGGGAAACGCAAGTAGGAAAAATAATCAGCTTACTACGTAGGTCTCGATGGCTTTGTTCATCGAAATGTGTGAAAACATACTTGTCATCTTAAATCCATTTTTGAGTTATCAAAGTCCAAAGTAGATTAATTCAAATTTGTCTTAATAGAAAATTTCTACTTTTTTCATCGGTACCTGTGTATTCATTACTGGTAAAGAATTTCATCTGGCTGAAGTTGTGAGCAGATTAGATTTTCGTTCATATAAGTTTATAACATTAGATAGTGCATATCTTAACAGTCCACAAATTGGTGATCATTCGATGAAAGTTTTCACCAGGAAACATTTTAAAAATTACGAAGTTAAACTCATTTTAGAGTCATTCCGCAGTGTTTTAAATAGTTTTTCCATGCCTGTCCCCCCACCCCCATTTCCTTCATTTTAGAGAGCAACCTCTTTTAGCTGATTATTTTGGTATTTAGTATTTGATATTCACCCCTTTGTCTTGAAATAAACTAGCTATAGCATAAAATCCATTGTCACAGTCACCATTTTCATTAAACGCGAGGTCAGCCTTTACAAAATCGTGATTAGGAAAACATTGTTCACAGGTGATCTACGTAGTAAACGGATTATTTTTCCTACCTGCAAGTTTTTTTTCCCAGAATTATGTGATTTAAAAATTTGTTTGGTTCCCTCCTTATCATTCATCACTTATTCAGCCCCAACTTCTTTGTGTCTCAGCCTTTCCTGTACAAAGTCAGATCATCAGGCGTATTACAAGTTTTCCTGAAAACTCCCAGAATCTGCTTCCGTGCCCAGCTGGGTGCCCGGCTGACCTTCCTAGGCCTGTCCTCACCGTCTCCCCGGGGTTATGCCCTTCACCTGGGTCCTGTGCTGAAGCTCTTGTTGCCTGGAGTTGGCAGCTGCTGCCTCGGTTACTTTCGGTGTAGGGCGTGTCCCCTGCGCCTCCTGCCCGAGGGCACCGGGGAGACCCGAGGAGAAGAGCCGGTGACTGTGATGGGCTCTTTGGGGGTTCCTGGGTTTCTGAGCTATCAAATTAGCTCATACCTGGCCTTTAAAAAGTCGTCAGAATTTCATTTTTTAACTGCTGTTTTGGTGGTCATCACTTCCGCCTGTGCTCGGCCACAGGTGGAAACATTGGTCCTGTCCTTGGAAAGGTTTCTGCCCTTTGCAGTTCAGATCCCCTGGTTGCACTGTGACTTTAGCTCGCAAAGGTTCAGGGTTTTGTAGATTCTGCAGGTTTTTCTGTTTGTTAGTATGGCAGTGATGTCCTCTTGGAAAACGTTTCCATCCAAAAATCTGAAGGCACCGATCTTGTCTTGGCAGCTCGGCGCCCTGTTGCTGCTGAGGAGTCAGCCATGCTGAGCCGTGGTGTGTTTCTTCGCGCAGTTTGGAGGGTCTGTGTCTGCAGCGTGCGGAAGTTCACGGGGCCGTTTTCGTCCCCACGCTGGCACTTCCTGGGCCTGTTCGGTCGGGACGTCACGTTCTTTGATTCTGGGAACTTTTCTTGAATTACCCTGGTTCCCTCCCTCTTTGTTTCTCGTGCTGGGAGCATCCTTTCTTTCCGATTTTCTGTGATCATCTTCTCGCTCTGCTTCCTGGGTAATTTCCTCAACTTCCGTTCCTTTCCTTTGCATTTCTTAGTTTCTCCAGCAAAGTTTTATTCTCGCGAGATGCTTTTGTTCTTGGAATGTCCCCTTTTTAGCAGTACCTGTTCTGACGTCATCACGGCCCTCTCTGAAACCCTTTAAGATACTAGCGAACGTTGTTTTCTTTTTAGGTTTTCTTATTCCTGCATTGTTTCGTCTTCTGAGGACTGCCTTTTGTTTTGTTTGTTCGCATTGGCCCCGATCGTTACGTGGAGATTCCTCCAGATGTCTGGGGATCCTTAGAGTCCTGTTCATATTTAAGAATAAACCGAAAACCAGGTTTAAAGCCCTGAGCCCACGAGAGGTGCTTGTGGACTGTGACTCTCAGTGTGAGGCGATCTGGCCACGCCGTTTCACTGGGAACCGCTGCAGGATTTTGAGGTCTTTGGTCTTGGGCCGGCCGGTTCCCATGGGATCTGCCAGACAGTGAAGGCCCGGGCAGATTCTGGGACGTGAGGGCCCAGATGGTGGTGGGGCAGGTAGAAGGGGAGGCCTCAGCACCCAGCGAGCATACGTGTCCACCTGCTCCTCCTCTACACACGGTCCCACCCCTGCCCTCCCCTGGGTCCGGTGCATCTCAGTCAGAGAAGTTCGACCTCCAGAGAAGAGAGTCCAGTCTTTTTCCTGTTCAGGATAAAAACACAGAGAAGGGGCCTGGATCTGATTGTTTCTTAAATACACCGAACAAATCCTGTTTAATTTAGCCTCGCTTTCTCTTCCACTTACAAAAGTGACTTTTGCTGTCAGTTCCTCAGGTTTGGGGCGATTTTGTAAATCAGCTATTTTCTTGGTTTTCCACCTTAATACTCATTTTTCTTGAGTCTGCTTTGTTTCCATCAGATTTTCAGATTCTAAGTTTCACGGCTGTTGTCCGCTTCTCTTTTCTCCATTATTCTGGGGTTTTGCCTTTGAAAAGTCCTTTACTGTTACAATGAGGTTCTTGAGAGAAAGTAGAGTTTCTCTGTGAAAATCTGTCACTACTCAGAATTCCAAAACGGTAACCTACTTAGAAAAACAAGCTTCTCTAGAAGGTTCCTCGTGGCCCAGGCTCCGGCGCGGGCTCAGAAGCAGGCGTCCTCCGTGTTGAGACAGCGTGTGGTCGTAGCTGCAGGAAGCACGTCCATGAAGGAACGTGTGGAATTTGTAAAAAGAGAAGCTAATTTTCTTTTTTAAATTATAACAGGCCCAAGTCTGTTTTGGTGGTCTGAGAAGAAAAAAGACGAGCTGCTAAAGTTTTGGGAAAACTATATCTTAATTATGGAAACTCTGGAAGGAAACCAGGTAAGTGCTGTATTTTAACATCTCACGTGGATCCGGTTTTAATTTTTTTTGAACGTTCTGTAAGACAGTGCAGAAGGACCCCGTGGACACAGTGTGAACAATGCTGTTTGTTTTCTGGGTGTTAATGTGATTCCACATTGAATGGCGAGCTGCCGGACAGTGAGGCCTGGTCAGCAAATTAAAGGAAATTTAAGAATACATTCAATTGACTTAAATTATCATCAGAGAATTTAGTCTTGTTTGATCTTCCCGAACACATTTACTTCTAAAGTGTTAGTTTTTTGACATTGTGAATATTCTCCAAAGAAATCCATGCTTAGAAAAATTTTGCTTAAAGCAATTCTGAGGCAAATTGTTAAGTAAATAATCGCCCTTTAATTCTGTAGGTTTTTCTTTCTTTCTTTCTTTTTTTAAAGTTCTTACATCGGTTCAAACCTGAGAATGGAAACGCGAAGCATCGTTACCAGTTGACTTTGGGTCAGTTTTTGTAGAATCATGGAATTTTTAATTAGTGGTTCTCAAACTTTAATGTCTCTTTGACCTGCTACAGCGTGAATTGCTGGGTCGGGTCCTCAGAGTTTCTGAGTCAGGGGGTCGGGGAGGGCCTGAGAATTGGAATATTTCACAAGTCCTCAGGAGACGCGTCTGCTGCTGTTCTGGGGGTCGCCCTTGGAGAGCTCCGGTCCTGGGTCCCCCGTCTGTGGGCACAGGCCCCTGGAAGCCAGCCAGCTGCAGACTCACTGTGAGGTGTCACCCCAAGTGTGCACCAGCCTTGTTTGTACACTGAAATAAATTTACATAGATGCGAGGATGAGGAATAAAATGCGTTTCTAAGTTCAAATAACTCAGCGTTTTCCTCAGTCAGTAGGTCTGTAAGACCCCACTAGTTATTAGAAACCCCGATTCACCGATATTTCGAAGAGGATGCGAGTTAGACTCTGGCATCTGCAACATCATCCAAGTACGAAGGATGTTGAACTCTGAACTGGCTCTGCTTCTGGCCATATGGCCTGGAACAACTTGCGCGACTAGAGAAAATATTTCAGTCTGTTTCCTCTTTGTAATGTGCCGGTATGATCTGCCCTGTTTCCCAGGACGGGCGAGGATTGCGTGACATTATATAGGATATTCACTGTGAGTGTGACATTACTGTAACCGTTCTAGGTTGTGGTCTTTGGCTTTGTCATACTCACCCTTACACGCTTCAATTAATATGATTTAAAAGCTGGAATAAGCAGACGCATTTTGCCCGGTTTTTACATGGCGGTGGGGAAACAGAGGGCCACTGTTATCTAAATAAACAAAAACATCCCGAAAGGTGAATTTTCATTTCATGTGTCTTTTGCTTTTATTTTCAGGTTCATGTCATAAGGCCAGTTTTACCGAAGCTGAATGACCTGTTCGAAGGTGCAGTGTCACAGGAAGATCACGAAGGTTACTTTGATTTTGATTTTTTTATAGCATTTGTAGTTTTTTTTCCCCTTGCTTTCATGATTAACTCTTGTTCATTGTAGTGCTTGAAAAAACTGTAAAAGTGTAAAGAAGAACTCGCTGTTAATAACCTGCATTGAGTGTTCATGTTTTTTTTCTCAGTTAGCAGTGTAGCCAAGTGCACTCACCTGTATTAAATACTTTTTGAAAATACAATTTTAAATGGAAACATTTCATGGTAACGATGGTATATGTTACATTTTTAATAATGGCTCTTCGGTCTTGCGTATTTTATCTGTTTTCCATTCTTATTCGCAATATATCTCTGTCATTGTTAGAATTACTTATTTGAGGGTTTCAGTTCTGTATCTTAGACTTCTTAGGAAGAGAAAAGTCCAAGATATTATTTTATATATCGATTTTAAGCTCGTAATCAGTCCTGTATTATGAGAACTTTTTTAAGAGAATTAAAATGAAGCTGGAGCTTCCTAAAAGTATTTTATAAAATTAAGTTTAGATCAGTGAAACAGCTCAACGCAGGCTAACAGTGTCTTAGGTTTGTATAAATGATAAAATGCTGCATTATTGTGTTTACACATTAGAATTAAGCTAGGTAAATGGGTTTTTAGTGTCTGCTTTAGAAAATTACAACTTTAATAGTTTGACCCCGTAGGAGTTGCGCTTTCCTCGTTGATTGCTGTGATTTTTCTGATGCTCGGGGACTTTTCACAGACCGTAAGGCTCCGTTGCCCCACCTGGGGCTAGAATTTAATTGAATCCTGTTGTGACTTCACTTAGGCATTTACTAGTAAAATGATTCTCCTATTACTACATTTTGCCCACAGCTCTTGGCAAATCAAATCAAATAGTAGTGACAGGTTTTGAAAAATTGCCATCACCAAGGAATGGAGCAAGCATCTTGGTGTAAATTACAAATAATGGGCCAATTTATTTATGGACTGCGATGAGTTAAAAATGCTGATTTTTTTCTCTAATGGAATTAAAGGATGTGTCAGAAGAGTTAAAATATACCTCTAAGGTACATCTTTATCCCGTTTTTTTCCTCAATTAGATATTTACTGAAAGATACTTAGTGTCCAGTATATGCTATACGCTGGATAAAGTGAGACAGATGTACTGTTTTTCACTTGATTTTTGTCTGTTTTCCATGAAAACATAATTTTGATGATCAGGTCTACGCAGGCAGCAAACAGGCTGAAATGGGGTAGACAGTGGGGCCGCACCGCGGAGAGTCAGGCAGGCCTTGGAAATGGCATCGGAGCTCAGAGTCAAGGGGACAGCACCGTGTGCAGCAGCCTCGGGGACCGGGACGACCCGTGGGGCGCCGCGCGGGGGGTGGGGACCAGGCGAGGGAGCAGTTGTCAGGGTCAGTTCGTCCTTCTTCTGGTTTTATCCTAAGAGCCCTGAGAAGCCATTTAAGGGTTCGAAGCAGAGGAGTGACAGTTTCACATGTCTGAAAAGTGGATTGACGTAGGTGGGGTGAGGGACGAATTGGTCGGCATCACCCCAAATCTAATGCCACCCAGCGCGCCTGCGGGGTAACATTTAATGCTGTACGTCATAGCGGCCATAACCTTGCTTGCCATCTCTCTAAATAACACTGGCGTGTGGCGTGTGGCATGCCGGCCCTGAATTACTTTGGCCGCTCAGTAACCAAACACCTGGGATGTGGTTAGACACAAACTCGCTTTGTAGTGTAGCGAAGACGACGTGTGCGTGTGTGTGTGAGCGTGCCGTGAGGACCACATGTCAACCCGAGGTGTTTTTCCGCAGCATGCTGGCTCATCCACCCGTCTTGGCACATGTGTATTTATAAGAGAATGTTTGAAAGCGAAAATAAGATCCTGAGCAAGGAGGGCGTTCTGCATTTTCTGGAGCTCTTCGAGACGCAGCTGCTCCCGTTCTCACCGGAGGTTTCCGAGGTAACGGCGGCCAGTCTCCCCTGCCCCCTTCATTGCAGGCGGGAGGTAAAGGCATTCGATGCCTCGCACGTGACCTTCAGAAACCCGTCAGAGGCCTCGACTGCTGCAGGCCGCGTCTTGCAGCTTTGCGTGCAGCAGACCCTAGTTCTGTAAGCCCAGCTGTCGCGTTTGGACAGAGCTCACGGCCTGTGGTTGTCCACGAGCTGCCCACGTCATTCCGCTCTGGATGGGGGTCCAGGCTGTTGGTTTCTAAACAGCGTGACTCAAAGGTGGGAAAACGAGTAGAAGCTTCTCACCGATCTGCGTCACCGCCGTGGTCAGTGAGCCGACGTTCTCCGCCGTGCGAGCAGAGCTTGCCTTTGAGCTGCAGTGTTACTGTTACTACATATGTGGAATACGTAATAGTGTAAATTATTTCATTGGCATCTCTACGTCCATTTGTCAGAAATCACACAAAGCAGAGACTGAGAATTATGCTGTGGTTTTAAGTTTCATGTGACAGTGCCACGCGAATCACATGGTCACTTTGGTTACTCATGTGGCTCTTGTGTCCAGGTGACCCAAGTGAGTTTCCCTGCTTGTCTGACCACATGCCATAGCGTTTTCGCGTGTGTCGTTTGTCTGCATTCTTCTGGCCTTCCTGCACTTCTGTAAGCTCGGGCTTCTGGTCCGTGTCTGGTAATATTTTTGAAGATACAGTTTTCCCCTTTTATCTTCCAGGCATCGGGGCTTAAATTTCCTCTCGAGTATCTTTTTCTTTTTCCTCCGTTACTATCTTTATTTCCACCGCGTGTTCCTTCTTTGGCTTCTTTCTTCCTTCTTGACCCGACATGCACTCTATGCATTTTTATCAGGTGGGAAAATTCTGTTTTGTCCTTCTGGTGGAATCGAGGTACTGCCAAGACTCACAGATTACCCAAGAGCATACGAGGTCAGCAGTGCTTACACCAGCCCTTGATGTGCGATTAAGGGCAAAGCTGACTTTTCAAAGTTATAGTTACAACCGAACATCAAATCTTTTTTTTTTTTCTCCCAGTTTATTATCGGACCATTAATGGATGCACTTTCAGAGAGTTCTCTGTATAGCAGGTAAGCAAATGCGATGTCATTTAACAACAAGGCAGTAATGTGTGTGAGAGATATAAATTTAACACGTTTACAAAAAATGACAAAAAGTGCGTTTGGTACGCGATACGTGTCGCCTGATGGACGTTCCCCTGACCTTGTTGCGCCGCCCCTCCTGTGTGTGTCGCTCTTCCTGCCTTTCTGCAGATAGTTGGATCAGGCGTTCCTCCTTGTTTCCCCTCCTCCCTGGAGCCCTCCATCCTTCGTCGTCCGCAGGTGTGTCTTACCCAGCTTCCTTTCTCCCCTTCCTCCTCCTCTCTGCTCTCTGGAAACTGTGGTGACTTTAGCTAACCAGCTCTTTAAACTTTTTTTTAATTTTTTTTTTTTTTGACTTATAGAAAAGTTATGAGAATGATCCAAAGAATTCCTGTTTACATTTCCTTCACACTCCCCAAATGTTAACGTTTTAACACGTGTGCTTCATCGCCGTCTCGCACCGTGTGTGTGTGCGTGCGTGTGCGTGTACACACACATCTATTTCTTAGCTCCTCTCGTGAGCAGACTTACTCATCTGTATCAGTTTCAGGGTCTGTCCCTCTGTCTGTCCATCCATCCATATTAAAACCTCGAGTTCTCGCTAATAGTCCAGCACCACAGAACCTCCGCTTTCCACATCTGACGGCGGCAGCCGTTGTCCATAACACAGACGCCACCTTTACCCTTCGAGAGGTTGAGAGTGAGAAGAGGTTGTTGGTATCGTGCCACATCCTCATGTTTGGAGCATTATCTGTGCTCTTGACTTATATCTTCAAAATCTTCCTTGCTTTTGAAATTATGTTCTTTAACTGTGATTTACTAAATTTATACTTGCAAGTCTTCTGTTTGGTGTACCCCTGTACAGAAAAACCCACTGTCGGTTTTTAAAAAATGTTTACATTAGTCTGTGTTATGTTACTATTGAGCCCTATTCGATAAATCTTGAAAGCGTAGCAATGCTCGACTTACCAATTATTTTTAGTTTTCAGATAACTCACTATCGATAGGTTTCTGAAGCGATTAGACAGCTGCAGAGCAATAAAACCAACCTGATGCCTTTTTAAAAGAGTTGACAGACACATTTATTATGAAATGTATTCAGTTTTTCAGCACTTTGATGTGTTCAATTAACAGGTAATGTTTCTAGCAGAAGCATATAGCAGAAAAAAATGTGACTTCAGTGGATGTTAACAATTAAATGCTCCTTTAAGAAGTAACTTATGACTAATGTGTTTTTCTGTGAATGTTATTTAATACCTAAAGATTTAAGATCACTGAATTATGTATTGGAAATTATAAAATGTAACATAAAACTATCATTTTGAGAGTTTTAAAAAATGATACTGTTTAGCAAGATTCATATATTTGTGTCAGAGAAAGTGTCATAAAAAGGAAATTCATGCTAGCTCAGAACAGCATGTTATTAACACATGTCCATTTTCCTAGACGATCTTGACATTTCTATAATCAGAAGGGTCCTTAAAATTTTACTGAAAAAGAAAAAGCAGGTTCAGAAAAAGAAAATGGTCTTACTGTTTCATTGTTAAAAGTCTTTTGGGACCTAGTTCCATTTAGTTTTAGTTTACTTATTGTAAGTAGATTTTAAATATTTTTTTTCCTCTTTGTAGGTCCCCAGGCCAGCTGATCGGAAGTGGTTCTCCATTGGGACTGAAATTACAGAAGTTTTTAGTTACTTATACTTCTCTCCTTCCAGAAGAAATAAAGAGTATGTGCAGTAAAGAGTTTTTTAAAAAAAATTTATTAGCTTTAAAAATTTATTTTTAATATTTTGGTCATAAGCCCCATCCTGTGACTATTATACTCAGTATTATCAAAATCGTTTCCTTTCTCCAGGACATGTTGGAATGATACAGGTTTCGGCCATAACTGAGTACGCGTTTCTGCTTTTGTACGTAACTTGTTACCTGTGTTGACATGAGTAGGCGGAAGTAATTTTAGAACGTGGGGCAGTTTGCCGTCTTTTTTAATTGTTTCTGTTCAGTTTCAAAAAATTGGTAAAGTAGGTTGAAGAAAGAATCTGGGTTTGGGAAAAAGTCTTAAACAGAGTATCTACTGTGGCAAAGTTGTCCTTTTATAAATATTGACTTAGGAAGACAAAAAAGAAAAATATACTTGCTTTTTTCGTGAGACCTTTTGTATCCTAGAAATACTCACTTCTTCAGATTGGGAGTTTATTTTTCTTTCTGATGAGGTATATTGATCAGTGTTTTGTTTCCTGAGCAGCAGAAGGACTTCTAAGTCCTGTTTTTCACTCCTGGTTTTGTGAATTAGAAAGTGATCCTGTGTGTGAGAGGCCAGTGGTCTCCCTTGTCCGCGGTTCTCGTGGTCTCAGTTGCCTGCAGTCACCCAAAAATATTAAATGGAAAATTCTAGAAATACACAATTCGAAAGATATTTCGAGAGACCACGTTCATATAACCTTTATTACAGTATATTGTTATAACTATTCTATTGTTGTTGTTAATCTCGTACTGTGCCGAATTTATAAATTAAACTTTATCACAAGTGTGTACGTATAGGAAAAAGGCAGGATATATAGGGTTCGGTATGACTTGCGGTTTCAGGCTCCACTGGGGGTCTCGGAACCCACCTCGCCCCCCTGTGGATAAGAGGGCACGACCGTATGTATTTTTTCTTTTGTATTTAATTTTTAAATAGGATGAAATGGTACCTATTCAAAAGTCGGGAAAGGGAAAAATTATATACCACAACTTTAGATTTATAGAAAATTGATTTCATTACTTTCTTAAAAAAGATCGGTTAATAGAGAAGGTAACCACCGAGGCATTCTTGAGTTTGCTAGAATTCGGAAGTTTACAGAAAGGGGATCGATTTGCTGACCAGATTTCCACGTCCCACATCAGTAGCAGAGTGTGACTGGCGCGGTGGTGGACAGCGCCCTGGACAGTGGACAGTGGGTGCCTGGGGACTGTGGCCGGGTGCCAGGCACGGAGTAGACACTTGTAAACATGTTGAGTGGCTTCGAAACAGAAGCCTGCCTGCTGCCATCGCCCTGCTGACCGGAGTGGGGTGTTCCGCAGAAAAGTGGGAACTTAGTCCAGCAGAAGGGAGGGCGAGAAAAATGCGCACAGTTCTTACTGTTTCTTGGATTTGCAGTCAGTACCTTAAGTGTATCTGGCTTTGTGCTAGGCACTTTGGAAGATCTAAAGTACATGGGATACCCTTCCAGGAGCATCCAAGGATTTCTTAAAATTCTACAGTGATCTGAGGAAACACGTTTCACTGAGCGCATGAGTGGAAAGTCCTCAAGTCACACATTGGCAGAGAAAGCAGAATGGCTCGTCCTCCGTTTCTATCTCAAAATAGAAAAGTAAATTATAGGGATTAGGTCCAGGATAAGAAAGAAATAGCCCACGAGAAAGATCTAATGTCATTGTTTGCAGATACCAGAGGCTACTCACTATCAGCATTTTTTTTTTTTTTTTTTTTTTTGCATTTTTAACATCTCCAACGGAAGAATGGCTTCTAACAGTTAAAAATTTTATTTTTTACTTTAAAAAATATATATAGCTTTACGGTTATTAGAATCTCTACAATAGAGTAGAATGTGTCCTTACTAAATGGGAATAAAATGGAAATAACGTTGATTTTTTCAATAGCTTTATCGAGAGAGAATTCATGTAGCATGAAATTCACTCTTTTAAAGTGTTCTGCTCAGTGGTTTTACTATGTTCACAAAGCTGTACCAGCCGTCACCACTGATCCCAGAATGTTTTCATCGTCCCCAAAGGAAGCTCCAGGCTCAGCAGCCATCACTGCTCGTCCCCCGCCCCCAGCTCCCGTCCGACACCAGTCTACTTTCCACAGATTTGCCTGTCGTAGACATTTCCTGTGAATGGAATCGTGTGATGTGTGGCCTTTGATGTCTGGCTTTCAGCTAACGACGTTTTAAAGATGCGTCCGTGTCGTGGCATGAGGCACCGTCTCTTCTTCGTGGCTGACGGTGCTCACTGCATAGGTGTCGCACAGTTCACTTCCCCGTCATCCGTTGGCAGGCGTCTAGATCGTTTCCACTTTTAACTGTCAAGAAAAACACCGCTGTGAATAGTCACAAGCAAGTTTTCACATGAACATGAGCTTTCACTTCCCTTGACTCTGTACCTAGGAGCAGAGGTGTCAGGTCACGTGGCAACTCTGTTTAACTTGTAGAGGCGCTACCAGGCTGGTGCACAGTGGCTGCACCGTGCGACGGTCCCACCAGCAGGGTGCGGGGCCCCCTGTTCCCCGATCCTGGCCAGCACTTGTCCTGGTCTGCCCTTTCGGCAGTAGCCGACCCAGTGCGTGTGAAGTCACCTCCTTGTGGCGTGTGATCTGTGTTTCTCTGCCTCATGTCTAGTGATGCTGAGCATCTTTTCATGTGCTGTTGGCAACGACTTATTTTAAAACTTTTTCTTTCAGGTGGCTTCCTGCTAAAGTTTATTCAGAAGATGACCAGTAGACATTGGTGTGCTGTTCCCATTTTGTTTCTGTCTAGGGCTTTGGCCAGCGTCCCAAAATGTAACGCCCTGGCTCGGGAGGGGCTCCTTGCCCTCAGGTAGTTTACCCCGTCCCTGCACATGTGGCCGCTTGTCAGTTTCGTTTTCCCCTCTGCTTTAATCTATAGTGCGTGGTTTTAGTTAATACTGGCATCGGGATTTTTGAGCCCTTAATTTTATAAGAAAAACGTAAATTAAAAATGTTATTCATATGGTTGAACTTGTTTTGTTATGTGAATTACTCATTTAAAAATGTGGCATAATACATGCTAGTGGACCTTGACCACTGTGAGGCCAGTACTTTTGTTTTTATTATATTGCTGTGTAGGAAACTAGAGATAAAATACCGGACAGTAATATTGATTACAGTATTCTTCAAAATGTAAAATTCTTATTTTAAAGTATCTTCATTCATAGTCTCATTATTTTTAAGAGATTTATTTCATATTAAATCGAGCTCTATTAGAGGCCTTACTGGAAGATCATAGCTTTGAAGTCCTGCTGGCAGTGGCTTTCTGCATTAGAAAATTGTAGGTAGCATAAATCGATGTGTCGGGGACCGTGGACGTGCGTTTTGTTTTTCGGCCTCAGGGATGTCCTTCAGTGCACCCTGGTCACACACCAGATCCTGCTGCGGGGGGCGGCTCAGTGCTCTCTTCTGCAAGCGGCTATGAACTTGGTGGATGCGGTAAGTTCCTCTTTACTCGCGATGCTTCAGTTTGTGAGCTTCGGGCTTAGCGGGCGGGCGAGCAGACAGGAGTGACGAAGGCGGCCTGTGACGCTGTCGCGACTCGGGGGTCCCCACGTCCGACCGATGGGGCGGCTCGCTGTGCCGGAGGCGTCTGCACACTCCCTCTGGGAGTCTGTGACCAGCCTCAGTGACGGCCCTGGCACCGAGTCTGTACCGGGCTTCCCTGGGAGACGTTGCACGTGTGCCGGGGCCTGAGCACACGCTGGTGACGCCGCTGGGGAGGACGCTCGGCAGCTTTCGCCCGCATCCTCCGCGTTGCCCCACGCCTCCCAGTAACCCGACGTTTGGGGCCTATGGTCTCTGGTCTGTGTCTTTGCAGAGCCTGGTGACTGTGGAGCTGCGAAGGGCCGGGCTGGTGCACACTTTAGGCTTAGAGTCCCACGGTCGCTGTCACAGCCACTCAGAAGCAGCCACTGGACAGTAGCTAAATAAACAGCGTGGCTGTGGTCCTGTCAAACTTCACTCACAAAACGGGCCGTGAGTGGGTTCCCGACCCCGGCTTAGAGCGGATCTTCAAAAATGAAAGACCTAGGTGGCCGTCTTAAGGCGGGGGCGTCATTTGTGTGGCTTTGTGAAGTGATAAGTTATTTCTCGTATAATTTTTTTGTTTTTGCTTTTCGATCAAGACTGCCTTGAGGAAGATAGATTTACAGTCTTTCATTTATATAATGTCTTGTTTGTAATCAGTACTTTATTTTAAAAGTTGAATAACATCTTTAAAATGAGCTTTCTCTTGATCGAACTAATTTTATTTTAGATAGTGTAGTACGTTGCTTTTACAGATTTTATTTTATTCAATTAAAAATTTTTAAATGAGTAAATTTTAAAAACTACCTCCCACCAGGAGAAAGTGTCACTTTCCGACGTCTCAACTTTTCTCATGTCTCTGAGACAAGAGGAGTCCTTAGGACGGGGGACTTCACTGTGGACAGAGGTGAGATCGAAAATAGCTTAATGATAAGGGCTTTGTAAACTTTATGAAAAATTGTTTTCTAATTGAATTTATCACTAGCCATTTATGTAACATAACAATTGCTTTGTTATCTGTCAACAGAGATTTTAGGAAGTTGTCTGTCTGCTTCGAGCAGCGTAATGGTGCCACTGAGGCCCTCATGGGCGGGTGGGGGTGGTGACGGGGAAGTGTCGGGGGAGAGGCTGACCGCTCGGAGGAGGGGGCACGGCCAGTGGGCAGGTCGCGATGCTGGATGAGCTGTGCTAGGGGTGACGATGCTACACCACTCAGGAAGTAACACAAACCTCCTCTCTCTCTGTTTCCTGTCAGTTCATGGCACTTTCGTCTGCCCCGTTGCCCAAGCCTGGCATTTAGGTAATTCGTAGTTTTTCCTGACTTTATGCATCAAATTCATCGTGAAATCCTAAGTGTCTTTTGACCCCCTGCCCTTGTTCCAGCCTTTGCTGTGGTGGGCGCCCTTCCCCCCGTGCTGGTCACTGTCCCCAGCCCGCTGCCTCCCCCATGTCACCTCCTGCCCGTTAGTGCCCGCTTCCTCCCCATCCTCCGCATTGTATTTTTGTTGATTTCTGATTTGCTCTATAGCTTAGTGGTGTTTGAGGACAGAACCTTTTTTTTTTTTTGAATTTTGAATTTCTTTTTTATTTTGTGTTTTTCCAATGCCTAAGAGATCACTGAATCTAGGGATGTGAGTATTTTAGAAGGCAATTCTGGCTCTGTACATAGAAGCAAGAGAAATCAGTTTGGACTTCGTTAAAATATTCAAGTGGAAAATAACGAGGCCGCCAGTAAGGTGATGGCAGAGGGGTGAAGAAGGAGCAAATTGGGACCTTTGAAAAGTAGAATTTCATCCAATATTCTTGATCATCATCTAAGTATGTGGAATCTGAAAAATACGGGACCATATAAAGAAAATGAGCACCTGAGATGCCCACCACCCAACTAAATCCATCTTTTGTTTTAATTTTGAATTTTTTGAATATATAATTCTCATTCTTTCTCACTATATGGATATTTAAAATGATATATCAGTACACGTATTTTAAAACAATAAACATATTGTTTCGAGTTTTATTTTTCATTTTCACATATACTCAACCATTTCAACAAGTCGCTAAATAATTCTCCAATCTATAGTGTTTAAAAATTCAGTTGATTAAATGTTTTAGAATTTATTTAATCAATTCCTTTTGTTGGGCTTTTGTTTCAAAATTTATCATTTCATCTGTAAATATTTCAGTATGTACTGCTAAAAGATAAGGACTTTAAAAGGACCCCAAATTAAGCCCTTTTTGCACCTAAAAATGTTAACAGCGATTTCTCGATTTCGACCGTCCAGCGTCTGCGCTTCTCCAGACGCATCTGTTTCTGTGTCTCCTGCGTTTGGCCTGTTCCCACCTTCAGCTTGTTCACGTATCCACATAAGCTCTGTCCCTTGCTTTGGTGTGTGTGGCTCCTGAGTCGTGGTTCACCCCTCTGGAATTTTTGTGGTGTGTGTTGTGAGCTGCCGGGTTTAAATGAGAAAAGGTGTGTGAAACTTTTAGGCCGAGCTTCGCCCACGTAACGTGTCAGGATCTACGACGAGTTTCCGCTCCGTTGATGAGCCAGACGTTTGCTCGTTTTTGAGGCGCCAGCCCCTAGATTTCTTTATCTGTTCCACTTAATTTTTCAGTTCTCTAATTCTTTAACATCTGCTTTCATGTTTTTTCTTCTTCGAGCGCGTGTTGCTCATCTCTCTGTGTCGAATGTGTCTACTGAACACGCTTATGCGCCCCCCCCCGAGGCACCCTGCTGAGTGTTGGGAACACAGCGGTCAGCAAATAAACGTGACTGCTGTTCTTTATAGTCTGGTTCATGCTTGAACCCCAATTTTAATGCTTTTTGTTTGTCTAATAACAAAAGCACTTATTTAAGTACATGTAACAGCATAGATTCGGCTATATCTGTAATTTCTGCTGTATAGTATAAATCTGTGATGTTGAATTACATAAAATTGTTGTATTTAGTCGATATTAATTTATAGAAATGGCTGTTTCACATAGCTCAACCTAAACAATTTTTTTAAATTAATTTGCTTTCTAGAGCAGTTTTGGGTTTACAGAAAAAATTGCACGGGAGGTGCAGAGAATTTCCATAAACCCCCTCAGCACTCCCCTCTCCCCACGGGGCTGCCGGGTACCAGCGGTCGGCATCAGCACAGTGCGCTTGTTACAACTGAAGCATCATTAACTAACGCTCACAGATGCGTCAGGGTTCACTCTTGTGCTGTGTGTTCTGTGGGCTTTGACAAGTGCATATGACGTGTATCCACCATCACTGTACCGTACAGAGGAGTTTCACTGCCCTAAGAGTCCCGGGTTCCACTTGTTCACCCCATCTTCTCTGCCCACCCCAAGCCCCTGGCAGCCACTGATGCTTTCCCTGCCTCTGGAATTTTGCTTTTTCCAGAATGTCGTATCGTTGGAGTCTATACGACATTATATACGCTTCACACACTATGAGGCCTTTTCTTTCTCTAAGTAATTTCCATTTAAGGTTCTTCCATGTCTTTCCATGGCTAGGTAGCTCATTTCTTTTTATCGCTGAAGAATATTCCATTGTCCGATGGACCAGTTTATGTATCCATCACCTACGAAAGGATAGAGCTGCCGTAAAACTTTTAACTCACTTGAGTAAATACCAGGGAGCCTGGCTGCTGGATCGTATGGTCAGAGTATGTTTAGTCTTTTAAGAAACCACCTACCGGTCTTCCGAAGTGTCTGTCCCGTTGTGCTCTCTCCCGCCAGCAGGGGGCTGCACGTCCTCACTCGGCGAGGCCGGGGTCCTGCATTTTAGCCGTGCCATTCGGTGTGTAGTGGAGGTTGTTTTAATTATTAAGTCATCTCATGACATAGGATGTTGAGCATCTTCTCATATGCCGTTTGCTGTCTACATACTGTATCTTCTTTGGCGAAACGTTTGTTCAGATGTTTTGGATTCCAGCCCTTTATCAGATGTGTTTTTTTGCAGATCTTTTTCTCTCAGTCTTTGGCTTGTCTTCTCATTCTCTTGACAGTGTCCAAATAGACTTTTGAGACTTGTATTTTGATGGGAAACCAAGGGAACCTGTGTACTCGAGACTGCTAGTTAGATGCCATTTAAACCCTGAGTCTGACATGAAGACACTTCGAAGGGAACTATTCTGAATTTTGTGACAGGTTCGATAGAGGGAAAGAATCAAATATGAATTTGAGTTTAGTTCAGTAATTTTGTGATTATAGGACTGTGCTTATAGAAATAGAAGATTTGGAAAACCTCATACATTTTATAGCAATAATCGAGAAACTTCGGCCGGCCAGTTTGAGAGGAGTGTAAAGGGAAGTGTGTACTTTGGAAAGATACGTATTAGCTGACCTCACTGTTAGGTCGCGTTTTGAGATCTCGGCTTGATAAAGACTGCGGTGGTGGCGAACGGCCCGAGTTAGTTCCTGCGGGTTGGCAGTTCTAGTCACGACTCGGTCATTCACTCATTCGTCAGTTTATCTGTGGTCAAGTGATGTATTGTTATTTTGTTCATTTTTATTATTTTGTCTCACATATAATTTTGGATGACCTTAATGGATGGAATTTATTTTTTTAATTCTTACCTTTTAGGAAGATAAGAACTGTTTACTTCATATTTAAATTCATTATTGAATTTGTAGTTTAAGAGGTAATTATGAAAAGAAAATTCAGAACACAGATTTCAAAACAAAATTCAGAGGTACATGCAATCAAAGATTAATTCTGTGAAGTTCTGTGACTTAGTTTTGCAAATCTTCTAAAAGATACGGACAAGGACTAGGACAGCATTTCTCTTAATATGTTTTAAAATGCGTGTATGATAGAGAATAAACTTGTGAGGAGTGTAGGAACTTTAATTATAACTTACATTTCAAATTCGACATTCAAAGATAAACATATCCTCGTTTTAATATGTGAAGCTGGAATGAGTTTTAATTTAAGGTTGTAATTTCTTTTGCATAATGTGTTATTTTTCACAGAGATGTTCTTTAGAATACCTTATCAAAATGCGCATTTTATATTCGGTACTTTAGAAATTCTTGCCCGTTCATAAAATCTTGAATAGAGATTAGAAAACACACCCAGTCACACTCACTAATTCACACACACTCATTCACACACACACTTTTCAGCACTGTGTGAAACTAAGTCACGACAGTAAATGTTTTATTTATAATGTTCAATCATTTACATTCAGTTTATTGTGCAAGACAGAAAATTAGCTTTGGGAAATAGAAACCCTTTGTTCAGTAGGTTTTTTAAAATAAGGCGATAACTGTTTTCTTTTCTAGCTCTGCGACTGGCTGCGTGTTAACGAAACCTGTTTTGGGCGCTCCGCAGCTCGTAGCCCCGTGGGGCTTCAGGAGCCAGTCTCCTTGAATGCTTACGTGAAGACCCTAGTTCAAGAGTACGTTAAGTCTCCTGCTTGGGAAAGTAAGTCTGAAGTCATTTTTCTGGATCGATGTCACCAAAGTGTTTTCGAAGAAGTTTTAACTAGTTTTCAGGTTAGGAGACGGGCTTCGCCAGGTGTGTGTGCCCGTCGGCTGCCGCCAGATGCGTTGTGGCCACGTTCGGTGACTGACGGGGTGTGACAGTGCTGCCTCTAACTCACCCTTCATCGGCTCTGGGATTTGCGATTTAAACTGCTTCGTGTGCTTTGAGAAGCTAATAAGTGGCCAGAGTGGGAGTTGGACACAAACCAATCTGTTAATTTATTCCGCAGTTACCAGATCCTTTTGGGCTAGATATTGCGGATGTATTTTTGGAGCCTCTGAAGTGGAAATGTTTTGTAGATGAATCTGTTCTTTTTTTGTTTGTTTGTTTTCAGAGCATTACATTTAATGTGAACTGATTATGAAAAGTGATTTTCGAGAAAAATTATGTTCGAAAGGATGGTTTTATTAGTTTTTCTTTTTGCCAGATACTGGGCAGAGGTCAGTCTTGCAGCTTCTTTGGGGAAATGCATAAGACTCAGGAAGAACCAGTGGCAGATTGATTAACTAAGATTCTTTCTACATCTCTAATGCTTCCCCTTCATTAAAGTCATTAGTGAGCATTTGAGTAAGTCGCATTTTGAATTTAACGTGTCTTAAATTTCCCAGCTTGGTCTCAGACCAGGGCTTTTTCTTTTCCTGATCTCTGCGATCTAATCATGGGATAGCTCTTAGGCGATCAGATAAGCACCCTCTCAAACACGTGAGCTGCCTGCTCTTGCTCCTTAGAACTTCTCTCTCTCTTGTGTTTTAGTCTCTCTGTTGTCTAGTAATTTTCTGTGCTGTTACTTGGAAGATTCTTTCGTTAGGCCTAGAAAAGTAAATAAATTTTAGTCCCTACCAGAGTAAACAAATTAAAACCCCTAAAATAGTTTGCCTTACAATTCAGAGTATATAACAGCATCAGATCTGATTAAATATTCACAATTGGATGAAATGAGATTTTTAGTTTCTTCTTTAACATTTCTAGGACTTAAAATATACTGTTTAATATGCTATTTTAAGTTTTTAAAAAGTGGATTTTAAGTGCAAAGGAAGTATTCATATGTATGTGTGTTTAATGTTTTGACTTTTAATGCCCTTGTCTAAGTGCATTTATAAAATTTTAGTTTAGTTATCAATTACTAGGCTTTTTTTCAGGATGTCATTAAATTCCAAAGCAAGCACTATTTGAGTTTTTAAGCATAAAATACATATACTAGTCAAATTTGTTTTTATGGAAAGACTCATCTGTCAAAACACTATTTTCAATCAGTTTATACATCTGAAATAGCCTTTTCTTTGAGTTTTGACATAGTCAGCATAGGTAGATTTTAAACTATTCAGCAAACATTGATCATATGTTTTCTTTTAATTTATTGGGGTGACATTGGTTAATAAAATTATATAGGTTGTAAGTATGCAATTCTGTAATACGTCACCTACATGTCGTATCGTGCGTTTACCACCCAGAGTTAAGTCTCTCTCTGTCACCTGCGTTTGGCCCCCTTGGACCATGTGTTTTTCAGTGTCAGGCATGGGAGTTACAGAGACAGATGACGCGCCCCCTGCCAACAGAGACGGGTGTCGTCTAGCAAGGGGGTCGCCCAGGGAGCAGGTGACCCCAGTGCGGGGCCTGCAGGAGATGGCACTGGCGGGGAGCTTGTGTGAGCAGCACTGTCCAGGCAGGCCAACCGGGGTGGGGGAGGTCACCTGATGGTGACACCTGATGAGTGGATAGGGATGAATGTGAAAAGTGGGACAGCGTACCCCGTGAGGCTTGGGTGTTCCTGCTCCCGGGGAGCTGAGGGAGGGCAGCATCCCCGCCTGTCTCCGGCACAGCCCCCAGGTGGGAACGGTAAGAGATGAGGACGGATGGGAAATAGGCGTATGCGTACATGTCACATCTGTGACACAGAATGACAAAGCAACAAGGAAAACCACACAAAACCAACATCGCCAGACGCGGTGAAGAGCTTCGGAGCTCGGGAAGGTCCGCGAGAGCTGCTCAGGGCTCGGGAGGGCTGCGACCTCACAGATTGCTCCTCCCTCCTTTGAGGACAGGCAGAGCCCGGCGGTGTCGCGGGTTTGGTTCCAGGCCCCCGCAGTAAAGCGAGCCCCAGAACCTCTGGGCTCCCGGGGCGCGTGGGAGTCAGGATTCACTGCACCGCAGGCTGTCGAGGGCGCCATAGCACCAAGTCTGAAAAACGTACCTGCCTTAATAAGTATTTCATTGCTAGACAGTGCCGACCGTCATCTGAGCCTTCAGGTCCTAACCTTTCCGCCGGCGGGGCGTCCGGCCTCGATGCGGATGGCTGCTGAAGGCCGGGCGGCTGTGGCATTTTCTCGGAGTACGATGACGTTTGCCACACTGATCGACTCTTCCTTTCACGAGCGACTTCTCTGTAGCACGCGATGCTGTAGTGACATACCATGAGTGATGGCGTTTCGCTCACAGGACTTCTTCAGAACTGGGGTCGAGTCAGCCCTCTCGAACCCTGCCGCTGCGGCGTCGACCACGTCTGTGTCACAGTCTGAACCCTTCGTCACCGCATGGGTCTTCACGGCGTCTCCACCAGGCCTGGGTCCCTCAGGAAGTCGCTTTCTTGGCTCCTCCACAGGAAGCAGCTCCCCTTAGTGCTCTGGCTCTTTCCACCACGTCCGCGGTTACTTCCTCCGCGCGGCCTTGACCCCCTCAGAGTCATGCGCGAGGCTTAGAATCTTCTTCCAGACTCCTGTGAATCGTGACATTTGACCTCTTCCTGTGACTCTTAATGACATCTGTGGCGGTGAACCCATTAAGAAGGGTTTCAGTTTGCTTTGCCCAGATCCGTCAGAGGAATCAATCACTAGCTATGGCAGCCATGTAACCGTATGAGATATTTCTTAAGTAACAGGACGCGAGAGTTGGAGTGTCTCCTTGATCCGGGGCCTGCCGGGTGGATGTTGCGTTTGCAGGCACTGTCCTTTCCCATCGGGGCTCCGGGGTGACCAGGCGCATTTGTCAGTGAGGAGGAATGTTTTGAAAGGAACCTTTTTCTGAGCAGCAGGTCTTGACACACTCAGTAAACCACGTTGTAAGCAGACGTGCTGTCTGTCATCCAGGCTTTGTCGTTCCGTTCATACAGCACCGGCAGAGTGGATTTAGCATAGTTCGTAAGGCCCCACGGTTTTCCGAATGGTAAGTGACATTGGCTTCAGCTTAAAGTCACCAGCTGCATTAGCCCCTAACAAGAGAGTCGGCCCGTCCTTTGAAGCTTTGAAGCCTGGCTCTGACTTCTCTCTGGCTGCGAAGGTCCTGGGTGGTGGCATCTTCCAGCGAGAGGCCGTTCCTTCCGCAGAGAGTCCGTTCAGTGCAGCCGCCTTCGTTATCTCAGCGGGGCCTGCCGAGGGCCTGCTGCGGCCTCACCGTGCAGAGACGGCTTCCATGATGGAGACGGCTTCTCCCTAAAGGTGAACCAGCCTCTGCCGGCCTCTGACTTTCCGTCTGCAGCTCCCTCACCTCAGCCGTCACAGAATCGGAGGCTGAGGGCCTCGCTCTGGATTGGGCTGTGGCGTAGGGGACGGTCGTGGCTGGTTTGACCTTCCCTCCAGACCCCTGGAGCTCTCCACGTCAGCGGTGGAGCCGTCTCGCTTGTCATCCATGCGTGCGTGGGACAAGCACTTCGGTTTCCTTCACGACCTCTTCGCGTTCACAGCTTGGCTGTTGGTGCCAGAGGCGTAGCTTTCGGGGTGTCGACATGCCCCCCTCCCCAAGCTTCGTCCTCCTAGTGTTGACTTAAAGTGAGAGGCGTGCGACTCTTCCTTCCACGGGAAAACCCAGAGGCCACGGAGGGTTCTCCCTGGGCCTCGTGTCGATGCGGTTGTGTCTCGTGGAGCAGTCAGGGCACAGCGGTTAGTGAGCTTGCCGTCCTACGGGGGCGCAGTTCATGGTGCCCCCCAAAGATTACCATCGTAACGTCAGTGATCGCTGGGCACAGGCCACCAGAACAAATACAGTAATGACGAAAGAGTCTGAAATGTGAGAGTTACCATAATGTGACAGACACAGACACAGACACAGTGAGCAAACGCCGTTGGAAAATGGCCCCAGTGGACTTGCCCAGCGTGGGGCGCCCCAGACCTCCAAACACGACGTCTGCGGAGCACAGTAAAGCGCCTGCCTGTGCCCTGCGCCCCCTCCCTGTCGCTGCGGCCGCCTCCTGCCGTCGGGACAGGCAAGGCCCTGACGGGGCCGCACGGCCTGGCCCACCTGTTTCTGTGTCCTCGTCTTCGTCATTCCCTCCTGCCGTGGGCCCGGCCGCACGGCCCCCGTCCGTTTCCTGGAAGGTGGCAGCTCCCTCCTGCCAGACGGCCCGAGGAGCTGCTGCTCTGGCCGGGAGGTCCTGTCCCCCGCCCCCCGCCTCCATGCTCCGCCGGCGGCGTTTCTCAGGGGCTTTCTCTTACGCCCTCGGACCGTTCTCCGTTCCTCGCATGTTCTCTGAGAAACGCGCTGCGATTTCTGCGGCTCAGGAGCCGTGTCTGTCACCGGGGTCGGCGTGCGGTGGGCACTGGGCACACAGGGCTTGGTTCCTGCTGGCGTTTAAGCGCGTGTGGCCACGAGCCGTCTCATCAGCCACGGTGCGGTCATCAGTGCCGATGAGACACAGTTTAGCTGTTTTGCTCTGAAGCGTCATCTCTCATGGGTTTTGTGACGCTTCGCAAACCTGTCGTTTAAGCTGGAGAAGACTGTGGAGTGCCCGACGGGTGTGAAGCCCAGCTTGTGGCTCTGATGGTCTTGCTGGCTGTGGACGTGGAAGGGATGAGGAGCCGTCACAGGTAAGCGTTTCTGAACTTGGAAACAAACTCTCAGCAGAAAAACCGTGCTGCTCAGATTTCTGGTGCACGATCAGACGTTTCCACGACTGGCGTGGAACCGATCACAGAGCATTAATGGAGAGAGGTAGAACGTTGGCCACACACCGCAGAAATATTTAAACTTCACAGTAAATTAGTAGTAATAAGGACCTTGCACGGTGGAAAGTTAAACTGTTAGAGAAAGCTTTAAAAAATTACATACAGTAATCACTGGTTTATATAAGAATATTACCAAAACGGGTTATCAGATTCTAGCGTAAGGTTAGGTAAAGAAATTTACTGGATTGAAAGGTAATAAGATAAAAACAATCTCATTTATATTTTGAGAATATAAGCAGAACAGCTCTCTCAGGTTATAGTCGTTGCAAAAAGGAGCTTTATTAGGTACCTTTGCATATGCAGGTAATTCGATTAGCAAATCTCTTCTAGACAGACTTAGTACTAAGGTTGGATAAAGAAGTTTTTCATAAGTCCTTGACTCTTTGCATTTTTTGTTAACATGTTTCATCTCCTTGACTAGCAGTTGTTTGGGTTATTTTTTTAATTATGAAAGCAGAGTCTCAGCATTTTAATTTGCAAATAAACAGGACGTGGGATTTCTTCCTACTGGTGCCTGGAGCCGACTCAGTCCGTTCTTCCCTGAGCTGTCACTCTGGTGACTTGCTGCTGTCCCCAGGGAGGCGCAGACCGGAGGGCGAGCTTGGTCCTAGCCGGTGCCAGGTGTCTGTGTCACCGTGCGAGTGATTCTCATCGAATCCATTAGTTAACCAGTTCCACGAGTTACAGAGGCAAAGCAATTTCTCTGTGCTTTGGAAGTGCTTCATTTGGGCGTGTCTTTCCACATCTAGCGAAAAGCAGAGGACGCAGAACGTGCTGAGGATGTTCTTGGAGCCTCTCCTGGACGCGCTCACGAGGGCGGGCACCAGCGCCTACCTGCCCTTGCCGAGGAGCGAGAGGAGCCTCCAGCTCCTGCTGAAGCTGCTGCACGCTTGCTCGCCGGAAGCTTCCAGGACCCGGGATGGTGAGGATGACGCGTTTCTGGGGTGACTTGCTCGGTGTCTTCTTGGTGTCTCGAATGAAAGGAGATTCCTGATCTTTTAAGATAAAGGACCTTAAAGGAGCCTCATGCGTTCAGTGGCTCTTTGCCAAGTGACCGGTGGGGCTGGGGTCACAGCATGGACGGAGCAAGCCTGCCCCACGGAGCCGATGTCTGCGTGCTCACATCTGTCGGTCACTATCAGACTTAGAATATGACTTCATTCGCTTTTATTGTTTTAAATGTGTACTTCCCAGTGACTTCTAGAGTGTTGAAATAGTTCACTATTTCATATACGTTTAAGCAAGATGCGATTCTGATTGCCACTAGGCTACGCGTTGCAGAAAGTTAGCCAGCAGCACGAGGGTGGTAGCAGTTTTATGAGTATTTGTAAATACATTAATCTCTGAGCACCTTTGAGGTGGAAAATACGGTACAGATTGTATCACAGCAGTGGATAAAAGCTCTTTCTTCCCTCCTTGGCCCGAGGTGTCTGACCCAGTGAAAACCCGGTGGAGATGACATGCTGATGGGCAACCCGATTCCCAGCCCTTTCTGACCAGTTTCACTGGGAATTGTAGAAATCTAAAATTTAAAAAAAATGATTGATGTCAAGTTAAAGCCGAGGATCACATTGACAAGATCGTGGTCTGTGCTCATGGAGGGTTAAAGCTGGCTCCCGAGTCCTGACATTGTCGAGCGCGGAGTAGGACCAAACGCTGTACGCGTCACGGTGGCTTTTCATGACATTCTTGACCCCGTGAGGGCATAAATGCGGATTCGTCCGAGGCGTCTCGCCCGTCTGACTGGGCCCAGTGCGTTCGCGTGCAGGGCTGGGTCACGGACGCCCCGGAATGTCTCTGACGTTTAGTGCACACACGGGAGGCCGCGTGTGTCATGGTGCGGAACAGACACCCGCGGACGCACCACCGACCGAGGCCCGAACTCACCCGCGCTCCTCCGCCCCCGCCTTTCGCCCCTCGCTCTGACTTCATCTCCGGCGCGGTGGGCGTCCCGCCGCCGCGTGCCGTCTCGCTTTCTTGCTCGTGAGCTTTGTAGAAACGTCACTGTTCGCAGCCTCTAGCTCTTCCCTTACCGCGTGTCTAGGACTCGCCCGTGTCCTGGCTCGGAGTTCGTTGTCTGCCGTCGTGCGGTGACAGGTCTGCGGTCTCCTGTCGCCGGGCGTTGGGTTCTGTGCAGTGAAGCGCGGACACCGTCTCCATGTCCCCTGGGCCTGTGCGTGGGTCCCCAGGCCACGTCCCCGCTCGTAGGGCCCGTGTGTTCAGCTCACAGGACAGTGACGGTGGGTTTTAGAGGAGTCGTGCTCACGTTTCATGTTCTCACCCGGAGGCTGGACGTGTTCCCTTCGCTCCTCGTGGAGCCGGAGAGAGACACGTCCGGTTCGATGGCCTCTCTATGACTGCTAACCCACGTCACGTCGAATTGGCTTTAAATAGCTCTTACTCCTGGAAGGAGTCCTTTGACAAGACGAGAAAAATAGTTATTTCCATTTCATAAGTGAGCAGATCGTCCGGGAGTGAATTCCCTGTACGAGGGAGAATGAGCCAGTAACGGGGAGACAGGCCTGTCTCGTGCTCGCCGTCAGTGTGAGTCACTGCTGTTTGGGTGACTGTGACTCTGTTGGGTTTAAACATTTTTTTAAATTTAATTTTCGGTGGTTTATTACGGAAGTCGTCGAGTCTGTGAGAGCTGGAGAAGCCGTGGCGACTCCCGTCTTCGCGGGATTTCGCGAGCGTGCGGGCTGCCGCGGCTCCCTCGTCCTTCGCTGTTTGTTTTTGTTTTGTTTTGTTTTTTATTTTTTAAGCTTTTCAAGCCGGGACGACACGTGGGGAAGAGCAGGGGGAGGAGGCGCTGGTTGGCGGGGCTGTGGCCAGGTGTATCCCCCCCAGCCCCGTGTGACCCGGCCGCGTCCGTGCGGGTGCCCGCGGGTGGGGGACGGGTCCGTCTGCGCGGAGGGGACCGCGAGTGCCCTCCCGCCTGGCTTGGGGCATCCGTCCCTTCCTGCGGCACAGCTTCGAGCATGAGGGTCTGGCCGTGAAGGAGACAGACCCCTGTCCTGGGGAGGTTGCCTTCTGGGGTGGGGGCCGGACCGGGAGAGGTGACCAGCAACGACGATACAAAAGCCACGGTAGTTTGACAGGCACGACGAGAAAGAAGACGGGGCAGGTGGGGCGGAGCGGGGGTACAGACCCGGCCGAGCGGTCAGCCGTAAGCAGAGACTTAGAGGCTGGGTGGGGGTCTCCGGGCGGAGCTGGCGCCCCATGCACGGGCCCCAGGTGAGTGCCGACCGAGGGGGAGGCGAGGCCGGGAGTGATCGGAGGTGAGTTTGAGGGGTGAGGAGCGGTGACTGTTGTGTAGGACTTTGTGGCTGTTTCGAGGAGACGGCTTTTATTAGACGTGGGCTGAGGAGTGACGAGATCTGACTTAAATCTTAACGCTCACTCTGGCTGCGCCGTTGAGCATACGCCGCAGGGGTGAGAGCGAAGGCCAGCGTGTCGCGTCCCGATCCGGGTGTATTGTCGTGGTTCTGCCGGCAGGATTTGCTGGAGGGCTGGGTGTGGGCTGTGAAAATGTCATGCTGGTTTCTGCAGATGTGGACAGATTGGCGTTGCCTTCAGCTGAGCTCAGACTGGAGTCAGAAGGTTTGAGGTGAGAAACCGTTTTCCGAGTGTCAGGGCCAGGCCCCTCGGAGGCGTCCGGGTCCGGCCGCTGGGCTGGCGCTCCCTGTCCTTCCGCGACTGCCTCGTGACTCGATTCCCTGGCAGGCAGAGAGCACACCTGGTCCAATTCCAGTTTTTAAAGACTCACCAAGGTGCGTTTCGTGACCCCAGGTCTGTCTTGGCGAATGTTCCGTGTAGACGTGGGAGGAACGTGTGTCCTGCCGTTGCCGGGTGGGGTGTTTGCTAAATGTCACTGGTGCCCGAGAGTCCGTGTCCCTGCCGGTTCCCGCCTTCTCTGGTCCTGGGCGGGGGCGGCGGCGTCTCCAGCTGTGACTGCAGGTTCGCCGCCCCCTCGTAGCCGGCAGCTTTGCTTCGTCTGTTCTGAAGTTCCGCGTTAGGTGCACGTACAGTGTGTTTTCTCGGCGAGTTGACTCTTTTTATCACGTGCTGTCCCTGTTTTGTTCCTGGTTATTTTCTCTGCTCTGAACTCTAGTTCGTCGGGTAGTAATACAATTACTTCTACTTTCTTGTGCCTAGAATATGCATAATATGTTTTCTCTCTCCCGTTATTATATTTAGATAATCATATTTGAAGTGGAATTTCTAAATTAAATTTATTGGGGTGACATTGGTTAGTTAAACAATATAGGCTTCAAGTTGTACGATTTGGTGACACGTCATCTGTACACTGCATCGTGTGTTCACCACCCAAAGTCAAGTTTCCGTCCGTCAGCATGTATTTGACCTGCCCCCTCCCAGACGTGGATTTCTTGTAGACATAGTGCTGGTCCTGTTTTTTTATCCATTCGACAGTCTGTCTTTGACTGGTCTAGAGCATTTACGTTTAATACAACTCCTTACGTTTGGAGCCAGGTCTCTCATTTTTTGTATTCTGTTTAGTCCCTGTCTGTCATCTCCTTCCCCACTTCTGGCTGCTTTCCAGCCGTCTGAACATTATTTCTTATTGCATTTTAATGTCTTGTGTTTTTTACTAAATGTCCAAAATTGTTTTTTCTTTTGATTCCTTTAGGGATTACAAAGCACATACTTAACTTTTCACCGTCCGTTTAGAATTAGTGTTTTCCCGCTTGACGTGCATGTAGACAGTTTCCCGTCTCACAGGTCCCTTTACCACCCGCCATCTGTGACAGTGTCTTTTACCGCATTTGTCGAAAACCCTGCCAGACAGTGTTATATGTTTTGCTTTGAACCATCAAGCAAATTTTAAAGAATTCGAGAGAAGAGCCTCTGACGTTTACCTAGAGACTGACAGCTGCTTTTGCTCTTTATCCTGTGTTCTCATATTTCCCTATGGCATCCCATCTGTTTTGTTTGAAAAACACCTTTAGCGTTTTTTGGGAACAGGCTTCTTGGCAGTGAATCTCTTAGTTTTCCTTCATCTGAAAATGTCTTTTAACTCACCTTCTGAAGACTATTTTCACTGGATACAAAATTCTGCTTTGATAGATCTTTTTAGCAATTTAAAAATGTTCTGTTTGCTTCTGGCCCCCACGGTTTCTCCTTAGAAACGGGTCATTCCAGCCATTCTTCCCCGGGCGATGTGTTGTTTCTCTTTGTCTTCGGTTTTCAGCATTGGGGTTCTCCTGTGTCTGGGCATGACTTCCTTTGCGCTTTTTCATTGGGGGGCTCCCCGAACTCCGACTCAAGTTAGGAAACTTACCGAATTTGGAAAGTTTTCATTTTTTCGTTCGAATGTTTTTCAGCACGGGTCTTCTCCCCTCCGAGAGGCTCATGACGCGCGTGCCAGATCTTTGCCGTTAGCCCTCGGGCTCATTTTCTGACCGCTCCCCCCTCTGTCGCTTAGATGGCATATTTTACCGATCCGTTTCAAGCTCACTGAGTCTTTTCTCGCATCTCCTGTTCCATGTTTGAGTCCACTCTGCGAGTTTTTATTTTAGTTACCGTACTCTGCAGTTATAAATTTTCCGTGTGATTTCTGTGCGTATCTCGTTTCTTTGCCGAGACGTCGCGTTTTTCCACTTGTTTCAAGAGCGTTTCTGGCTGACCTGGGAAGCGTTTCCATCACTGCCGCTCTGAGGCCTTCGTCGGGTCGTTCTGACCTCGCCGTCGCCTTGGTGTTTGTGCCGTGGGTCGTCTTTTCCTGGGACCGTCCTGACGCTTCACCTGCCCGCTTGCTTTGGGCCGCGTCCTCGGCGTCTCGAGCACCGTGCTGCGGGACTCGGGGGCTCACGCCAGGCCCGTGGGGAGCGCTGGTGTGCGCGGGCGGGTTGGGCCTCCATTCCCACCCCGCTTCCTTGGGTGTTGGGTCCACTCGGCTTTGTTTCTGGACCCTTCGCAGCGCTGTCTTGGCCTGTGCCCCACGTGCGCCACCCGGGAGCCGGTCGGGGCCTCGGCAGTTGTCTCCATTCGTGCGGTTCTGAAAGGCTTTGGTTTGCCCGTTGGTACCCGGTCCAGGGCGAGCACCCCGGGGAGCACAGGTGTCCGCAGCCGCTTCCCGGGCCACTTCCCCGAGCGCCTGCCTCTGTCACTGTTGCCTCCCTGGGGTTCTCCTTGTCGTGCTATGGCCAGAAGGTTGGGGTGCCTGCTGCCCGCTCTCTGGACGGCCCCCGCGTCCGATTCCATCTGGTCTTCGCTGCCGCTCGGTGTGACGTCATCCTGAATCCGTCTGCCGCGTCTCACCTCGCGGAGTCTTCCAGCAGCCGCCGCGGGTGTTCTGCCCGGGTGTGGTCGCTGCAGTCACCGACGTCACTGAGAGGGTGCTGGGGCCCTGCTCCGCCTCGACGGGAACTAGGACTCCTGATGACTTGTAGGGTTGCGTGTAGGTTTCCCCGTGGCATTAATGGCTCATGTTCTTGGAATCCATTTCGGTACACAATTCGCCCCGGCGCTTAACGTAGTTGTGCTGTTATTAGAGCAGCTGCTGCATTTTGTACCGAATAACGTCCTCCTGTCATTTAGTTACACGCTGACTTTCCGCCCGTGCAGATGAGGTGTTTACTCTTCTTCGGAACCTTGTCCTGCCTGCCACAGACAGCATCGCGGAGTTTATCCTCAGAAGACTCACCGTGGACGAGCTCAGCAGCGTAAGTCCTCGTCGGAGTAACTCGTCATTCCTCCCGTCGACGCTGGCGGGCGCTGTGTTCGACCGAAAGGAAGTCGACCTGCTGGGGACGCAGCTTCAGGGAGCGGGAGAATCAGTCCGGCTCCGTCCGGGTAGTAACTGACCGCAGGGAAGTCGATCAGTCCGGCTCCGTCCGGGTAGTAACTGTGACCGCGGGAAGGACTCCCGTCCGTCGGTAGTAACTGACCGCGGGGAAGTCGATCAGTCCGGCTCCATCCGGGTAGTAACTGACCGCGGGGAAGTCGGGTCGCTTTTCCGAGCCTCAGTCTCCTCATAGGCAAAATGGAGACGATGCGTCTACCGCCCAGGGTTGCAGGGCTTCGGACGGCGTGACGTGCTGAGGGCTCAGCATCCAGAGCGCGGGTTCGCAGGTTGGGGTGGGCCCAGGTGTCGCTGCATTCGTGTCTGTAAAGCTCCGTGAGTGATTCTGATGTGCGCGGGCGCTGGGAAGGGCCGGCCGAGGTGGAGGGCGCTCTGCGAACGCCTTCTCTGTCTCTGTTCTCCACGCAATCTGTTCTTTCCAGGACATCTGAAAAAGACGGGTAAGTTGCCCTCTGTGTTTCAAGAATGTTATGAAAATATCAATTCTTATAGAAATGCCTGTTCTTAATTTTTTTTTTTTTGGTTGAAATTCCTAGGGACAGATGTTGAAGTAGAATCATTATTGTCATTTACAGTCAGTAAAGTAAGAATTTATACTTATTTTAACAACTTGTATTAGAATACCCGGTTTAGTCCATTTGTTTGATAGCCGGTAAGCAGGTATAAAAATACAAAAAGACAAGCTTTACACCGAAAGGCGTGAGATGTTCTGGAAGCTGTAACCCTCTGGACTGGGGTGTTGACCTTCAGCTTTCTTCTTGTTAAGCACCTGTTTACATTTTCCCAACACTTAAGTTTCCAAGAAGCCATTTAATAACGAAGTAACTTTTTTGCATGTTTTGTTCCAGCGTTACTTTATTCTCATCGGTATTATTTTACCTTTTGTTGACGGAAATTTTCAGACATAAACCAAAGTATCGTGAAGCTCCACATACCCATCATCTAATGCATTTATTTGGAAATCGAAGCTAAAAATAGCTTAAAAAAGGAAAGGGTTAATAGGATGTTTATCATTTACATGCAAAGATTTTTAAAAAGCAGACTCGGTATATGGCACTTCGAAAGTATTTTGAAAAATTCATTCGTGAATAAATGGGGTTTTAGAATTCCCGGTTAAGCACGTTTGCTGGGAAGCTTAGGGTTTAATAAACCGCGCCGCCCCCCGCCCACCCCCCTTGCCTGAGTGGCCCTCGGGGAAGGAAGCCCGTTTGCAGTGGATCTCAGAGTCCAGGCCGGTGTCAAGCTACCACACGAGGCCATCGAGTCTGAGAGGCGAACTGTTACCCCCCTGTGCAGGGGGCCTTGGGACATCGCGGTCTCCGCTTACTCCTCAGAGGAGGCTCTGGCCACCAGACTGGACCCGCCTGGGACTGTGGGGCATCTGCGTACCGGTCAGCGCCCTGTCCTGTCGCGGTGGAGTCGAGGTGGCTTGGCCTCTAACATCTTCTCGGGGCTCCACGCTGTCGGGCCCCCTCATGCTGTCAGCCTCTCCTTTCTCCTGGATTCTTTCCGGGTGTGGAGACGGCTTCCGGCGTCCCTCACCGTAGACAAGCTCTAGGTTCCGTGTCCCCCCTCCCGGCACCGCACCCCTGCTGTGAGCTGACCTGTGCACAGACCCCTCTGGTCCCCGCCCCGTGTCCGCCCGCGTCAGGTGGCTCTCCGAAGCCGTCAGTGACTTCTTTGTCACAGTGCAGTGGCATACACCGTGTTTTTCTTGACTCCTCGTTCCCACTGGTCACTGCTCCCCCTTAAGCACCGCCCACTTTAGCTTCGGTGACGCTGACCTCTCCTGGTCCTCCCGTCTCTCTGGCCATCGCTCTCACTGTCCTCTGAATGTCCGTCCTCGCCTGTAGCCGTAGGCTTGGCCGGCCCCTCCTCTCCCGTCTTGGTGACCTCACGCGCGTCCCCAGCTGCAGCGGCCGTCCCGTCTGTGTCCCCGCCGCAGGCTGCTCCTCCGCGCTCCTCGTCCGTTCAGCCAGTTGCCGTTGACGCTCGGGCTTGACCCCTTGTCACTCCACAGGGGCTCCTCAGGGCGCCCCCTCCGTAACGGCCCCGCCACCCAGCCCGGGTCTCAAGCCCAAAGCCTAGACACCTGGCACCTTTGTCCCTCACTTCCAATCGATCACATCTGCAGTTGTCACCTCTGTCTGTACTGCCCTTGTGCCTGGCACGTCGTGGCTGCTCAGTCAGACGGGACGGAGCTCGTGAAGCTTGCTCCCTGTGGCCATGGGCTTCCGAGGGCGCTGTGACCGGCACGGCAGTGACGGTCATGGCCGGACACTGCACACTGCCGCTCGGCGCCCGTGCATTCAGCGCACGTGCTCTCAGCTCTCCTCACCGGCCGCGAGATGCTGGGTCACCTCTCTGAAACTTAGTGTGGTGTCAGGAGACGGGACAGTCACCGTCCTTGTGAGAATGGAGCGTCATAGCCAGCCTGGCACAGGCAGAGGGGACGACGGGCACTGTGTGCGGCGTGTTTGCCGTGGTCCTTGGAGGGGAGGACGTAGTTTCGGCCTCCGGGGGCTCGGCCGGTCGGTGCTGCAGGTGGGCAGAGGACAGACTCGCCGTGGACAGACGGAAGTCCCGGCCACGCTGGCACAACGGCCTCTCTCACCATTGTCTTGTTTAATACACTTAAGTAAACGCATTTGTTTCCTGTCCCAACTCCCAGAGTTTTGTGAAACCGCGGACTCTGCTGCTGAGTGTTCTGTCGTCTGCCTTAGGTCTCGGACCTGGACCGCTGCCGCCTGTACCTGACGGTCTTCACCGAGCTGACGCGTCTGCACGGGGAGGGGGCCTGGGAGGGCGGCACCGGCCTCTGGAGAATTCTCCGTCCCCTGAGGAACGCATCCATTCGGCACCTTCAGGACACGGACGGGGGACAGGTAACCCTGTGGTCCAGGCTCGTGGTCACGCTGGACGAGGCCCACGTGGTAAACACGTTTCCTCGTCGTGCAGTGTTTTGATATAAAAAGCATCTGCTGAAAGCCAATGTCTAAAATAGCCTTCTGTGCACAGCGTTTGATGAGGATGGGACTCCTGTCACAGCTGGTATGGTATGTGACAGGAGGGGACGTGGGCGCCCGCCGCGGATCCGCACGGGTCTGCTCACACCGTAGAGGGGCGTGTCACCACGCCACGTTTGTCCACCTGGTGTCCGGAGCCCTCCGGAGTCATCCACCGCCGTGCCCGCGGGCTCCAGTCGCTCTGGGCCACCGTGTACAGTTTCACAGGCCGTGTCACATGTCACAGCCTCCCGCACAGGCTTTCGTCCTGTCTCGTCCTTCCCTGAGGATGTCCGCCTCCCGCGTACACCTGTGAGCACCGGTCGGGCCTTCGTGGCCCAGCTCAAACACATCCCCCTGGAGGGCTTCCTGGATCTGCCCCACCCCCACCCCGTTTTCCTGTCGCTCCTTATGGCTTCGTTACGCTGTTCCCGCATCTGCTGGATTTGGAGTGATTTCCGTGTCTTCCCCGCTGGATCCCAGAGCCTGGTTGCGAGCACGGGCTTTCGCGTGGGGGCTTCCTGGGTGTGAACCCCGGCTTTATCTTCGCTAGCTGTGCGACCTTGGGGAAAGTACTTGCCCGCTCTGTGCCTCATGTACTGCACCTACAGAATGAGGGTTAAGGGCGTACGTGAGAACCAAAGGCAGCTCACCAGTGGCTGGCACGTAGAAAGTCCTCCGTAAATGCGAGCCATTTTCGCTTCACGCGTGGTGAGTGTTTAATAAAGCTAAGCTAAGTAATAATTAGTGGTCTGGGCTGTTAATTAAGACAGCGAAGCTACTCGATTGCTTCAATAACCTAATTTTTAAAGTAGTTTTCAAGAACTGTCCTAAAAAAATAGAGGACCGATTAATATTTCGGCGTCCTGTCTCGTACAAATCAGCACATCAGCGGCGGGACAGGACACTGTGAGTTTTGGACGTGGGCCGGAACCATGAACCGTGCCGCAGTCCTTTGAAGCTGGCTGGTCACTGAGTTCCATGACGGTCGACAGGACACACCGGCCCAGAAGCAGCACTGAATTCTGTTCTGTGTGTTGGCGGTGTGGCCGCGTGACATTTATTTGCAGAGACACTCGATTTACTGCGGGGCGTGAGGGAAGGTGTGGCACGGGCAGCAGAGAGCTCCCTCCGGCAGAGGTGTTGCTGGCTGGCAGCCTGGGGACACCGCGCTGGCCTCTCCAGTGCCACCGCCTCGTGAGAGTCCTGCCCACGGGCGTCCCAGGCACTGCACGTGTTTGCCCCGTTTGTCTCATCTTCGCAGTGACCCTGTGGAAGAGTCCAGCGGCTCTGCGACTGCCCCCGCCTCCCAGGGGACAACGTCCAGGCGCAGTGTGTCCACAGCACGCTGGCCCCGAGTGCAGAGTGGGAGTCACACCTCGGCTGTGTGGCTCCTGGGTCCCGCTCCTGGGCGGGCAGTGTGCAGAGCAGCTCTTGACAGCTCTTGACGGCTGTGCCGTGTCACCTCCAAAAGCAACGTGCAGCTGATTGAGGAGTTACTTATCTCTGTCCCCGGAGCCTTTATTAGAAGCACCTTCTGCCCCGCAGTTACAGTGAGACCCCGGAGGAGGGGGCAGGGGGCGGACGTGCGTCTGAGGCGAAGGCCGAGGCTCCGGGGCCACAGGGGTGCGGGCCCGCCTGCCGGACGCGGGGAGCGCACCGCCGCCTCGGTCTGTGCCGCTGGGTTGTTATCGCCACTCCACGTCCGCTGCCTGCCGGCCAGCAGCGCAGGGTGACACTGGGCGCCCTGCTGTGCGGGACCAGGTGGGGGCGGGGGGAGGTGCAAAACCCCAACCTGGACGGGCGATCAGGCCGGGGCCAGACTGTGGGGGTGACGCTGCCTGTCCCCTCCGCAGGAGCCGACCCTCGGGAGGCAGATTCAGATGGTGGTCAGTATGGCCGCCCTGGCCACGGTATGCGAGGCCACTGCCCGGCAGCCGGAGCGCGCGCAGGACGCCCTGGACGCCGGCCCCGCCGAGAGCTTCCTCGCCTCCCTCCCGCTCAGCCGGACGCTGCAGAAGCCCCGGAGCAGGTGCGTCCTCGCCGGGGTCCGTGCCCGCCCTTCCTAGAGGCAGCCAGGGGCCGCCCGCCGGTGCAGATGGGGCGCCCGTCGGGCGTCGTGGTCACTGTGTCGTGCGTCTCAGCTGGGCAGCCGGGCACCTGCTGCTTAGTTTTGAGCGAATCGTTCAAAGCGAGAGAGAGAGAGTGCCTGTCCTCGGGCGGCCAGCACGTGGAGGCCCCGTGATTTCCGTGCGTCCGGTACACAGGACGCTCACAGTGGCCGCGGCACCTCCCGGGTGAGGGGGCGGGCAGTGTGCAGAGCAGGCGACAGACTCAGGGACGATGGGGCAGTGACTCTGGTTCTCGTTCCAGTGTTTCTGAAGAGTCCTCCTCTTCCCAAGGATGGGGCAAGGTGGTCGCACAGTATATTCACGACCAGTGGGTCTGCCTCTCTTTCCTGCTGAAGAAATACCACGCCCTCATTCCGGCCTCGGAGGGCGCGCTGCTGGACCCCGAGCTGCCGGCCGTTCAGAGGCCGGGGAGGACCCTGCAGTGCGCGCTGGACGCCCTCAGCGTGCTGCCTGCCCCGCACGTGTCGCCTGTGCTCCGCTGCATGAAAACCCTGGTTCCCAAGGTGAGGCCCCGGGGGCCGTGGATGTCGGTGACCGGAAGGGGCGTTCGCAGACGTCAGGCTCTGCTGGCCGTTGAGCTAAAGCCACGTCCGAGGGGACAAAAGCAACCAGTGTGTGGGCCTTTCGGGAAAAGGAGGGAGCGGGCAGAGGCGGAAGTCAGCGCCTGAACTTGACTGACGATTTCTGTTCCTCTCTCCTGCCAGCTCCTGGCCTCCTCCGAGTCGCTCTGCATAGAGGCTTTCGACACGGCGTGGAAAATCATAAGCAACACTTCTCTAAGCAACACTCAGCTGATATTCTGGTCTAATTTAAAAGCTTTCGTTCAGTTTGTTTTTGATGCCAAAGTTCTTACCATTGCTGCAAAAATCCAAGGCCGAGCATATCTCAAAATAAAAGAGGTAACTTTTTTTTTAATCGGAGTAAAAAAACACATAACGTAGAGCTTACCATCGTAACCAGTTCCAGGTGTGCGCTTCAGTGGCGCTGAGTGTGTCACTGTCGTGACCCGTCTCCAGAGCTTTGTCATCTTGGGGACTGAAACGCTGTACCCCTTCAGGCCGCCCCAGCCCTGGGCCACCCGTTCCTTTGTTTGTGGTGACTACTCAGATGAAAAGAGGTTTTCTTTTTAACTCGTGACCTGTGACACATGGAGAAGAGGGTTACGTTCGTAACTACTTATTAGGCCTGCTGTTATTTATCCAGTCAGTAAATATTTTGAACGTCCTTCAGTGTCACGGGTAAGAACGAGAAAATCTCAGCTGTCGGAGTGGAGGTGGCCCGCGAACGACGAGCGTGTCGTACTTGGTTCGTGTAATATCAAAGTTTTAATTAGTTGCCAGCTTTTAAGAATTGGAAAATTTGCATGAAAATCTTGGAAAATTGGATGATCTGGCAACAATGGTAATCGCTACCTGACGGCAGTCACCTGTCACCCCTGCCTGGCGGCGGTCAACGGGCAGCACCGTCACCCTGAGGGGCAGCGGTCACCGGGCACTGAGTAGGAGCTGGCCAGCGGGGGGCCTGCCGCTCCTCTGCTGCGGTCCACGGCCGTTCCATTCCTGCGCCTTCTGCGTGACGTCGGGGATTCATCGTTGCGTTCGTGCTGTTGCTGTTCCTGTGTGAGAAGCACTCTGCGTGTCAGCTGAGCACGGGTCCTGGCTTCTGGAGGCGCTTCCGTCTATAACCACTGGTCCACAGTGGGGTCCACAGTGGGGAGCACAGCACGCGGGGACGGAGCAGGCCGAGGAGTCCCCGTGAGCCCTCGTCTGGAGGGGGCGCCCCTCCGTCCTGCCGCCCGCACACACTCAGAGGCCGGGGTCTCTGCCGCCCAGGGAAGGGGAGGCCACTGGGGAAGGAGGCGGGGACAGGGCAAAGGAAACAGCGGCCAGGGCGAGGCGCCATCTTCCCTTCGTTCCTCTCGGGCAGCGGTTTCTCTTGGAGAGTTCTGGGCGCGTGTCACCATCAGGAAGATTTTCCTGTTGCTGAGTAATGAAAACTTTGCATTTTGTGATTATTGATCACTTTGCAGAATCCTAACGATGAAGCATTTTTAACTTTTTAGACTTCGTGGTTATGTTGAAATTATCATCTGAAGCCGTTTACAGAACAGTTTTTAGCAACACCAACTTTTTTTTTTTTTGAAAAAACTAAATTGGTCAAAGGTTGTGACAACCATTTCATTCCAGATTATGTACCAGATGATTGAAATGTCTGCTATAAAAACTGGTGTCTTCAATACACTGATAAGTTACTGCTGCCAATCTTGGATTGTTCCTGCTTCAAGTGTGTCCCGAGGGTCTTTGGCAAACGCTAAAAATTACAGCGAACTTGTCCTTGAGGCTTGCATATTCGGAACTGTGTTTAGGCGTGATCAAAGGTAAAGATGCCGTCATTTCAGACTCTGGTGACATCTCTACGTATCTGTGTGTGTAGAACTGTCTTTTACTTTGAAGCTTTCAGTTAGAAGAAGATAAAAGTATTAACTTTAAATTTTGGGCTTTAGTTCTTTTTTTCTGTCTAAAACCTGTTGTTCTTTGTCAAATGTTTTTTATGGAAAGACTCATTCAGGACGTACAGACCTTCGTAGAAAATCTTGGACATGATTGTGCAGCAAATGTTGTTATTAAAAAGTAAGTAGAGGGGCTTTTTTTACAACTTGGCATTAGTGGAATATTCAAGATTTAACGTTATATGAGAGACATTCTGTCTGTTTAATGGGTGTTTACTACTGATATGTTATAAGATAATGAGCCTTCAAAAGTGGGTTAGAAATTATATTCCCTTGCTAATTTTTTTCAGATTGTCACTATTTCCTAAAATTTGATGAACTTTAAAAATTTTATAGTGCCAAATCCAACATAAACAAGGAAATGACTAGGGAGACCATAAAACTCCTGTCCCTCTTTTTTTTGGCAGGGGGAGTGGAGGGGTGATCATGAGCACACACATTTTGTTCATTTTTAGCTAAAATTCATCATTTACCAAGTCAGTGTGCTCACAAAAAAAAATATCACTCTTTGAACAGGCCCTAAAATTTTGACTTCCAGGGTATAAGACTATTTTTATCTTTGAATTAAGGCTTTTTAGAGCTTATGAAATAGCTTTTTAATAGTTCTGTTTTTTAAACATTGTTTTAAAAAATCTGTGTAAGTATTTATAAAGAAGATGAATGATATATTCACTAAGTATCATGGGTATGTTTTATCTGCCACTGTTCATTACATATATACGTGTTTTAATCTTTTTCTTGGCTGGTTTAGTGTAGCAACAAAAGTAAAATTCTTCAGTTGATGGTTCCAAAATGACTTTGATTTCTACTAGACAGATGTTTTGTTGTTAAAGTGACAGTTATTTACGTTGTCACAGTTATAATGAACTCTGGAAACATTCATTAACAGCGTCACTTGGACATGGTTCCATAGTGTAGCAGTTATTAGCACGTCTGCTTTACAGGCAGAAGGTCCTGGGTTCGCGCCCAGTGGTGCCACGGTCCATGGTCTATGGCTGTGCCACCCTGAACGAGCCTGACATCTGATCTCGGAAGCTAAGCAGGATCAGGCCTGGCTAGTACTTGGGATGGGAGACCACCTAGGAAGACCAGGTGCTATAGGCATAAATAATAATAATTTAAAAAAAAAAAAAGTCACTTAGTTTACCCTTCCACATCTGGGCACTGATAATGCGCATGGCGCTTCCTGAGTCGGCCCTCCACGGAGGGGACAGGTGCTCAAAGCAGGAAGAGCCACCGAGGCCTGGGTGCCAGTCCTGGCCCCTGAGCAGACAGAGCTTTCCGGGGCCTGTCCTCGGGAATGGCTGCCTGAGCCACATGTGGTCCGTTTCGTCCACAGCTGAGACGTTACTGCCCCAGGATCAGCCGTGCGTGCCTAGTTTTCCAGGAGTCTGGGTGAATTCGTGCTCACGGGGTCTGTCCTGAATTAAAAAGCGCGTCATTAAGGGTGGCCCCACTTAACTGTAGAAGGCCAGGAAGTTTTGATGTTTGTTAAGGTGTTTTGAAACTAATATTTGAGGTATTTTTCTGTTTTGACAATGTATTAACATACTCCATCATTTTACATTTTTTAGTACTAAAAGAGAGGACCACTACGTCAGAATTTGTGCTGTCAAATTCCTGTGTTTATTAGATGACTCAGATATGTCCCACAAGTCGTTTATGGAAGATCTTGCAGTCAAGCTATTAGATAAAGTAAATATGCTTTATTTTACTTAAGTGTCTCTGTTTTTGTATCGTTAACAAGTCAAAATCCAACATTTACTCTATGTTGACAGAATATGCATTCCTAAATATTTTTTATCAAGGAAAACATGAGGCTTATGTTCTGTATTTTTAGCTAAATCTTGGTTCGTAATCGTCTAACTCAGGATTGGTTTTAGGGAATAATAATGTTTTCCCTGAGTTTTCTAAACTTCATATTTCCGAGTGTCAGTCAAGACCAGTTATGTTTAGAGTGGTTGACAGATCCATACGTCGTTTTGTGTAAGAAATATATAAAAGGGTAAAAATTTATAAAGTGGCATAATGCAAAGAATTGATTTTTTTGAGTCTACAAAATCATTTCTAAATGACCATTACACTGTCTGAACAATGGGCTTGTTCTCCGAGAAGAGAAAAAGGGGTAAAATCAAATATAACGCTCACTTCTGCATCTGAGGCCGCGCTGGACGGCGTGGTCTGCTTTCTGCCCTCTGGTTCGGACGCTGGGATGGAGCTGATGGCCATAGAACCCGCGTTTTGGAACTCAGTGTTCATCACTCGTCCGTCGGCTTTATTATATAAAACTAGGAGATATTTTTTTTTTATGCAAAAATCTCCTCCTCTGCAGTGCTGGCGGCAGGGGCGACGTCTCAGAGGAAGCAGTGCTTTACTGGTTTCCTGAAGGATGAGTAGAGTTTAAAGTGGCGGGATGCTCCCTCGGCTAGAACGTGAGCACATGCGCTGCCTGCTCACGTAGGAGCCTCCCTGTTGCCGTCTGGTCCCGTGCGGCGCTGGCACTGCCCTGTCCGTCTCCTGTGGTGCTTCTCAGACTGCAGATGCCGTTATTCCAGACTTAGACCACATGGCATGAAACGAGTGCCCGTGTTGGATACCTTGAAATACACGTCAGATGCCTCCATCTCCACCCTGTGACTCCGTGTCTCCCCCTTAACTGGCCACCAAGGAATGGAAGTACCCTGCAAAGACTTTTTGTACCGAATATAGTTTTATGGTCCTTTTTCTGATTTTAAAAGCAGATAAACAAAAGCAACTGCACATTATTTTGAAAGGAAAGTAAAATGTCTTATCCTCCTTTCTGCCTTTTGGAGGAAAAGAGGCTCCTGTGCCCCGTTCAAACCTTCTCAGTTTGAAGTTATCATTGATTTTGTTTTCATTAATTACAAATTCAGTGGGTAATGAATGTTGATCCACCCTCCAGGACGAATCAGTGGCCAAGTCTAGAACTCGATACTACGTGAATTCTCAACAACACAGAGTGAAAAACCGGATATGGCAGATTCTGCTTGTACTTTTCCCCAGATTTGATCAGGTAATATTTATTATATTTGTACCTTTAAGCATCACGCTTTCAGATGAATAAACTGCTCAGTAGAAACTGTCATGCGCTATTTTAAAATCGAGAGAAGTAATCTGCTTAAAGTTTATACTTCAGTTCTTAATATTGAAGTTATTCAGAACTATTTTTAAAATAGAAAGAATACTAAGGCAATTTCGGGTTGTAGAAATAAACTAGAAACTGGTTAACATGGCCCCATTGAATATTTTTTTCTTTCAATATTTCAATGTCATATTTTAACTGTTTAAAGTCATTTGATTAGAAAAATGTAAATATAAATATGTTAATGCCTAATTTTGATTAGAAAAATGTAAATGTGTTAATGCCTAATTTTCCACAACGAAGCTACTTGGGAGTGTTACTGGTCTGAACCGTCTGTACTCACACCCTGACTTGACGGCATCGTTTAGGGCGGCGTTGTCGTTCCCACGGCGGGTTTCCTGGCCCTTCGTCGCACGCATAGTGTGGCCACGTGACCCGGCTAAGCAGGGGCCGCGGTCTCTCGCCACAGAGTCTCGTGCGCAGCTGCTTTTTCCCTTCCCCGAGGAGGCGGGGACGGCGCGCGGACTCCGATTTCTCTGATTTTCTTTGCTTAACGTTCCTGTTCGGAAACAGGTCATCGTGAGAAGGTGGTGGTGTATGTCTCACTGTTCATAGAAGCGGTTTTGGAGGCATTGCCTCCCCACCCTCTTTTAAATGTTTGAGAGGGTTTTTAAAACGCGACCTCTTTTTTTTTTAATACAATTTAATGAAGCCTTGTATCTGTGAGAGAAACGTTTCTGTACCCGTGAGAGTCTGAGCACATCCGAATGAATCGTTCGGATGAATGTGGGGGTCCCTTCTGGGGAGCAGTGTGGTGGGCACTGGTTTTCATCAGGCACCTTTTAAGGATATTTGATTTTTAAAATACTGTGTGTTCTACTTCTTTGAACATAAAAATGTATTTAAAAAGACACACCGTACAGCTGTTTCGCTAGGTTGCCGAGAGCATTTTTTCTTTGGCACGAGGAGGCCGCAGAGAGGGGTGACATCGGGGTGTCCCAGCAGGCGGGGTCCTGGAAGGGAGAAGGAGCCGCGGCGTCCGACGTGGGGACAGCACATCGCTAGGGAGTCTGAGCTGCTGCCTGTCAGGGTTGCGTTGACCTTCGTGACCGTCTTCCGTGGCCANTGTTTTTGTTTTTTATATGCTACTTAGATACGCTCAGTTACTCAAATGCAGTTTGAAGAGAAGGGTGGGGCGAGGGAGGGCGGTTTTGAGTTCGGGGCGTCGGCGGAAGTGCTGGGCGGGCAGAGGGGTGAGCGTCCAGGGTGGAGGGGTGACCCCCTCCCCTCCGCCTCCTGCTGACTCGGCATCCTCGGTCCAAGGTTTGAGCCCTGGGCTTCTTGGCGCGTCTTGATCTGAATCCTCCCACTTCCTAGGTGTGTGGCTTCGAGGTGGTTATTTAACTTTTCTGAATCTTTTCCTTTCCCTGTAAAAATACAGTAATAACATTTCTCACAGAATTGATGTCCAGGTACAATGTGAAGCATCTCATTATACTTCAATCAGCAGTTTTTAAGGTTTTGTTTAGAGAATTGTAGATTCAGTCGTTACTTACAATAAAAGTTACAAAAGTGGTGACTATTTTTAAAATTAAATCTAATAGCCATTTTCAAAGCTGTTAAGAGACTAGATCTTAATCGTTCCCATCACAAAAGAAACGATAATTAACGCGACATGATAGTTAAGTGCCCACCACAGTGGCACTTAGGAAATCATGACACGTAAACGCATTGGATCAACACCTCGTGTCCCTTACACTCGGTGTCATGTGTGGGTTATATGTTACGAAACATAAGTTAAAAAATTAATAACCATAGCAACAGTTTCACTTGTGAACTTCTTGTTTCTCAGAATTTCTTGAATAGAATTATCGACAAGATTTTCCAGGCTGGTTTCATCAATAATCAAGCATCCGTAAAATACTACATAGAATGGATTATTATACTGATTCTTCATAAATTCCCTCAGTTTCTTCCGAAGTTCTGGGATTGTTTTTCTGACGTAAGTAAAGGAGATTTTTCGTTTTCTTTTTAATTAGGAAGAGACTCGGGTTCTGCTGGGGGTGCGTTTCACCTTAATAACTGTGTTGGCCGTCGGTGGCCCTGTCCCCGGGGTGCCGACCTCCTGTGCTGTTCTGCAAGATGAACTACTTAGGAGACAGAGACCCCCCGCCCGTCGTGCGTCCCACCGTTTCCCGTGGAGTCTTCTGTCCCACGAAACGAAGGTGGAAACGCTCCGCCGCCGAGCCTGCTGCAGGCTGAGTTACCTCGGCGTCTTTGTTCTTAGAAATGATAATGCAGAATTAAGTGCGTTCCTTACGTTCTAAAGAAGTTTTGAGTCGGGCAATTTCAAACATAACCGAAGTACGGAGACTAGCGGGGACCCCTGTCGCCCAGCGAAAGTGGACGTCAGTCAGTTCAGCCCTGTTCTTGCTTCGTCCGCGCCCCCACCTCCACCCTCACCCCCACTCCTGTCTCCTCAGCGTTTCTGGTGCCCGGAAACCATTTTTAAGGAGTCGATGCTGACGTCAGTGACAGTGCCCAGCGCGGGCCTGCGGGCCGATGCCGCATGGTGTCTGGACACAGCCGTCGGCCCCCGCGCTGGCCGCCCCGGGCGGGCGGACGGCCTCGGCCTGGGCCTGGGCCTGGGCCCCGCTCCGTGTGGGAGCCGAGCCCCTCCCTGCCAGTCGCTCGCGCTCCCTCCGCGTTCCAGGGGAAACAGTGCTGGTCTCTCATTTCTCCCTGGGTCTTCGTCCGTATTTCCTTTCGGGGCTTTACTCAGTTCTTCCCTCACTGCGTCGACTCCTCCTCCATCCGTTACTGTTGAACTTCGGGAGCGAGGGACCGTCCCCCTCCTCTCTGGCTCGCCGGGATCCCCTGTGGCCCGTGGCACTTTCAGAAACTGCAGAGGATGAGGATGAGGACAGGGGTGTCATGTGCAGCCCCAAACGCTTTCTTCCCACCACGCCGGGCTTCCCAGACTGGCAGAACCCCCCACCCCCACCCCCCCACCCTAAGCCTCTGCCCCTCCTGCACCCACCCTGCCCCCTCTGCCCACCTGCCCGTGTCTGCCGCGCGTCCGCCTTCCCCCAGCCCCCTGTGCCAGGCCTCCCCGACTCGCCTGCAGTGGTGCCGCCCGCGATTCTGGTGGGTCCCCCTGCTCAGCGCCGTCTCAGACCCCGTATGCTCATTTCAGAGTCTCTCCAGACCTTCCGTGGGCACCAGGGCTTTTCATCTAAGCAAATAAACAACTTGCTGATTGAAGGGAAAAGGACTTCCCCCCAGCGGTGGAGGGGGCAGGTCGCAGAACCGGGCCTGGAACGAGGCGGGACAGGGCTATGTGCTCCGGAGCCGCGGCCACAGGCCGGGCCACCGGGGACAGCCTCCACCCCGGCGGACGTGCGATGCCGGCACCGCAGTGCCGCGGCCTCCGCCAGCAGCGTGGACGTGGGGCGCCTATGGGCTCCGCCTGTCGCATTACAAGGCTGCAGTCGGGATTCGGGGCGTCTCGATCCAGGTCGGAGCCTTCTCGTTCGCCTCAGGGAGTCTGGGAAATGAAATCTGCCACTTGAGCCTCCTGCAGACCCGTAGGGTGGGAGAGGTCCCTAAACTCGGGGTGGGGGACCCGGACATGCCCCGCACCCTTTTCTTCCTGGGTTCGAAGCACATGACCTGTTTTCTAAAGGAAGTAAAACTCATCCCTGAGGAGCCGCGTCTTCTCGGTGGCAGGTGTCAATTGACCCCCCAGTTGACCTTCCTAGGTCCTGCATACCTAGGCTGACTTGCCCTTTGATCAACTTCTGCTTACTTCGCCTCCTCCCCATGTCCAAAGTACTGGCTTGGCGCCCTTGTCCCCCGTCTGTGGCCCACTTTCCTGGCTCCCGGCCCTCTGTCCCCTCCTTCCCGCGCCCTTTCCCGGCTTCCCGTCCGTCCAGCTGTTAGGCGTGAGCGCGTCTGAAGCTGCCCTCCCGTCCCCCCTCCTGTTTCGTAGTCCGTTTTATCACTGTCTCTGGCGAACGACTCACTGATGCGTTTGCTTCAGACGTCGCCCCCCAAGTGCTGAATCGGAGCGTGGCCGACTCCAGCCAGGTGTGGCCGGCACGGCCTCCCGGAGCGGAGCGGAGCCCGTCGGCCGCGGTGTCGTCTGTGGCCGCATGGCCGCGTTCGCGCTCATCGTCGGGTCCTTCGCAGAAAGCGTGCCGGCCCCTGCTCTAGACTCTCGGATCTAAGTCGTGCAGACTCGGGCGTCCGACAGCAAACGCCCTGCTTCCCCCGACACTCGGCGCTGCCATCGCGGATGGCGCCTCTGGCTACGCAGCCGCACAGCCGGACCTCGACGCCCACCCCGTCCGCTCTGCGAGCAGGTCCTGCCGCGCCCACCGCCCGCGTGTCCCCGCGTTGCCCGTCTTCGGCCTCTCCCGTCACGTCTCGGTCTCGGCCACTGTTGCCAGCGCGGTGCTCCCCTCCCGGGCCACCGACAGCCGTTTCAGGCTGTCCCAGCCCCGAAGCCGGCGCGGGTTTCTCAAGCGAGAATGCGGTCAGGTTCCGCACTCGCTTGAACCGTCGCTGGGGATGAGGACCAGAGTCTCCAGCGAGGCCCGCGGGTTTCTGCGCCTTCGGGCACATCCCGCCCTGTGCTGTCCCCGCCGCCCCCCGCAGTGTCCTCCTGCTAGAACTGAAACCCGGAGCCGTGAACCGCGTCCTGCTGTTTTCGCGGTTTGCCGGGGCTGGGACTCCAGGCGGCTCCTTCACTCACGTGTCTGTCACCTCGGCTGCAGTCGTGGGGACGGTGGGGCTGCTAAGGGTCCAGGAATATTGGGGACGACACGTCCTGATGAACGCGCACTTGCCCGGTCTCTGTCTGCGTCCTGCTTGCTAGTGGCTCCCTGACCAAAGCAGAGGGTGTGACCAAGGCTCCACGGTGGGCGGGGCCTGCCAGGGCGCGGTCACTGCGACCTCGTCTGACCTCTCGGGCACTGCACACCTGTGCCTCGTCCTCTGCGTCCACATCACTGCCCCTGTCCCGTCTCAGGTGGCGTGTCATTCATGTCTTTTAAAGGCAGTGTCCTCCCCGACGGTTTGGATCCCCTGTGGGGTTGTGCGGCACAGCAACTGCCCTTGTTCTAGTTGGAATTTCCATTTACTGCCCGGTTGGTTCTCTGTTCCCTCCCCACGAGACGCCACACAGCGGGAGCCGAGTCGGCCGGCGCAGTGCCTGGCACGTGGAGGACGTTTGGTAGCTGCTGTCGGACAGTTACTGTCCGATTGACCTTCGGAGGGTCCCCCTGAACTCTGCCTGGTCCTCGGAGGGCCCCATGAACTCTGTCTGGACCTTTCCTGTCCACCAGCACCCGTCAGCTGCTTATCAGAAACAGCGTCCGGTTGAACACTCTTACGTAGCTTTTCATCGAGGCCTTTTAAAGTCCTCTCCGAGATGCCGCGTCACGTTCGGGCCCTCTGTCCGCCACTCCTCTGCCGCGCTGCTGCCCTCGCCACCACGGGCCTCTCCTTGCTCTCCCCTCGCTCCTGCCCCGCGCCCTCCCCTTCTCTGCATCGTAGCCCTTTCCCCGTGCAGGCCTCCCGTCACCTGTCACCCCGTCACCCGTCACCAGAGGGCACCACTTCCTTCACAGTGAAATGAGCACCCTGTGGTCTGCTGGCCGTCCTGTGTGTGGGCTTTGGCCCTAGGAAGTTACTCTTACCTTTTAACCGCGTCTGCCCCTGGGCCCCCACCCTGCGCCCCAACCCCGTGCCCCGGGCAGCGCAATGCGGCACACGCACGGCCACAGTGAGCCTCGAGTGATTTCTTGTTTATGTGGTATTTTTTCAGGGTGAAGAAAACCTTAAAACGAGCATCTGTACGTTTTTATCAGTTTTGTCACATTTGGACGTCATTACTCAAAATATTCCAGAAAAGGTGAGTTTCAATTATAAGTTTAAACTTGACAATCAAAATAGAATTCTGACTTGGTGCAGATTTTTTCACGTAGAGCACCCTCGTTTTTCTGCAGCTCTCCCCCTCCCCCCCGTGCACACGCACGTGGACACAGGTGCACAGGAAGGTGCACCTGCTCGCACCTGTGCCTGAGCACAGACTACGTTTAGAGACACATTAATGGTGACTTTATGATGCGATTTTTAATTTTATGCGAGTATTTTTACAAGATGATTTAGGCAGGACTTCTCCTACTGCGCTAACTGCTGTTCCTTGACTGGCGTGTCATTTAACGAACGCTCGAGCAGAGAAACCTGTGGTCAGCATGACAGGAGGTCAGTAACCGGAGGCTGGCACAGCGTG
>NW_024352947.1:1896636-1910007 GCF_902729225.1 Pteropus medius | reverse complement strand
GCGTCCGCCTTCCCCCAGCCCCCTGTGCCAGGCCTCCCCGACTCGCCTGCAGCGGTGCCGCCCGCGATTCTGGTGGGTCCCCCTGCTCAGCGCCGTCTCAGACCCCGTATGCTCATTTCAGAGTCTCTCCCGACCTTCCGTGGGCACCAGGGCTTTTCATCTAAGCAAATAAACAACTTGCTGATTGAAGGGAAAAGGACTTCCCACCAGCGGTGGAGGGGGCAGGTCGCAGAACCGGGCCTGGAACGAGGCGGGACAGGGCTATGTGTTCCGGAGCCGTGGCCACAGGCGGGGCCACCGGGGACAGCCTCCACCCCGGTGGACGTGCGATGCCGGCACCGCAGTGCCGCGGCCTCCGCCAGCAGCGTGGACGTGGGGCGCCTATGGGCTCCGCCTGTCGCATTACAAGGCTGCAGTCGGGATTCGGGGCGTCTCGATCCAGGTCGGAGCCTTCTCGTTCGCCTCAGGGAGTCTGGGAAATGAAATCTGCCACTTGAGCCTCCTGCAGACCCGTAGGGTGGGAGAGGTCCCTAAACTCGGGGTGGGGGACCCGGACATGCCCCGCACCCTTTTCTTCCTGGGTTCGAAGCACATGACCTGTTTTCTAAAGGAAGTAAAACTCATCCCTGAGGAGCCGCGTCTTCTCGGTGGCGGTGTCCCAGGTGTTCCCCCAGTTGTCTTCTGGGTCCTGCCACCCTGAGCCCGGCCCCGCCCTTTCGAGTCAGCCCTCGCCGCCACCTCCTCCCTCCGCCATCCAGGTGCTGACAGCGCCCTTGTCCCCCGTCTGTGGCCCACTTTCCTGGCTCCCGGCCCTCTGTCCCCTCCTTCCCGCGCCCTTTCCCGGCTTCCCGTCCGTCCAGCTGTTAGGCGTGAGCGCGTCTGAAGCTGCCCTCCCGTCCCCCCTCCTGTTTCGTAGTCCGTTTTATCACTGTCTCTGGCGAACGACTCACTGATGCGTTTGCTTCAGACGTCGCCCCCCAAGTGCTGAATCGGAGCGTGGCCGACTCCAGCCAGGTGTGGCCGGCACGGCCTCCCGGAGCGGAGCGGAGCCCGTTGGCCGCGGTGTCGTCTGTGGCCGCACGGCCGCGTTCGCGCTCATCGTCGGGTCCTTCGCACAAAGCGTGCCGGCCCCTGCTCTAGACTCTCGGATCTAAGTCGTGCAGACTCGGGCGTCCGACAGCAAACGCCCTGCTTCCCCCGACACTCGGCGCTGCCATCGCGGACGGCGCCTCTGGCTACGCGGCCGCACAAACCGGACCTCGACGCCCACCCCGTCCGCTCCGCGAGCAGGTCCTGCCGCGCCCACCGCCCGCGTGTCCCCGCGTTGCCCGTCTTCGGCCTCTCCCGTCACGTCTCGGTCCCGGCCACTGTCGCCAGCGCGGTGCTCCCCTCCCGGGCCACCGACAGCCGTCCGCCTCCGTTTCAGTCTGTCCCAGCCCCGAAGCCGGCGCGGGTTTCTCAAGCGAGAATGCGGTCAGGTTCCGCACTCGCTTGAACCGTCGCTGGGGATGAGGACCAGAGTCTCCAGCGAGGCCCGCGGGTTTCTGCGCCTTCGGGCACGTCCCGCCCTGTGCTGTCCCCGCCCCCCGCAGTGTCCTGCTGCTAGAACTGAAACCCGGAGCGTGAACAGCGTCCTGCTGTTTTCGCGGTTTGCCGGGGCTGGGACTCCAGGCGGCTCCTTCACTCACGTGTGTCACCTCGGCTGCAGTCGTGGGGACGGTGGAGCTGCTAAGGGTCCAGGAATGGGCATTGGGGACGACACGTCCTGATGAACGCGCACTTGCCCGGTCTCTGTCTGCGTCCTGCTTGCTAGTGGCTCCCTGACCAAAGCAGAGGGTGTGACCAAGGCTCCACAGTGGGCGGGGCCTGCCAGGGCGCGGTCACTGCGACCTCCTCTGACCTCTCGGGCACTGCACACCTGTGCCTCGTCCTCTGCGTCCACATCACTGCCACTGTCCCGTCTCAGGTGGCGTGTCATTCATGTCTTTTGAAGGCAGCGTCCTCCCCGACGGTTTGGATCCCCTGTGGGGTTGTGCGGCACATCAGCTGCCCTTGTTCTAGTTGGAATTTCCATTTACTGCCCGGTTGGTTCTCTGTTCCCTCCCCACGAGACGCCATGCAGCGGGAGCCGAGTCGGCCGGCGCAGTGCCTGGCATGTGGAGGACGTTTGGTAGCTGCTGTCGGACAGTTACTGTCCGATTGGCCTTCGGAGGGTCCCCCTGAACTCTGCCTGGTCCTCGGAGGGCCCCATGAACTCTGTCTGGACCTTTCCTGTCCACCAGCACCCGTCAGCTGCTTATCAGAAACAGCGTCCGGTTGAACACTCTTACGTAGCTTTTCATCGAGGCCTTTCAAAGTCCTCTCCGAGATGCCGCGTCACGTTCGGGCCCTCTGTCCGCCACTCCTCCGCCGCGCTGCTGCCCTCGCCATACCGGGCCTCTCTCCTTGCTCTCGTTCCTGCCCTGCTTCCTCCCTCTCGCCCTGCAGCACTCCCCTTCTCTGCATCGTAGCCCTTTCCCCGTGCAGGCCTCCCGTCACCTGTCACCCCGTCACCCGTCACCAGAGGGCACCACTTCCTTCACAGTGAAATGAGCACCCTGTGGTCTGCTGGCCGTCCTGTGTGTGGGCTTTGGCCCTAGGAAGTTACTCTTACCTTTTAACCGCGTCTGCCCCTGGGCCCCCACCCTGCGCCCCAACCCCGTGCCCCGGGCAGCGCAATGCGGCACACGCACGGCCACAGTGAGCCTCGAGTGATTTCTTGTTTATGTGGTATTTTTTCAGGGTGAAGAAAACCTTAAAACGAGCATCTGTACGTTTTTATCAGTTTTGTCACATTTGGACGTCATTACTCAAAATATTCCAGAAAAGGTGAGTTTCAATTATAAGTTTAAACTTGACAATCAAAATAGAATTCTGACTTGGTGCAGATTTTTTCACGTAGAGCATCCCCTCCCCCCCGTGCACACGCACGTGGACACAGGTGCGCAGGAAGGTGCACAGGAAGGTGCAGCTGCTCGCACCTGTGCCTGAGCACAGACTACGTTTAGAGACACATTAATGGTGACTTTATGATGCGATTTTTAATTTTATGCGAGTATTTTTACAAGATGATTTAGGCAGGACTTCTCCTACTGCGCTAACTGCTGTTCCTTGACTGGCGTGTCATTTAACGAACGCTCGAGCAGAGAAACCTGTGGTCAGCATGACAGGAGGTCAGTAACCGGAGGCTGGCACAGCGTGACGCCGCCCTTTGGCACGCGGGGGCCAGGCCTTCCTCGGGCCGGAGCAGTGTCCCTGGGGGCTGACGCCACGGTGGGTAGAGCTGAGCTGTGGCCGCCGAGAGGAGCTTAGGAAAACCTGCCGGTGAGATGGAGAGCAGGATTCTGTTTTACTGACTCTACAGAAGAAAGTTCTGACGTGTCGTACACGAGGAGAAAACACGGGATAAGAAGCGTTGCTTTGCGTTGAAAATGAGATGAAATTATGGGAGGGGGAGGTTTCCCAGAAATCCCGGAGTGTTCGCGTCTTGAAGCTGGGAACGGTCACGGTTCAGTTGTGAATCTTTCATCAATTCTCTCTCCACCATTCTCACCTCTCAAGTCGAGGTGCTGCCCTCGCACGGGTGATGTCCGATGGCGTCCGCCGCCAGAGGGCAGTGTGTTCACCGTGTTTCGTGAGACTTAACGGTGAGATCCAGACAGCAAGCGTTAGCATCAGATGACGGCATTTGAAATGTGCAGGGAAGAGATCTGCCTGCAGTCTGCCGCGGGAGAAGCTGCTTCCGCAGGGTGGGTGACACAGCTCAGGAATAGTTTTGGCAGGTTCTGAAAATCAATTCGGTTTTAGAAGATACTGTTACATCTGATGTTATTTCTCCATTAAGCCCCTTTTGTATTTAATGTATATTAGATATTTTAGGTTTATTTTTAATTTTCAAAACATCCAAAAAGAGATGCTGATTAGTGGAATAGAATAACCTCAATTTCAACATCTTCTGGGGGAAAAGGTCAAATTGAGATATCGAACTAAAGACCAACGTCGTGTACTTTGTTGCCTCTCCGTTTCCAACCCGTAAGGCCCCAGCTGCTCGACTGTTTCTGCTTCAAGACTTCGCGCTTCTTCAGCGTGTTCCTTGGTCACTCGGCCCGCACGTGGGGCCTGTGCTGAGGTCAGGTGCGACTCAGAACCGCCGTCTGACAGGACGCAGCGTGACAGCGGATTTGTGTCCACGTGCGGTGACACGTACCTGGCACCCAGATCTTGGCTTCTAACACAGTCTCTAATGAAAGGACCCCGGGCTCCTTGGAGAAATGGCAGGTTCTAGGGCCGGCAGGAAACACAAGACGAGTCTGGAGCTCGTGCATCAGGCCAGGCAGTGCCCACACGCGCACGGCTGTAGCCACTGGGAGCCTTTTCGGTGGGCTCCCGTGTCCCTTCGCACACCCAGCCCACGTCTAAAGCTGAAACAATCCGAGCCACAAAATAAAGTAATATTGAGTCACAGCCCAGAGTACAAAGCGAACCTCCACGAGTCCATCCTGATAGGAAGAAATGGAGAAATAGGTGGGAGAGATGACAAATCTGTGCAGTTCCGGACACGCTGGCCACCCCACCTGCCAGGAGGGGCAGGCCCCCTGCCTGGGCGAGGGCTGCACTGGTGACGTCCCTCAGAGCAGTGCGCAGGGCCGGGGTGACTTCGCAGCTGGGGGGGGGTGACTTTGCAGCAGGGTGACTTCACCGTGCTGTCACGCTGGTGGCGTGGCGTGCACTCTCATCGCGAAGTGAGAATCACCTCTGGTCTCCCTCTCAAAACACTGTCGCCCCAGTCCAATTGTGAGAAAAATGTCCCCCAGACCCCACGGGGGGACAGTCCACAAAGTCCCCGAGCACAGCTCCTCGGAGCTGACGAGGTTTATCAGGAACAAGGGAAGTTTGAGAAACCGTCGCAGCCTAGAGGACTGTAGAAGCAGTGACTGTCACGTGTCCTGGGTGGGGCCCCGGGCCAGGAAAGGGACCTCAGTAAACCCAAGGGAGTCTGGGGGAAGCCGAGTTCGGCCTGTGCCGCCTGGCGAGGGACCTGGCGTCTGGCTTTGCACCTTCGGTTTCCGGTTCCGTGGGGCGGACGTGATGTCACCCATTGCAGGGCCGGCCGGGAGGCGCAAATGACATGGAGGTGCCACGTGCTCAGGGAGTGTCAGCTTTTTTAAATTTAGGTATGCGTTTCAGGTGCACGATACAGTGATTCGACGTTTACAGACCTGACAGTGTGGCCACCACACCAAGTCTAGCGACTGTCCGTGCCTGTGCAGTTATCGCTGTGACTGTCCCTCGCCCCTCTGGCAGCCATCGGTCCGTTCTTGGTTTCTGTGCGTGTGTTTCTGCTTGTTTTGTGTGTTTAGATCCCACACGAGGTCGTGCAGTTTGTCTCTGACTCAGTCACGGTCCATGCGTGTTGTTGCGTGGCAGGGTTCCCTCTTTTCTGGTGGCTGAGTGGTACTTGGTTGAATGCGTGCACCGTACCTTCATCCAGCCGTCCATCAGGGACACTGAGGTCCCTTCCACGTCTTGCTGTAAAAAGCGCTGCGGTGACCACAGGGGTGTGTGCGATTTTGAATGAGTGTTTGTTTTCTGTGAATAAACACCCGGAGGTGGGGTTGCTGGGCACACGGCAGATCTGCTAGTTTTTGAGGGGCCTCCAGTTTCCTGAATGGCTGCGCTGTCTTTGGTCCTTTATACCTGTCAGTTTGGGACCAAAGCTCACGTCATTCATTCATTCAGAATATTTTTCAGTGCCTGCTGCACGGAGCACTGTACTAGACCAGAGATACAGGGGTGAGCAAGGCAGAGATCTGTCTACAGGGGCACGGAGACCGGAGCGTGGCGCGGGCCACGGTGGGGGCCGCGCCCAGCAGAGACGCTGAGTCCCGGTGTCGTGGGAAGGCTTCCCATTCAGCACAAGGGCCTGCAGACGGGGAGGTGTCAGCGGACCAGGTGCAGGGACACGGCACAGTCAGGGTCGTGGCAGACACTGGTTTGGTTGGTGGTGGAGAGTTCTGTGGGATGCTGGGGAGAGAGCAGGCCTAGGACCTGGAGGACCCTGTGGAGCACCTCGGGCTGGGGGTTCAGCGCTCGAGAGAATGTGCCCAGGATCCAGACAGACCTGGTTCAGACCCTAGCTCCCCCCTTCCACACCTGCTGGGTGTGTAAGCTCCGTCAAGTGCGGCCCAGTGGCCGTTTTCAGGCCCCGCTTGGCGGAGCGTCAAGGTCACATCCGATGTTTTACTAGAAGTTTGGGTCCGTCCGAGTGCACGCTGACATCTGCCACTTCCTCTCGGCATACGTCGACCTGCGTGGTTTTAGAAATCGGGCACCATCAGTGCACGGCAGCTCCGGGCTGGGGTGCGGGAGAGTGCGGAGCTCACGGGGGAAGGTGACGGGGACGTCCAGGCCGCTTCAGCGTCGTTTCCCCCGCTCCTGACGTCCCTGCCGCCACTCGGTGCCGCGTGGGTGCAGAGCCCCCGTCAGGGCACGCGGACTGAGGGCGGGGCCGGGGCCGGCGGCGGGCGCGGGGGGCGGGGCGAGCGCGGTGTCCGCACCCACCGCCCCCTGTCTGTCTCTCCAGGACCCGGCGCTGACGCGGGCCCTGGTCCTGGCGCTGCGCTGCTGCTCGCACCACAACTTCGGCGTCCGGCTGCACGCGCTGCTGGCGCTGAAGAGGACCTGGAGCCTGTGCCGGGCGGCGCGCGCGCGCGGCTGCGACGCCTGGACGCCAGTCGTCGAGTCCAGCCTCGGGCACGCGGACGGCGCGGGAGGCGCCCACGGAGCGGGGTAAGGAGCCCGCGCCGCCACCCTCCCCCACGCACTCTCCCGGCGACCGCCAGCTCGCAGGGGCCCAGGGTGTCACCCGCGGACACGGCTTTCCCTTCAGAAGCGCGCAGCAGTCAGGCAGGTGGACGGAGGCGGGGAGCAGCGCGGTCGTGGGCACCAGACCGGACATCGGGTCCCTGCCTTGTCAGGTGGACACGCGGTCCAGATGAGACGGCTCACGGGGCATGGCAGCGTCACGTGGCGCCATGGCAAAGCCCTCAGTCACCCCCCGACCTGCCTTGGCTGTCGAGACGCTTGTCGAAGGGGCATCTGGGTGAGGAGTGGGCCTGGGAGTTTTCAGGCTCCGGAGGAATGTAAATCTTGGGGTACGGTTCTGCGAGGCGGAACAGGGCAGGGGACAGCAGAGCGTTGGGCGGGGAGGCAGGACGGGGCACAGGTGGGGGACGGGAAGGGGGAGGGGGGCGGGGGGAGCACCGCGTGCTCCCAGTGGAGTCGTCACCGTCAGTGGTCCGCACAGCGCCGCCTGTAACGCTGACCCGGGCCCAGATCGTTCTCACGGGGTCCTGGCTGTCGCCTCCCGTCGTGCTGTGTGGGAGTGTGGCATCTGTCGTTCCTCGTATTTGGTGACTCCTTGGCCGAGTGCTGGGGTCAGCGGCACACAGACAGGTGGCGCTTCTGTCTTCAAGGTCACAGTCAGGTGGAGTCAGACATCAGGTAAATACAGAGGTTTAAGTCACAGCGAGTCCTCTGGAAAGGTCGGTTTTGTGCTGAGACTGTTCAGTCACGACCTGCGGGCTGCGTGGGCAACGGGCAAAGGGAATTCTGGGCAGGAGTTTGGGGCCCAGAGGCTGGGGCGTGAGCTGTGCTCCCAGCTCGGGGAAGGCGCCAGCAGCAGGGGGGCTGCAGGGGGCTGCGGGGAGCGACATGGGAAGCTGAGGCATCGCGGCTCCAGGAGGACGCCGTCCCGTCTGCCTTTGCATTTTTAAGTGTGAGGAGCAGATCCGCGGCGGGCGTGAGCGCGGGGGTGCAGAGGGCAGAGGTGGGGGTCAGCTCGCTATGAGATGAGTGGGGCTTGCGGTTCAAAGGAGGAGCCTGAAGGGCCCCCTGGGCGTAGCACAGCGCCTTCAGTAGTGCGGCCCGTGGGTAGAAACAAATGAACGTGGCCAGCGAGTGGGCGGGACAGCGTAGTGACATTTGTTAAATCCGGGCGATAGGTGGCTTTGTTGGTGTCTGTCTGTATTTGACTATTTGGAATACTTCATGGCTTTAATTTAAAAAAAAAAGAAAAACAGGTGATGAGGAAGGTAAATCACGGCCTAGCTGGGCAGGTAATTCTCCAGAAACGTCCCTGCAGAGCGTAGTCGGGACGGTGGTGAGTGCCGGGTGTGCTGTCGCGGGACTTCTGTTTCATTCTGGGTGACAGTCGTGTTTGGACGGGTGTTCGTGGTCAGGGAATAGAGCCGCAGGAAGGAATCACACGCCCACAAGGGGTCTCCTGCCTCTCCGCCTCCCCCCCAAAGTGGGGTTTTAACAGCTGTTCCATCGTGTGGCTGTGTCGTAAGTTACGTCCCGCGTCCCTGTCCCCTACTGATGGACACTGAAACGAGGGTTTTGTTTTGCTGGTTAAGATTAGACGTAAAGGCCGTCCGAGCGGCCCGGAGGGAAGATGGGGAGATGCAGGGGGGGGACATGGAGCGACGTCCAGGCGCTGGGACCCGGAGCACACCCCGGGTGCTTTGGAGAGAGGAGGGAGAGGACGGGAGGGTCGGGAGGCGGCGGGTCTCACCCGTGCGACGTGAGGGTGGCGTCTGCTGAGGCGCGGGGCGAGAGGTCGCACGGGCCACAGCGGAGTGGCCCCGCCAGGAAGACGCCGCGGAGTTGCTCGCTCAGCTTTTGGCTTGTTGGTAGAGAATTTAGATGGAAACCGGCCGTGCTGTATAATTTCTCTCCCCACCTTTCGCCTTCTAAAGCTTGACAAATGTGTAAAGAATTTAAAACCTACTCACGTGAAACGTGTTGGGCTTGTGAACGTTTCCACGGTTCGGCTCTGTGTCCTGACTCTTCAGAGGAGGGAACGCGGTTGGTGAGACGGTTTTCTCCCCGGACGGAATCGTGTTTACCACCGGAGACTTAAGGACTCCCACCCACCCACATTCCTTGTGTAGCCCCCTCAGAATTCTTTCCCGGGGGTTTCGGGGTCCGGCTGGCGGGCAGTCCCCGTCCTGTGGCCTCTCACACCCTCCTCGAGACCCGGTTTCATTCTTGTTGAGTCGTGTTTGTTGTGTGACTCTGAGAAGGTTAATTTCTTAAGGGTCAAATTTAGTGTCCCTCTTTAAAGTGCGTGGACCGTGGCGATACGGGCGAAGCGCGTCAGGACGGCGTTCGCGAAGTTTCCTACGGCCTGGAGCCCGCCCGCCTCGCCCCGCGCTGCGCCCTGTACCGTGTCTTCCCCTCACGCGCCCGCAGCGTCCGTTGTCGGACAGCCCCTCATGCCCTCTTCTTCATCCCCAGGAATGCCAGGAGGAATTGGCAGCGCATCCAAGACCATTTCTTTTTTGCAGCGTTCCACCCACTCAGGGACTACTGCCTGGAGGTGAGGGGAGCGGCATCCGCAGATTCTCCTGTGTCGTTAACCTTTGTGTGTCCTTCCTGCGGTCGCTGCCGGTCACGGTCCGGCCGGCTTTTCCCCTTGCTTGCAAACTTCAGCTTAACACCGTGCAGCGCCAAGTTTAACTCTGTCGCTTTCCGCAGACGACTTGCTAGTCGTCTTCGCTTTCTCAGGCAGTGTCAGGCTCGTAAACACTGGAAGGGGGTATTTAACTCCAAACAGAAATCTGTTGCGTCCGACGTGAAAAGGACACGAGGGAGAAATGCTGTGCAGGTGAGGTTTTGTCGTAATGAGGCCCATCGTTAACGACAGAACAACAAAAATATCGATTTGTTAGTCGATTAACAATGAACAAAAATCTTTTTGTTAATTGCCTTTTCTAGGTCCTGGGTGACTAAAATTGTATAGCAAATGACACATCACCTCACCGTGGGTTGTAACCGAACGTGCTTATGTAATTTTAAGAACCATGTTTATTACAACCAGCATGTAAATCAATCAATATATAAATTTTAAAAATTTGTATAAATTGCATTTTCTTCCTCTTTCACAATCATTATAACGTTCTGTCTTGGAACTAAAGCATTTAACCTAGTTCTTTACAGAACGTGGAAGTATCAGTAACGTCAGCTACTGTGCATAAGCACATATTTTGGATGGATTACTAATAAGCTGGTCTTTAAAAAACACAGACCTATGTATTGCGAGATATTCATTACGGAACATTAACGTGCACTTTGTCACTTCACTGCAGAAGTTGCTTAGGATTTTCCACATATTTTAACGTGCTCTGTTCTGTGTCCTTTGGTGCCCAGGTGCTTTGCCATCTTTCCGAAGGGATCTTAGTGACTCTAGTGTTAAGTCAGCCTTTCCGTTCGGTTTTCCAGCAGGAGTGAGTCCCGGCTTTCCTTTCCCCCAGCCCTGCCTTTGGCTGCCTCGTGCTCATGTGTTCCGTATTTTATTTCCACGAGTGACAGGAACCACAGCTGTGTCCGAATGAAATAATGGCACACACGAACGCCACCTCTCTATACCTTTGTACCTGTGTTTGCACCTACATAATACCTAGTTGCGATCATTTTGCCAGTTTAAATTTACACAAATGTTGGCATGAAGAAAATCATACTCGTTTTAAAGATTTCATGACGATGTGCATGTTGTTTATTGTTCCATTTTTTAATTGCCTGTTACTCGCACTAATGCTTTTCATGTGCCTTTCGCCTTTGACGATTTTCTGGTTCTCAGTTTTCGTGGGCAAGAGAAGGAAAGGATCCTGTCTGTCACGAGTGAACAGTTACTGTCCATAGTGCGGTTGACAGAACACTGCCCCCTGCTGTCTGAACCCGATTTTTTTCACACTTTACAGTGAGGAAGTTGAAGGCAACAGCAAAGGCTAAATAAATGGCTTGTTGTGGCTCAGACACGGTCAAGGCAAGACTTAGGTTGCACATTTGTCTAATGGTAGTAAAAGTGAAGATCTGGCATCGAAAGAGCTCGAACTTGCTTGCTTCTGGAGAAGGGGGCGATCAGTAAATAGCCTTTTTCCAAATGCTGTCCAGCAGCACTATGGACTAATTTCAAACACGTTTTGCTTTTATTAAGAGCACAGTGGCTTTTTACATCCACTTAGGATGCCAGAGCGGAAGGTCTGCCAGCACTCAGGATGTCCTAAGCGAATCCCCTGACTCCTTAGGAAAGACGACAAGCTTTTACGGACAGCTGCTACAGGACAGAAGTGCAAGTCTGTATTTTGATCAGATATAATCATTTGGGAGGACACATTAGTAATAAGCTGTGCTTTAAACGTGTTGTCATGTATTTCTTAGTTGCTTTTAAGGGAAAACACTTAGATTTTACAATTTTCTTTCCAGACCATATTTTACATCCTTCCGCGCCTCTCCGGCCTCGTTGAGGACGAGTGGATCGCCACCGACAAGTTCGCCCGGTTCACCGACATCCCTTCAGACTCGGCGTTTCCGTGGTACCTATCTCCGGCCCAGCTGCGCCAAGTGAACCCAGGCGACTGGGCTCAGCAGGACGCAGGTACAGGAATCTCTTTGATCATCTGCCCACTGTCGCCTTGGTTAGGCTTGTTGGTTTAAGTTACTGAAAACAGGCAGTTGATGATGTCGCTTTTTCACAGATGTGGTGAAACTCTGCTGCTCCACTTAGACAGTGAAAACTAGTTTTAGTTGAAAGTTTGCTTGACAAGCCAAAGAGCCTGCTCTGCTCTGTTAAGATTCACTGCCTTCCACTATATACTTCCGTAAAAATTCGGGTTTTGAAAAGGGCTGGATGACGCACTGCGTTGTTCCACGTAGGAGTAGAGCAGCGCTGCACCCTGCCCCGCCCCCATCTGCGGCCTCTCCCGGCTCCCTCCGCACCCCTGCTGCTCACCCCGCTCCCCTCCGCTTCCTCCCCAGCCCTGGATTCACTGGTTCGTTCAGCAACGGTTTGCACGTGCCTCCTGTGTGCCAGACAGAGACCCTGTCCTCACAGTGCTCACGTCCCTTCAGGGGACAAGAGCCCAGACAGGTGTGATAGGTGAGACAGCGACAGGTGATGTGGCAGGTGCTGCGACAAAGAGTAAGGCAGGGCGAGGAGTCAGAGACCCTCCTGAGAGCAGTCGGGACAGACCCGGGAGAGCGGTGCCGGCACCCACAGCCGCGCGGTCGGGGGCGGAATGCGGCGTCGAGCGCGTTCCTTCCTTCCGTGCGGGGGCCACGGGCTGCCTGCGCCGGGCCGGACGCGCTCGTGGGCAGCTCCTTTGAGTTCTGCCGGGAGCGGGGCGGACATGAGGGGAGTTGGACGGGAAAAGGCTAAAGGTCGGTCTGTCAGATCTGTCGTTTCTGGGGGAGGCAGGTCGCGTCGCGAGGCACCTCCCGGGCTGAGACATGACGCTCGCGTCTGCTGAGTGTTCTCTCTGGCCTGGTTTTCCGTCACGCCCCCCGCTCTCCCGAGCATTTTATTTCTACACCTCGAAGCCACCGCACGGGTCACTGACCCTCAGGTCTTCATCTCGAGCCTGCTGGACGCCCCCCCCGCCTTTAAACCCAGCAGACACATCGAGCTGGCCTTCGGGCCACACTTGCCTCCGCTCCGCTCAGGGCGTCCCTGTCACAGAAGGCATTCTTCTCCTGTCTTCTCTCTCGCCACGTCCGTCCACGAGCAAATCTGGCCGCTGCTCACTGTGGCCCGTCTCGCACCGACGCGATCAGAACCGGCTTCGTCCTCCCCGGACCAGTGCAGGAGCCTCAGTGGTTTTCCAGCCCCACCGGCCCTCTGCGTTTTTCCTTAAGGGGGTGGAGGGGCGGTCCCAAAACACAGGACCCGTTCCGTTACCCTGGAAGGCCCTTTCCGTACAGGCCGTCATTCTAGAGTCCTGACCTGGTCGAGCCCCCGCCACCGTCCATCGTGCGCTGAGAGCCACACCAGCACACTGCCCGCCCCCTCACCCCCCGCCTGGCAGCCTCCCCTGCCGCCTGGGTCTCCCTCCCTGGCCCTGGCCCCCACTCCTGGCCAGTCGGCGAGCCTCCCTGCAGTGCGATGGCTGTCAGGCCGCCTGGGTGCTGACGACAGTTCGGAGTAGGGCCGAGCTGAGGGAGAGCCTGGGGGCTGCTGTCTGTCCCGTACCCGCTCAGACAGCTGGCGACGAACGTGCTGTGTCCTCGTCCGGTTAGGGAGGAGGGTGTCCCGCACTTCAGATGGTCCCCAAGTACTTGTAAAATAACGTAAGCTGAAGACTATATTGTTTTCGGGAATATATTTCTGCAGAAAATTCTAATCTAGTTCACTAGTGTTTATAAGATACTTCTGTATTTTATGTATGTCTAAGAAAAACGCTAGCGAACTATGACACCCTAAGATGCTTCCCAGATTTGGGTATGCTAAAATATAAAAAAAGGGACTCACACTTTCATGAAGTATTGTCGTAT
>NW_024352947.1:1844940-1896625 GCF_902729225.1 Pteropus medius | reverse complement strand
CATTCATTCATTCAGAATATTTTTCAGTGCCTGCTGCACGGAGCACTGTACTAGACCAGAGATACAGGGGTGAGCAAGGCAGAGATCTGTCTACAGGGGCACGGAGACCGGAGCGTGGCGCGGGCCACGGTGGGGGCCGCGCCCAGCAGAGACGCTGAGTCCCGGTGTCGTGGGAAGGCTTCCCATTCAGCACAAGGGCCTGCAGACGGGGAGGTGTCAGCGGACCAGGTGCAGGGACACGGCACAGTCAGGGTCGTGGCAGACACTGGTTTGGTTGGTGGTGGAGAGTTCTGTGGGATGCTGGGGAGAGAGCAGGCCTAGGACCTGGAGGACCCTGTGGAGCACCTCGGGCTGGGGGTTCAGCGCTCGAGAGAATGTGCCCAGGATCCAGACAGACCTGGTTCAGACCCTAGCTCCCCCCTTCCACACCTGCTGGGTGTGTAAGCTCCGTCAAGTGCGGCCCAGTGGCCGTTTTCAGGCCCCGCTTGGCGGAGCGTCAAGGTCACATCCGATGTTTTACTAGAAGTTTGGGTCCGTCCGAGTGCACGCTGACATCTGCCACTTCCTCTCGGCATACGTCGACCTGCGTGGTTTTAGAAATCGGGCACCATCAGTGCACGGCAGCTCCGGGCTGGGGTGCGGGAGAGTGCGGAGCTCACGGGGGAAGGTGACGGGGACGTCCAGGCCGCTTCAGCGTCGTTTCCCCCGCTCCTGACGTCCCTGCCGCCACTCGGTGCCGCGTGGGTGCAGAGCCCCCGTCAGGGCACGCGGACTGAGGGCGGGGCCGGGGCCGGCGGCGGGCGCGGGGGGCGGGGCGAGCGCGGTGTCCGCACCCACCGCCCCCTGTCTGTCTCTCCAGGACCCGGCGCTGACGCGGGCCCTGGTCCTGGCGCTGCGCTGCTGCTCGCACCACAACTTCGGCGTCCGGCTGCACGCGCTGCTGGCGCTGAAGAGGACCTGGAGCCTGTGCCGGGCGGCGCGCGCGCGCGGCTGCGACGCCTGGACGCCAGTCGTCGAGTCCAGCCTCGGGCACGCGGACGGCGCGGGAGGCGCCCACGGAGCGGGGTAAGGAGCCCGCGCCGCCACCCTCCCCCACGCACTCTCCCGGCGACCGCCAGCTCGCAGGGGCCCAGGGTGTCACCCGCGGACACGGCTTTCCCTTCAGAAGCGCGCAGCAGTCAGGCAGGTGGACGGAGGCGGGGAGCAGCGCGGTCGTGGGCACCAGACCGGACATCGGGTCCCTGCCTTGTCAGGTGGACACGCGGTCCAGATGAGACGGCTCACGGGGCATGGCAGCGTCACGTGGCGCCATGGCAAAGCCCTCAGTCACCCCCCGACCTGCCTTGGCTGTCGAGACGCTTGTCGAAGGGGCATCTGGGTGAGGAGTGGGCCTGGGAGTTTTCAGGCTCCGGAGGAATGTAAATCTTGGGGTACGGTTCTGCGAGGCGGAACAGGGCAGGGGACAGCAGAGCGTTGGGCGGGGAGGCAGGACGGGGCACAGGTGGGGGACGGGAAGGGGGAGGGGGGCGGGGGGAGCACCGCGTGCTCCCAGTGGAGTCGTCACCGTCAGTGGTCCGCACAGCGCCGCCTGTAACGCTGACCCGGGCCCAGATCGTTCTCACGGGGTCCTGGCTGTCGCCTCCCGTCGTGCTGTGTGGGAGTGTGGCATCTGTCGTTCCTCGTATTTGGTGACTCCTTGGCCGAGTGCTGGGGTCAGCGGCACACAGACAGGTGGCGCTTCTGTCTTCAAGGTCACAGTCAGGTGGAGTCAGACATCAGGTAAATACAGAGGTTTAAGTCACAGCGAGTCCTCTGGAAAGGTCGGTTTTGTGCTGAGACTGTTCAGTCACGACCTGCGGGCTGCGTGGGCAACGGGCAAAGGGAATTCTGGGCAGGAGTTTGGGGCCCAGAGGCTGGGGCGTGAGCTGTGCTCCCAGCTCGGGGAAGGCGCCAGCAGCAGGGGGGCTGCAGGGGGCTGCGGGGAGCGACATGGGAAGCTGAGGCATCGCGGCTCCAGGAGGACGCCGTCCCGTCTGCCTTTGCATTTTTAAGTGTGAGGAGCAGATCCGCGGCGGGCGTGAGCGCGGGGGTGCAGAGGGCAGAGGTGGGGGTCAGCTCGCTATGAGATGAGTGGGGCTTGCGGTTCAAAGGAGGAGCCTGAAGGGCCCCCTGGGCGTAGCACAGCGCCTTCAGTAGTGCGGCCCGTGGGTAGAAACAAATGAACGTGGCCAGCGAGTGGGCGGGACAGCGTAGTGACATTTGTTAAATCCGGGCGATAGGTGGCTTTGTTGGTGTCTGTCTGTATTTGACTATTTGGAATACTTCATGGCTTTAATTTAAAAAAAAAAGAAAAACAGGTGATGAGGAAGGTAAATCACGGCCTAGCTGGGCAGGTAATTCTCCAGAAACGTCCCTGCAGAGCGTAGTCGGGACGGTGGTGAGTGCCGGGTGTGCTGTCGCGGGACTTCTGTTTCATTCTGGGTGACAGTCGTGTTTGGACGGGTGTTCGTGGTCAGGGAATAGAGCCGCAGGAAGGAATCACACGCCCACAAGGGGTCTCCTGCCTCTCCGCCTCCCCCCCAAAGTGGGGTTTTAACAGCTGTTCCATCGTGTGGCTGTGTCGTAAGTTACGTCCCGCGTCCCTGTCCCCTACTGATGGACACTGAAACGAGGGTTTTGTTTTGCTGGTTAAGATTAGACGTAAAGGCCGTCCGAGCGGCCCGGAGGGAAGATGGGGAGATGCAGGGGGGGGACATGGAGCGACGTCCAGGCGCTGGGACCCGGAGCACACCCCGGGTGCTTTGGAGAGAGGAGGGAGAGGACGGGAGGGTCGGGAGGCGGCGGGTCTCACCCGTGCGACGTGAGGGTGGCGTCTGCTGAGGCGCGGGGCGAGAGGTCGCACGGGCCACAGCGGAGTGGCCCCGCCAGGAAGACGCCGCGGAGTTGCTCGCTCAGCTTTTGGCTTGTTGGTAGAGAATTTAGATGGAAACCGGCCGTGCTGTATAATTTCTCTCCCCACCTTTCGCCTTCTAAAGCTTGACAAATGTGTAAAGAATTTAAAACCTACTCACGTGAAACGTGTTGGGCTTGTGAACGTTTCCACGGTTCGGCTCTGTGTCCTGACTCTTCAGAGGAGGGAACGCGGTTGGTGAGACGGTTTTCTCCCCGGACGGAATCGTGTTTACCACCGGAGACTTAAGGACTCCCACCCACCCACATTCCTTGTGTAGCCCCCTCAGAATTCTTTCCCGGGGGTTTCGGGGTCCGGCTGGCGGGCAGTCCCCGTCCTGTGGCCTCTCACACCCTCCTCGAGACCCGGTTTCATTCTTGTTGAGTCGTGTTTGTTGTGTGACTCTGAGAAGGTTAATTTCTTAAGGGTCAAATTTAGTGTCCCTCTTTAAAGTGCGTGGACCGTGGCGATACGGGCGAAGCGCGTCAGGACGGCGTTCGCGAAGTTTCCTACGGCCTGGAGCCCGCCCGCCTCGCCCCGCGCTGCGCCCTGTACCGTGTCTTCCCCTCACGCGCCCGCAGCGTCCGTTGTCGGACAGCCCCTCATGCCCTCTTCTTCATCCCCAGGAATGCCAGGAGGAATTGGCAGCGCATCCAAGACCATTTCTTTTTTGCAGCGTTCCACCCACTCAGGGACTACTGCCTGGAGGTGAGGGGAGCGGCATCCGCAGATTCTCCTGTGTCGTTAACCTTTGTGTGTCCTTCCTGCGGTCGCTGCCGGTCACGGTCCGGCCGGCTTTTCCCCTTGCTTGCAAACTTCAGCTTAACACCGTGCAGCGCCAAGTTTAACTCTGTCGCTTTCCGCAGACGACTTGCTAGTCGTCTTCGCTTTCTCAGGCAGTGTCAGGCTCGTAAACACTGGAAGGGGGTATTTAACTCCAAACAGAAATCTGTTGCGTCCGACGTGAAAAGGACACGAGGGAGAAATGCTGTGCAGGTGAGGTTTTGTCGTAATGAGGCCCATCGTTAACGACAGAACAACAAAAATATCGATTTGTTAGTCGATTAACAATGAACAAAAATCTTTTTGTTAATTGCCTTTTCTAGGTCCTGGGTGACTAAAATTGTATAGCAAATGACACATCACCTCACCGTGGGTTGTAACCGAACGTGCTTATGTAATTTTAAGAACCATGTTTATTACAACCAGCATGTAAATCAATCAATATATAAATTTTAAAAATTTGTATAAATTGCATTTTCTTCCTCTTTCACAATCATTATAACGTTCTGTCTTGGAACTAAAGCATTTAACCTAGTTCTTTACAGAACGTGGAAGTATCAGTAACGTCAGCTACTGTGCATAAGCACATATTTTGGATGGATTACTAATAAGCTGGTCTTTAAAAAACACAGACCTATGTATTGCGAGATATTCATTACGGAACATTAACGTGCACTTTGTCACTTCACTGCAAAAGTTGCTTAGGATTTTCCACATATTTTAACATGCTCTGTTCTGTGTCCTTTGGTGCCCAGGTGCTTTGCCATCTTTCCGAAGGGATCTTAGTGACTCTAGTGTTAAGTCAGCCTTTCCGTTCGGTTTTCCAGCAGGAGTGAGTCCCGGCTTTCTTTTCCCCCAGCCCTGCCTTTGGCTGCCTCGCGCTCATGTGTTCCGTATTTTATTTCCACGAGTGACAGGAACCACAGCTGTGTCCGAATGAAATAATGGCACACACGAACGCTGCCTCTCTATACCTTTGTACCCGTGTTTGCACCTACATAATACCTAGTTGCGATCATTTTGCCAGTTTAAATTTACACAAATGTTGGCATGAAGAAAATCATACTCATTTTAAAGATTTCATGACGATGTGCATGTTGTTTATTGTTCCATTTTTTAATTGCCTGTTATTCGCACTAATGCTTTTCATGTGCCTTTCGCCTTTGACGATTTTCTGGTTCTCAGTTTTCGTGGGCAAGACAAGGAAAGGATCCTGTCACGAGTGAACAGTTACTGTCCATAGTGCGGTTGACAGAACACGGCCCCCTGCTGTCTGAACCCGATTTTTTTCACACTTTACAGTGAGGAAGTTGAAGGCAACAGGAAAGGCTAAATAAATGGCTTGTTGTGGCTCAGACACGGTCAAGGCAAGACTTAGGTTGCACATTTGTCTAATGGTAGTAAAAGTGAAGATCTGGCATCGAAAGAGCTCGAACTCGCTTGCTTCTGAAGAAGGGGGCGATCAGTAAATAGCCTTTTTCCAAATGCTGTCCAGCAGCACTATGGACTAATTTCAAACACGTTTTGCTTTTATTAAGAGCACAGTGGCTTTTTACATCCACTTAGGATGCCAGAGCGGAAGGTCTGCCAGCACTCAGGATGTCCTAAGCGAATCCCCTGACTCCTTAGGAAAGACGACAAGCTTTTACGGACAGCTGCTACAGGACAGAAGTGCAAGTCTGTATTTTGATCAGATATAATCATTTGGGAGGACACATTAGTAATAAGCTGTGCTTTAAACGTGTTGTCATGTATTTCTTAGTTGCTTTTAAGGGAAAACACTTAGATTTTACAATTTTCTTTCCAGACCATATTTTACATCCTTCCGCGCCTCTCCGGCCTCGTTGAGGACGAGTGGATCGCCACCGACAAGTTCGCCCGGTTCACCGACATCCCTTCAGACTCGGCGTTTCCGTGGTACCTATCTCCGGCCCAGCTGCGCCAAGTGAACCCAGGCGACTGGGCTCAGCAGGACGCAGGTACAGGAATCTCTTTGATCATCTGCCCACTGTCGCCTTGGTTAGGCTTGTTGGTTTAAGTTACTGAAAACAGGCAGTTGATGATGTCGCTTTTTCACAGATGTGGTGAAACTCTGCTGCTCCACTTAGACAGTGAAAACTAGTTTTAGTTGAAAGTTTGCTTGACAAGCCAAAGAGCCTGCTCTGCTCTGTTAAGATTCACTGCCTTCCACTATATACTTCCGTAAAAATTCGGGTTTTGAAAAGGGCTGGATGACGCACTGCGTTGTTCCACGTAGGAGTAGAGCAGCGCTGCACCCTGCCCCGCCCCCATCTGCGGCCTCTCCCGGCTCCCTCCGCACCCCTGCTGCTCACCCCGCTCCCCTCCGCTTCCTCCCCAGCCCTGGATTCACTGGTTCGTTCAGCAACGGTTTGCACGTGCCTCCTGTGTGCCAGACAGAGACCCTGTCCTCACAGTGCTCACGTCCCTTCAGGGGACAAGAGCCCAGACAGGTGTGATAGGTGAGACAGCGACAGGTGATGTGGCAGGTGCTGCGACAAAGAGTAAGGCAGGGCGAGGAGTCAGAGACCCTCCTGAGAGCAGTCGGGACAGACCCGGGAGAGCGGTGCCGGCACCCACAGCCGCGCGGTCGGGGGCGGAATGCGGCGTCGAGCGCGTTCCTTCCTTCCGTGCGGGGGCCACGGGCTGCCTGCGCCGGGCCGGACGCGCTCGTGGGCAGCTCCTTTGAGTTCTGCCGGGAGCGGGGCGGACATGAGGGGAGTTGGACGGGAAAAGGCTAAAGGTCGGTCTGTCAGATCTGTCGTTTCTGGGGGAGGCAGGTCGCGTCGCGAGGCACCTCCCGGGCTGAGACATGACGCTCGCGTCTGCTGAGTGTTCTCTCTGGCCTGGTTTTCCGTCACGCCCCCCGCTCTCCCGAGCATTTTATTTCTACACCTCGAAGCCACCGCACGGGTCACTGACCCTCAGGTCTTCATCTCGAGCCTGCTGGACGCCCCCCCCGCCTTTAAACCCAGCAGACACATCGAGCTGGCCTTCGGGCCACACTTGCCTCCGCTCCGCTCAGGGCGTCCCTGTCACAGAAGGCATTCTTCTCCTGTCTTCTCTCTCGCCACGTCCGTCCACGAGCAAATCTGGCCGCTGCTCACTGTGGCCCGTCTCGCACCGACGCGATCAGAACCGGCTTCGTCCTCCCCGGACCAGTGCAGGAGCCTCAGTGGTTTTCCAGCCCCACCGGCCCTCTGCGTTTTTCCTTAAGGGGGTGGAGGGGCGGTCCCAAAACACAGGACCCGTTCCGTTACCCTGGAAGGCCCTTTCCGTACAGGCCGTCATTCTAGAGTCCTGACCTGGTCGAGCCCCCGCCACCGTCCATCGTGCGCTGAGAGCCACACCAGCACACTGCCCGCCCCCTCACCCCCCGCCTGGCAGCCTCCCCTGCCGCCTGGGTCTCCCTCCCTGGCCCTGGCCCCCACTCCTGGCCAGTCGGCGAGCCTCCCTGCAGTGCGATGGCTGTCAGGCCGCCTGGGTGCTGACGACAGTTCGGAGTAGGGCCGAGCTGAGGGAGAGCCTGGGGGCTGCTGTCTGTCCCGTACCCGCTCAGACAGCTGGCGACGAACGTGCTGTGTCCTCGTCCGGTTAGGGAGGAGGGTGTCCCGCACTTCAGATGGTCCCCAAGTACTTGTAAAATAACGTAAGCTGAAGACTATATTGTTTTCGGGAATATATTTCTGCAGAAAATTCTAATCTAGTTCACTAGTGTTTATAAGATACTTCTGTATTTTATGTATGTCTAAGAAAAACGCTAGCGAACTATGACACCCTAAGATGCTTCCCAGATTTGGGTATGCTAAAATATAAAAAAAGGGACTCACACTTTCATGAAGTATTGTCGTATATTGTTTAGTAGAGTTAAATTTGAAAACAAAATCATTATTGAAAATGGCAATCGTGTCTGAATCCAAAGCTCATTCTTTAGTTGATACTCATTCTACACTATCATTTTAAACTCATGCGCGCATGCGCGTGCACACACACACATGCGCACATGGTGAGAGGTCGACTGGCTTATGCACGAATCGTCTTTTCCTTCTCAGGTTCTGACCCGGGGGAAGCAGATAACCAGTCCACGTGCGGCGACGTGCAGAAGAAGGTCATCCCGTGGAAGGACGCCGTGCCCGAGGTGGACCTGGAGCCCGCACTCCGGGGCCGAGGCGCCGCGCTGGGCAGGCCCGATGGCGGGCTGATCGTCGTGGCCTCGCTCATTGACAAAGCAGCCAACTTGGGAGGTACAGCTGCAGGACCCCCGGGGCTGGCGTCACAGCTTTCGGTTATGAAAGCGCCATGCAGCCCGCTGCCAGCCGGAGCTGTGTCCGCTCCACACGTGGCCGCCTTCGGGATCTCCGGAGGAAGGTGACGGACGTGACACGCCTGGCCTGTACTGGGGACAGTGACACAGTGATCCCGGCTTGTTCTGTGCAGGGCTGTGCCGGACCTGCGAGGTGTTCGGGGCCTCAGCGCTCGTCCTCGCCAACCCCCAGTGTGTCAACGACAGGCAGTTCCAGCACCTCAGTGTCTCCGCCGAGCAGTGGCTCCCTCTGGTGGAGGTGGGTGTGAAGTACTTGAGTGTCAACATTTTATTTGCTAAAATCTCACGTCCTCAGCCCTTGGGCAGTTACAGGAGCCCAGCCTTTAACAGTGTAAAAATGGCACTTGGGGAGATGCTGCCCACCTCTTCCCGTTCTTTTACCTTTCACATGGTTGTTTTTAGAAATCGTCAGTAATGTAGAATTCTTTCCAGCAAAATGTGTCCTGCCGCAACTCACTATTGATGTCAGAATAGTTCTCATAAGTTTCTATGATGTTGGGGAGTTCTTGTTTAGTAATTCTGTCCTTTTTTAAAGACTTTTAAACAAGCTTAGTTTAGTAAGTTTTTTTTTTAACTTTTTACTTCAAGCAGGGCTGTAACTGAATGACTTACTATTCTGTTCTTTTAAAACGAACACGAAGGTGAAACCACCTCAGCTGACCGATTACCTGCAGCAGAAAAAGGCGGAGGGCTACTCCATCATCGGTGTGGAGCAGACGGCCAGAAGCGTGGCGCTGACACAGTACCGCTTTCCCGAGAAGTCGCTGCTGCTGCTGGGGTAGGGAGAGTCTCCACGGTTGTTCCCAGTCTAGAAAACGGTTCCGAAATTTCACAACGTACCTAGACTCCTAATGTTACACCTGCACTTGACCTTTGACTTACAAGGTTTATGGGGAGACCCCCCTCGTGTTCGTTTTATTTACCTGTTAATCTGTCTCTTCCAATAAGAAAAATTGCTCAGCGCAAAAATAACTAGCCTCTCCTGCCATTTTCCATCAGAAACGAACGTGAGGGGATTCCGGCCGCGCTGATCCAGCAGCTGGACGTCTGCGTGGAAATCCCGCAGCAGGGCGTTATCCGCTCCCTCAACGTGCACGTGAGTGGGGCGCTGCTGGTCTGGGAGTACACGCGACAGCGGCTGTGCGGCCGCCCCGGCCAGGAAGGCCCTGCCTCTTCTGACACGAGTCACTGGTGCCATTGAGACGTCTGTCAAAAAACTATTTGGACAAGCGAAATAGATTCTCAACTCTCTGCAGTTGTATTTTTTCTTGCAATTTAATGCCAAAACTTTTTCATGTGCCTTAACTATTTTACTATGTGTTGTCTGTCCCCTTTAATAAAGTTTTAGCTAAATTGTATCGTTTTGTGAGTAAAATATTTAAGCAGTTGTGGAAATGAACTGTACTTTGTTTTGAAAAGATCATTTCTTGCCTGGAAACCGGTGTTGTCAGGAACGTGGGCGTGCCACCTGAGGGTCACTCAGTAGTTTCAGGCGTTTTATTGGCTCCTCACTTTTCCGTTGAGACAACGTCGCTGAAGAGGGTCAGCTTTATTTCTTCCTTCCCAATTTGTATGCTGTGTCTTGGTGAATGAGGAATCCCCTGCAGTGGGGAACAGGAGAGGTGAGAGAGGCCATCCTTACACTGTTACTGACTTTTGGGAAAAAGCATCCATTTTCTCATTCTGACATTGGCTGTAAGTTTTTGTAGATGGCATTTTCAGTTCTCCAGTCATTTCTGGGTGACTCCCAGGACACATAATGGCAGTTCAGTGTCTGTCTGTATCACACCCATCCTCCAGCCAAAGAAAAAGTACACGTTTTTACAATCTACATTTTTTTCTCAAAATAGATTTCTTACTTAATTAAAACTAAGCATATTTCATACCTTTTTATTTCAATTCTTCATAGTCTGAATGAAATCTTGTTACTTGAATATTTTAAAATTTCTATATGCAGAACAAGTTCGATGTTTAACCATGACTCAAACTACTCTGGAGTCGGAGGTTTCCACCTTGCTGAGAAGATGGACAGCAGCCTAGGACTGTGTAGTCGGTTTCGAAGGCTGGAACTGTCCTGCTTCAAATTTTTCTTTGAATTTTAAGTAGTCTCTTCTTTTATCAAAATATTTTATCTGTTGAGAAAAGGTCTGAAATAAGGGCAAGTTCTGCAGCTTAGGTAAAATCACAGATATAACAAATTACTCAGTATAAACTGAGTTAGTGGCATAAGCGGTTTATAGTCTAAAACTATTCTGAATCGGTGCATTTAATGTATAAAAGTCTCGAACGAGAGTGTAGGCCAATACCCTAATCCTTTTTGGGTTACAGATCCTGTTCAGAATTTAAGCTATGAACCTTCAAGGAATGTAACAGAAATCAAACAGGAAATCGAAACTTGAAACATGAAAACACGACTTTTCAAAATTCACCAAAAACAGTTCTAAGAGGGAAGTTCATAGCTATATAGGCCCACCTCGGAAACAAGAAAAATTCCCTAAACACTAACTTTACAACTAAAAGAACTAGAAAAAGAACAGAAGGAAGGAAATAAAATCAACATTATAAAAACAAGACCAAAGATCAATGAAACTACAAGCTGGTTCTTTACAAACTTTTAGCCAAACTCCTCAAGGAAAAAAAGAGCAAGTCCAAATAAACCACAGATGAAGAAGTTACAACTGACACCACGTTCATGAGGCTGTGATCATACGCCAACACGATGGACAGCGTAGAAGAAACGGATGAAACAGAAAAACTACGAAGCCCAGTCTCTAGCAACAAAATCGAAACGGTAATGAAAAAATCAAAAAGGAACTTCCGAACCCCCGCAAAGCCCGCATGACCCCGATGCCAAACCCAGACATAAAAAAAAATTATATGCCGACATTCTTGAACATAGATGCAAAAATCCTCAAAATATTAGCAAAACAGATTCAACAGTACATTAAAAGGACTATACACCATGACTGAGTGAGATTTATCCCACGAATGCAAGGACTGGCCACAGATCACTTTGACATATTAATAACACGGATAAAAATACGATCTCGACAGATGCAGAAAAAGCATCTGACGAATTCAACATCACTTAATGATAAATTCTCACGACAAAGTGGGTGTGGAGGGAAATAACATAAAAACCACACATGACAAAAGCGCAGCTAACGCAACAGTGAAAAGCCGAACGCTCTTCCTCGAGATCAGGACAAAGGCGGCGATGCCCACCCTCCCCGCTCCCATCCCGATGCCCACCCTCCCCGCTCCCATCCCGCACAGTATTGGAAGTCCAGCCACAGCAGTCAGAAAAGAAAAAAACGTAAAACTGTCTGCAGATGACATACCAGATCCAGAGAACCCTAAAGACTCCACCAAAAAAACTATTAGGGCTAATAAATGAATTCAGTCAAGTTACAGGATACAAAATCAATATACAGAAATCTGTTGTGTTCCTACACGCCATTAATGAACAATCAAGAAAAGCCCATTCACGATTTCATCAAAAGGCATAAAATACCTAGAAATCAATTTAACCAAGGAGATCAAAGATGTACTCTGAAAAACTAAAAGACACTGAAAAATGAAACTGAAGAGGACAGAAATAATTAGAAGGATTAATATTGTTAATAAAACGTCCTTACTATGTAAGCGATATACATATTCAATGCGATCCCTGTTACAATACCAATGGCATTATTCTCAGAACGAGAACTAATCCTAAAATTTATATGGAACCACAAAAGACGCTGAATAGCCCAAACAATCTTCAGAAAGAACAAAGCGGAAGGTATCACACTCCCTGATGTCAAACTATACTATAAAGATCAACGGGATAGAACAGCGCCCAAAATACACCCTTGCTCATATGGTCAAGTCATCTACAACAGGTGAAGCGAGAACATACAACAGGGTAAAGACAGTCTCTTCGATAAGTGGTGCTGGGAAAACTGGACACTTTCTTACACCATATACAGCAATAAACTCAAAAAAATGTATTAAAGACATGTAAGAAATTTAATACCTGAAACTATAAAACTCCTTGAAGAAAGCAGGCAGTAAACCTGACGTCAGTCTTAGCTGTATATTTCTGGATGTTTCCTCAGTCGAGGGCAACAAAAGAAAAAATGAATGGGATGACATCAAACTAAAAAGTTCTTGCACAGCGAAGGGAACCAACAAAACGAAGACCACCACTGAATGGGAGAAGATACTCCCCAGTGATACATCCGGTAAGGAGCTCCCCATCAACACCAAACTTTACCCAACAAGCCGCCAATTCATAGCCAGCAGGAGATCTAAGACATTTCTCCAAAGAGAGCATCTGCCAACAGACATGTGACAAGATGCGCAACATCACTGATCATCAGGAAAATGCAAACCAAAGCCACAACGAGATCGCCTCATCACGCCTGTCAGAATGACTTATCAAGAATCAACAAGCAACGGGAGCTGGCGAGGATGTGGCGAAGGGGACGCCTGTGCCCTGGTGCGGCTGCAGACCGGTGCAGTCGCTATGGACAACAGTGTGCAGGTGCCTCGAAAGATTAAAGACAGAGCTGTCACATGATCCAGCAATTCCACTCGGAGTACTTATCCAAAGAAAACTGAGAAGTTACATGCGTCCCTATGTTCGCTGCAGCGTAATTTACAGCGGCCAAGATCTGGAAACAACCTGTATCCACCACCAAGTGACAGATATCCACATACGCCATGGAAGATCAGCCACAAAAAGAATGAAATCTTGCCATTTGTGACAACATGAATGGACCTAGAGGGTATTGTGCTAAGTGAAGTCAGACAAAGACAAATACTATATGTTTTCACTTAAATGTGGAATCTAAAAAACAAATTAACAAAATAGAAACAGACCCATAGATAGAGGACAAGCTGATGGCTGATGGGGGAGGGGTGGGGGGTGGGTGACATAAAAGTAAGAAAAGGGATGAACCTGTCTGTGTTCGGACACGTGAAGCTTAGTTCAGAGCTTTCAGATCGTGACGTCATGACTTAAGACAAGTGTTTCTCATCAACTGTAAGTTCAGTAAACTTTGTAATTCCTCGGCCATGATACTTCTATCAAGTTTATCTCATCCAGAAACATCTGAGACGGAGACACAGTTAAACATTGTATTTATGAACTGTGAGTCAGTAACTGATGGTAAAATTTCGGTAACTTAAAGATTTCCTTTTAGTATTTTTATGTCCTCCTCCCACCATGGGGAGTTTGAAGTCTCTGGTGAAGCAGAAAAAGCAGAGGTAGGAGATCAAGGCCAACCCCAAGGCCACCGGCGCCTGCGTCTGCCGGCTCCGCACGCGGGCCGAGCCAAAGCAGCAGGATCGACTGTCAGGACGGAAAACACTAGTCCTTCCGTTACAACCTTTCTTCGGATGTCACTTTTAAATACTTCTGTGGCGCCTAAAAATGTACAAACCTGCGCTGTCTCAAGCTGGTGTGAGGTGCAGGTAAAGCGGCCGCACGGCTGGCGTTTCTCCAGGGACACAGGACAGCCGTGGGCTCCTCACAGACCCTCTGGGTGACTGCTGCTCCCACCCACAGAGAAACCGTGTTCCCTCCAGTCAGGCCTGAGCGACTCCGCTCTGAAGATCAGTAGGGCGAAGGCCCCTCGGCCTGCGGGCTCTGGGGCCCTGTCACAGCGGGGCGGCCCCGATCCCTCCGCCAGGTGTGGGGCTTTAATACGGGCTCCTGACCTGGATGCACAGCAGTTACCTTCCCCCCTCCCAGGAAACAGGGCCCAGGTCCCCTTCTCAGCCCAGAGCTGACACCGACCTGCTTCTCGCAGCCCCCCGGCTTTGCCACGAGCCCATCGGGGCCGCTTCCCTGAGCTCCGCCGCCCCCGAGGCCTCTGCTAGCTCCCTGCCCTGGCGGGTGACAGCCTGCAGCCGTGTGTGCAGTCTCCCAGTGGGTGACAGCCACAGCCCGCGTGTGCGGTCCCCCTGGCTGCAGCCGATGAGCCTGACCGGGGGCCACAGGGCTGACTGGGCAGGGATGGCTAGTACCTATGAGGAGTGGACACCGTCCTTAACGTTTCTGTGGCAAGTCAGTAGGTCTCTGCACCTCCTGCCACATCTCCAGCCGCCTGGCGGACAGTTCCATGGACAGGTCCCGCTGCCCTTCCAGGTCCAGAATCTGGCGTCTCCCCAGCTGCCGCGTCTCTCTCCTCCCAGACACTCGGAGCCGTCAGACCGTCCTCGTCTCACCGGGACCGTCGTAACGGCCCGCGCCAGCTTGCTCTGCCTTCCTGAGCCCGTCACACTGCTGCCAAGCATAACTGGTGAAACCCGCATCTGATCACCATGCCACTTGCTCGTTTAAAGACCTTTCGAGGTCAGCATCCAAACTCCTCAGTAGGACGAGGCCATTCGTGGCCTGATCTGCCCGCCTGTCTGTCCTCTGAATTTACCAGCGCCCCTGAGACACTCGCCAGGTGGCCACCCTGTCCCCCAGGTCTGCTCGCTTCCTGTGCCTCTGCTCCTCAGGCTTCGCCGTCGGTCACTAACAGCCGAGGATTGGACGTGCGGCACTTTCTCTAAGAGGCTAGGGACTCCACACCATCTCCCGAGCAGCTCGGAGGGCGTATGATGCCACTGTCCTCTGAATCACTAACGAGACGCGGGGTAGGAGTCAATGTCAAAATACAGAATTTGAGACATTCCCAGGGAAGAGACATTTTCTGATACTGGGCTCAGATAGTTTGGGTGTCTGGCTGCTCTCTCTCTGAAGGACTGCTGGGTGACACCAGAATGACAGGCAGGATCCCCACTCCCCCCTAAGCTATGAACCAACAGGGGACTTTAAGTGACTGCTGGACAAGTGAGGCTGCTGAGTGCTGTAACAGGGACACATGAAGTGCCACAGAGAAATTCGTTTGGTGACAGCGAGCTAGGAGTTGCTTGGCATATTTATCATGTAGCAGATCTGCATTTTCAGTGTTTTATGACAGCGGGATTCACCATAAGTCTCTACTTTTATCTTTATTTTCTGGCTGTGACTGTGGGCTCAGAGAGACCTACATTCAAACCCCGATCTACTACTCCACAGGCTGGCCGACCGTGACCGGGAGCATGTGTCCTCGCCTTCCCGAGTGTAATTCCTACCGTGCAAAGCAGGTGCGACAGTACCTCCCAAGGCCGGACGAAAACGAAAGCTCACGAAAACAAACATCTCGCGCAGCGCGCACTCAGGCGGCTTCCATTTCTCCTCCTCCCCCGCCCCCCGCACACGGCTCTGGGAGATGCGTCCAGCTTTTGTGCTGGGGCTGCGTCTAAGACCAACAAGGCAGCACCTGAGGGGAGAGCCCAGGTGAGGGGCGCAAAGGGCCGAGGTGCGGGCCGAGGAGGACTTGGTTACGCATTAGGAACCGAGAAGAGTTTTGAGTGCAAAATGGCTGTCGGCGTCAAGTGCCGCAGGCGTCAGGACGCTTTGCTCTACCCCGCCCCCCGGGGGGCTGTCCCTTTCCCCAGCGCCACTCACAGCAACCTGGCGATTTCAGCAGGGTTGATCCTGCCAATACCCAGCCTCTCGGTCCCCCGCCCTCTCCAACGACCTGTCCTCCAGCTTCTCGACTCCTGGGCCCGGGCCTAGAGCTTGTCCTAACCAAGGGACAGCCCTCCCACAGTCCCGGTTCTGAGCGTCCATTCTCCGACCTCCGCCTCTGCTCTTTCCCTCTGGGACCCTGATGCCAACGACCTGCTGATGCCACCAACTTTTCACCGACTGCCACCCCTCTCACGTCCTCACCCGCCTTCCTCCCACTCAAAGCTCTCCGGTGGCTTCCCGCATCACCCAGAGGAAGAGCCACCCTCCCTGGCCTCCCTCCCATCGCCTCTGACCCTGACTTCTTTGCTCTCTCCCTGCTGTTCCTTCATGCGCTGGACCTGGCCCCCCCCAGGGCCGCCGTCATCCTGCTGCCCTGCGAACACGCCCAGCCTCAGGGGAACCACGTTCGCTGTTCGCCCAAACTCCGTCTTCCACCTGCTTCTTAAACCAGAAGTTACTCTCAATCTAATGGGAAAACCAGAGATGTATGGCATTGCCCGAATCATCATCTAATCCAGTCGCCAAGCTCCACACGTATCAGTTTTCAGTTATATGTCGAGACAGACATTTGAACTTCACAGTAATCCTACAGGATCGGCTGCCTCGTGCGGGTTTTACAGATGTCACCTAAAGCAATTGCTGGTCACTGTATTCATCGCCAGCCTAGGTCTCCAGTGACAGCACTCTGCGTCACGCCCTTCCTGCTGTCTCCCTCAAGCCCCAGCCTCCTGACCCAAAAGCAGGAGGGGTGAGAACCCTAAGGCCGCTTGACCTCGAACATCTGTTCTCAAACTACGCCCTGCACTTTGGAGCAGCACGAGGCAGGGAGAAAGCACTGACAAATCAGGGCCGAGTCCCACAGCAGCCGGCGGCGCCAGACTTGGGATTTCCGTTCTGCCACCTGCCAACACCGAGCCAGTCATCCCCATGCACGGAGCTTCTGCTGCCGCCCCTGGAAGTGGACGCGACACGGGAGGAGCGACACCCACTCACGGAATCACCGAGCTCCACCGCACCAGCTTGTCTCCCAAGCCGTCCGCACCGAGGGCAGGCGACGGAACAGAAGCACCTGCCAGGGAGGCTCATGGGGCGGCTGGTGGCAGAATCTGACGTATGAACATTTTACTTTCTAAACTTTTCATTATATTTTGGGTATATGAGTATATGATTTTGGGTGGCCAACTTGAGTACCTTTTGATAGTAGCTCCAGGCCAGTGAACCTGCCGACTCTTGCCCAAGATGAAATATTACCCCTGAGGAAGATCCCGGAGAAGCCTACCGATTTAGTGGGTTGGAATTCTTTAGCTAGGCTCATGCGTTTTATTTTTCAATGATTTTTAAAGTGTCGGGTGACATTTTCCAAAGGTCGGCCTTAGTACATAAGACCAGCCTGGGTGGCCAGTCAAGGTTTCCTCTGCTGCTCAGATTCTGTTGACCTGACACGCCTGAGACAGTGCCACATTTCATGGCCTGCCATCACTCACACCATAAGCTCTGTGTATTTTAACTGCAAACAGAAAAACTTCCAAGTGTGACTTACCCACTGTTGGGGGCAACTTGCTTCAAATGAGCATCTTAACTTCTTGCACTGAGAGGCATCCTCTGTGTTCTCGTCTAAACACTTCCAGTATTCATCCCGGGCTCCCCAGCACACCTGCCTTTCTTTCATAGATGGGGCTGCCATCCTGTTGGACTCAAGCTGTCGGCCCAAATGACATTAGACGTTAGCAAGGAAATAACACCGGTTCCCGCCGACCCCAGCTTTTCGAAATTATGCCTCGGGCTTTTGGGTGCAGCTGCAACCAATCAGCTCCGGATCGGCGGCACCAGGAGGGCAGCGGCCTGAGAAGCCTGGGGTCCCTAACCCGGGCCACCGGAGTCAGGGCCCCGCTCCCTCCCCGCGTCCCTGAGGGTCGCTCCCTCCTTCTCCGGAGCCGGTTTCCCCAACGGGAGAGCGGGCGCAGCGGCGCGGTCGGACCCGCCGGCTCCCCGGGAGAGCGCGCGGAGCGGCCGCCGTCGGCGTCGGCCGGAGGAGGGGGCCGCCCCGCCTCGGGGGTGGCCGGGCCCGCGCGCCTGGGCCCCGGCGGCGCAGCACTCACCCGCCGCCACGACGGAGCCCTCGAGCGCTTCCACGGCGACTCGCCGGCCCCGCGCTGACCCTCGCGGCCGCCGTCCGTTCCGGGGCGGGACTTCCGGCTTCGCTCTCACCCGCCGCGGCACTTCCGGCCTGCTGGGGCGGGGGCGGGCCCGGGAGGCGCGGGGGCGGGGCCTCGAGCGGCCTTGGCCACGCCCGATTGCGGTCCCCGCGGTTCCCACGGCCGTGGCGCACTGGGCCCCCGGGGACGCTTCTGCGTGTCGCCCGAGCCCCCGGGAGGCTTACGTGCGAGCCGTGCCGGCGAGGCGACTGCGTGCGGAAGTTCGCACCTTGGGGCCGAGCTGGTCGAAGCGTTGACGGGCCCTGGCGGCGCGCCTCCCCAGGGTCCTTAGAGTAGAAGGACCCCCCACCTCACCCCAAAACCCGAAACGGCCCCAGAGAGAGGCGAGTGACGACCAGGACACCTGGCAAATGGGTGATCAACCTGAGGCCTCGTCACCGACCTCCCTCTGGTGGAGATTTCGTTCTGATAAATTTCTCGCCATCACCACCTTACCTCGAACCCTTGCAGCTTTGCTTTGGGGATGGAAAAGGCTCTTTGAGCTGGTATTTGGAGCCGTCTAGTGAAAAAGAACACAAAAGCTAACTAACCGTCCGCTGAGAGCTGGATCCAAACATGAGCCTGACTAGAGGTTACAGCAAGGCTACGTGCGTGGACTTGGATCTCAAATTTGCGGAGTACAAATTGTGTGCGTGTGTGTGTGTGTGTGAGGGGAATAATTGTAAAATTATTTTAATTGTTGTGGCTTTTTTACCCCCCAAACACCAAGGCATTTTAAAAAGGAATGAAAAGAGCCGCTCCAGATATTTCGAAAGGATGCTATTTTAATATATGACTTAATATCACTCAGCAGAATATTTAAAAAGCACGTTTACGGATAAAGATAACCGTCTAGCATCTGGTTATCTTCAACAGATCCCATCTGCTCCATCGTCTAGTTCTGCTGAAGTTCTAAGCGCTCATAAAACTCATAAGCATTTTATAGCTCTACACTCAGTGCTGGTGTTTGATCCAAATTCAACATATGCAGACTTTCAGGGTAGATTATGTGAAGCTAAGTACCACCAAACAGGTTCTACAATATGGAGAGTATTTCTGTAATAGTTGATGGACCCTGATATTGGACTCCTTTATCTTTACCAGAGCCACCCATTTCTTTTACACGATGTCTACCAAGGACAATTTAAAGATAGCATGGTTTTAAGCATGACTGATGAGATATAAAAAGAATGAAATGAAAAATCTTGGATGCCTTCTGAGTTGAAAAATATATTTTTAAATTAAAAATTAAGTTTATATGTATTTAATGATAAATACATAAATTATATAAAGTGAAACTTGGCAGAATTACAAAGAAAAAAATACACGGTCTTACCGGATAATTTTAACAAATCTTTCTCAGTGGTTGTGAAAACAAGCTTGACCCAAAGAATATACTCGGAACGACTCAATGAAAATCAGAATACATCTTTTTTAAAACGAATATGACACATGACACATTACCAAAACTGACCACATACTTAGCTGTAAGGTAACTCTCAACAAATTTTAAAGACTGAATACACTCAGCACATTTTTTTTTTTACCACAATCCAATTAAACTAGAAATCAGTAAAGAACTACAATAACAAGTCCGTATAATACGAAGTAAAAGAGAAAGTCATAATGGTAATGAGAAGATATTTCGGACTGAACAATGAAATAGGATAGCGACACCTGTGAAATAAAGTAAAAACAATACATAGAGAAAAATTTATAGCCCTGAGTATATTAGAAAAGAGGCTGAAAGGTCTTTAGCTAAACTTCCCTTTTCAAGAAGTTAGGAAAAGGAGAACATATTAAGACAGTAGAAAGAGGGAAAGAATGTCGAGAGCGGAAATGAACGAAATGGCAAACAGAAGCAGCAGTGTGCCAGACAGCAAGCGCTTGCTCAGGACGTCCGGGAGTGTCGCTGCCCAAGCCCATGGTCAGCAACAGCAAGTGGGTGGCTTGACATTGCCCGTGAAGGGAGCATTCGCACTACTGAAATCAGCAAACGAGCCAGTGTTTCGTTGTGTTATGTTCAGAACCAATTCACCAGCACACAGCTGCATTTAATAGACTGGAAAAATCCCAAAGCTGATTTTTTTTTGGAAAAGACTAATAAAATTGACAAATATCTGATAGTAGGGAACAGTAAAAGGAGAGATGCTAACAAACTATATCAGTCATAAAAACTATACTTTAGACATCAAAAAAAATTAAACCATCTTATAAACGAAGCAAATAAAATTTAGATGTGCAAATATCAAGAAAAACACAACTAGCTGACTTGAGAGTAGATAATACGAACAATCCTAAACCATTATGTAATTTGAATCAGTAGGAAAGAATCTTCACACAAAATTAAAGGTCCATGGCTCCACCAGTGAGTTCCTCTAAATTCCGAAATAATTCAATTCTTATTGTACGAGGCTACCACAGCTTCTGTACTAACTACCAAATCCCCAAACCTCGGAAACACCAAGCTCTTTGGAATTCGTTTGGCGAAAAATGTGACTTGGTGACACGAGGCTGTTTATAATCGTTATTTATATATCACTTAGGAGACTATGTGTCTGTTTTGCTGCAGAAGTCTCGTTTGAATATTAGTTTTTGATTAGAAGCGCTGTCCCGGCTCTTGTTGAGTTACATAATTGTTATATATCCCATAGTACCTTTTCAATATCGGAAAAAGTCTGCGTTCCAGAGCACATCTGGCTCCCAAGATTTCAGATAAATAATATGGACCTGTATGGAATAATGGTTTTATGACTTTGGGGTCGAGAAGAATTCTTTTTAGCCATACAGGAAAAGATCAGTCAATTCAACTACATCGAAATTAAGAAATTTTGTGACCAAACAACACTATAAAGCAAGTGGAAAAGACAAAACTACAATGTGGGAGAAGTTGGCGAAACACGTAACAAAGAACTAGTACCCAGAATATATAAAGAACATCTTTAAATCGATAAGAAATAGACCACCTAATTCTAAAAACAGGCAAAAGGCTTACGCAGGCATAGAACCAAAGAGGAAATACAAATGACCAAGAAAACGTGCACGTCCTCGTTAGTAAACGCAGGAACAAACTTGGAAATCACAATACAGCACTATTAGACACCACCAGACCAACGATTAAAGAGTCTGACAAGTTTTAACGCGGACGAAGGAAGGAGAATTCTCCTGCCCGGATGGTGGTATACACTGGTACGGCGCAGCATTCTCTGGTATAGTCGGGAGGCAGCATGGAATTATCTAGTAAAGTTCAAGATACACATTCGCTATGACTCGGCAATTCTACAGGATCTCTTGTAGAAGCGCACGTGTCTTTATAATAGCTAAAAACAGCATATCACGCGAACACAGCAACAGTCATACTGTAACATACGACACGCAGTGAGAAGGCCGCACTCCAGCTCTTTATGGTGACGTGGCGAATCTCAATATTGAGTGAAAGCAGCAAGCCAACCACGGAACAGATCCTGTGCTCACTTGCATAAGGTTCAAAAACTGGCAAAACTCAGCCACGCGGTTAGGAGGAGGCGCACGTCGGTGGCAAAACTAAGAGGGGAAACGGGACACGGTCGGGAAGGGCGGGCGGGCAGGTCCTGAGGTGCTGACAACGCGCTTGGGTGCTTGGGCCGGGGTGCTTGTCTTATAATTATTCTTCACGTTAACCCGTGCAGCGTCTTACTCGCTTTTCTGTGTGAATGTTACACTTCGCAGCTGTCAGACAGACAGTGATGGTTCCGCTGAGTTTGCAAGAAAAGCGGCTCCCGGAGTTACGCCCCTGACCGCGTCTGTGTCGGTCCCCACGGCCAGGGGCCTGCTCCGCTGAGCCTACCACGTGCCCGCGCGGGTCAATACACGACGCACAGCGAGGGGACAGAGTCCTACACGACGCGGCAGAGGGATGAGCGTCCTTAGCGTCCGCACAGCGAGCCGTCGACTGGCGGCGGGAGGGCTGCATTTTGGTCCCAAGCTGGCGGCCATGACAGGTCAGAGGTCAGCGTCTTCGGCTCCAGCGCAGTCTGTGATGCTCCTGACGTCTGAGGTGTTCAGCTCCACGGACCTCACAAGGTGGGGGCCTCACGCTTCTCCGCGCCTGCGATGGCGCAGATGTTTCTGTGGTTTCGGCCGGTCCGGTGACACCCTCAGGGCGTTCCCATTCAGTGCCAGTTGACGTGACTGCCTTGGCTCCCGTGGAATCCACTTTGTAAAGTCCCCAAAGCCCTCGTTTCTTTAAGCTCAGCACACGTGAACAAGCCCATCTTTACCACACAGGAAGGTAGAAACGGCGGTTGCTACACCTCCAACGGATTCAACATCTTACGTGCCCTTCTAGGTCCAAAGCCAGCAGTCACCTGTGCTAACTGCCACTTGGGCAGCTAAGCGATTCCTGCTGGTCGACGGCAGGCTCGAGGCACAGACAAGAGCAAGCAGGCTGAATGAACTGCGGTGACGGTCCCCGCCCCGATTCCCAAGGGACACCACCCGGAAACAGTGGTTTAGCCAACAGGGCGAAAGCAACTGGAAAAGAGAAATTTTGAGGAGTTGACAAAAGGAAAAAAAAAAATGCAGGATAAAAATTGCAAAGGCCCAATTCCCGTCCTAAAATCTTCGAGACTATGGGCAGTAGGAGAACGTGGGTGCCGTGAGGTGGTTTCGAATGTGCCGTTTTGGCACAAAGGAGGGTGTCATCTCCCCGCCAGCTTCGGAGGAGCGAGGCGGTGAAGAGAAGTCCGTGTGACGAGGTGGCAGCCAAGTCGTGCTGGCTCTGGCCACCCAGGGAAAATTCCAGGTGGGCGTCCTCGGGTCTCAACTAAGCGGATCCCAAACCACCGGTGGGCGGGGCCACACAGACCCAGAAGCACCGAAAACGTGTGTTGTTTTCCTGTCGCTGCCCACGGGCGTTTATTTATAATCTGTACCGTTTCACAGAGCAGCTCTCAGAGACACCCACTCAGGGACAGAGCGGAGGGAGCTGCCTTTGGCTCCGGCGCTGCGGCAGGGGACCTTCTGGACGTCCTCGCGGTTCTGCCCTGATGTGACTCCCGTGTCCCTCCCGCTGAAGCGCAGGCAGGCCCCAGCCGCCGCCCGGTTTTTCTCCTCTGCGTCGTTTGCCTAGGTGAGCGAGCTCATTCTCGCAGCTTCGGTGATCGCTTCTGTCGGAAAGAGTTCCAAAGTCTTCATTTCGGTCCTAAAGGAAGCTTCGTGCCGCTCACTTTTTGCAGGTCCCCAGGGGCCATCTCCACTTGTCTGCCTTCTCGTCACTCCAGCGTGTTCGACGCCGGACTCCCAGGGTGCCCCCCCCACACCAGCCTTTAGGTCTCAACTGTCCCCTCCTTCGGGTCCATGAGTCCTTTGTCCAGCTGTGGACCTGTGCACCGTCTTTCGTGCCTCGCGGTCTATGGTTACATAGCCAGTCTTCGAGGGCGTTAGGCACCTGCGCGGAGCCAGGCACGCTGCTGGGCCTCGGGGGATAAAAGATGACTCAGGGTAGGTCTCAGCCCTCGAGAAGTTCAGTGGGGAGCGTAGGCCATTTTTCCCTCTGATAAAGGGTAATAAGAGCTGTGACAGACGCACAGCAAGTCCAGCAGAAGCCCAGAGAAGCCCAGAAGGGGGACACGGGCGGCGTCAGAGGCAGCAAAGGGTCAAGGCTGAGAGCAGGTTCGGAGCTGGACTGGGCCTGACTCCTGCCTCCCGCAGGGTCAAGCTGTGTGACCTTGAGCTGGACACTGAAGCTTCTTACGCACTGGTTTGCTCAACCGAAAATGTGGATGACAGTAATATCTACCGTAGGTTTCCTGTGAAAGTTAATGAAACGATCCAAGCAAAGCAACCTGTAAAGTATAATAACACCAGTAACATTTATCTTTCTCTTTTCTCTGTAACACTCGCTGTCAGGCGCTCCCAGCGAGTCCTCCCTCCTCGCCTTCCTGCCCCCGCCTCGTCTTTTTGGATCCACAAAAGAGCTAAAAGCCACTGGGCTGAGCTGCAGCTGAGTCAGCGGCTTTGGAATGAGGCGTGGGGGCGCCTTTCACTCCCATTTTGGGAAGTTTGCTTCACGCGCGGGAGGGACCCTCACCCACCCCTGATGTCTTGGTTTCTAGAAGCTGGGAGGACCCCGTCTCGATCTCAGGTTATCTGCCAGGCCTCTGACACTGGTTCGGATGCTCGTGCTTCTGATGTGCGGGCACACGCAGGCAGTGACGGCTGTGGTGCCTGGGACCTGGCGACTGCTAGGCACCGCTGGCTCCTGCGTCCTGGTGTCCCAGACGTGAAGTGTCAGGAGCAAGGCCGGAGGCAGGACACCCTGCAGTGCCGACTAGAGCATTTCCCTTTCGTCGGATGTCAGGCACGGGGCTACACTTTACACTTGGGATGTCACTCAATCTTTCTAGTGGCCCACTGGGGGTGTGCTCTGGAGCCCCCATTTACAGAGCTGCCTTAGCCTTAGAAATATAAGGAAGGCACATATGTAATTTAAAATTTCCTAGTAGCCACGTTAAAAAAGTAAAATAGAAACAGATGAAATGAACTGTAATAACATATTTGCTTTAAACCGATATATTCAAAATATTAATCTTTTGCTCTATAAGCAACTTAAGATATTAAGACATGTTACTTTTTTTCATACTGTCTTCTAAATCTCATGTGTAGTTTAACTTAAAACACCTTAATTTGGACTAGTCATATGTCAAGTGCTCAACAGCCACACATGGCTCCAGCTACCCTAGTGGACAACGTGGACAGAGGTGACAAGAGTGCAGCTGAGGTCGTCTGAGCTAGCGGTCCTCAACCTGGTGGCGCCAGGGACCGGCGCTCCCGTGAGCACCTAATGCCGGGTGATCTGAGGCGGAGCTGAGGCGGTGACGCTGGCCCTGGGGAGCCGATGCGGATGCAGAAAAGTTTCGCCGGCTCGCCCTCCGCTCGCCTCCTGCTGTGGGGCCCGGTTCCCCACAGGCTAGGAACTGGTACCGGTCTGCGGCCTGGGGGTTGGAGACCCCTGGGCTAGGACACATACCAAGCAGTGGCCGACTGGAAGCTCCAACTCAGACGCTGGTAAAAGGTGATGCTCCTATCCTGTGCCCTGTGGAGAGGAGGAACCTTCTCGGCAGAGGCAGCAGTGACACCATGGTCCAGAACTGGGGCGGTGCAGGTCTCCGAAAACTGTGACCCTCCCCACGGGACAGGCGACCTCGTGCCTGCTCATGGACACGCCTGTTTGGGAAACACTGGCTGTTTCCACGAACGACAGAAAACACGTGGTCACAGGGCAGCGCGTCGCTGAGGACAGTCACCTCCCACGTCACGCAAACCCACCCACGTCCCCAGTCCCCGGTCCCCGGCCCACGCTCAGGGCACAGAGCCAGGCGAACCCTGGCCCCACCTCCTGTGTTCACAGACAGGAAAACCGAACCCCGTGACATGATACACGCTAGGATGAGCCACGGGCCACGCACTGTGAGCACCGGCAACGGTGATGTGTTCTTCTGGCAGAACCAGTGGCCGTCACCCAGGAAGTGGACTTGGAGTCCACAGTAAGGGCTGAGGGGATCGAAGGGGACAGGGGGCATCTCGAGCAGAGAGGCACCTGTGCAAAGGCCTGGACCCGTCACAGCGACTTGTCGGCCGCCTTTCCGTTCTCCCCACTTCTCAGCCTGTGCGCCCCTCTCCCTGGGGGACCCCCTGCCAGGACCGTTTTCTCCCAAACGCCTCTTCTCCCCCAAGCCCTGCCTGACTCCCCCGACTGCGGTGAAAACCTGCTCTCACCCCTTAATTATCTCTCTACGAGTTTTGAATATTTCATTCTTTCCCATTGATTTAAAATGTCAAATTCATCCATAGATGTTTGTGATTTTCACAGTCTCTGCTGGGGAAATCGATCAACCTGTCACAGATCTATCTCAGTATCTCTCTGTGTATCTACCTACCCACGTCCACCCGCCCATACACTCGGCTAAGCTTCTCTCGTGTTATTCACTCGAAACCCATTTTTGTTGTTATTATTTCATTACTGAGGCACGTTAAAATATGGCAGTATGATTATCTGTTCGTGTATTTCTTTTTATATCTCTAACGATCATAATAGCTCACAGCTATCTTGTCATGTGTACAGAATTGTATACTCCCATCAATACAAAGGCCCCTTTTACACATTGAATATTCCTGACTTTGAATTTTATTATATTACCTGATACTATTTTACCTCATCTACTTTCCTTTGGCATATCCTTGGCATATCCTTTATTTTCAACCTTTTTTCCCCTGTCATTTTGATTTAGTTTTACCTATTATATATAGCATATGGTGACATTTAAAAAATCTTATCTAAAGATCTGTGTTTTTAAATGGGTGACTGTAACCTATTTTCATTTATGAGGATTACAAATATGCTTCGAAGTATTTCAGCCCATCCAGGCCTATTTCTAGCAATTTGGGACAAAGGGGAGCCCATTTCCATACGCCTAGCGTTTAAGTTACGACTGAGCCCAAAATAAACTGCGCCCTGTCCTTTACGGTGACAAACGTGCCTTCCTAAGGGCGATCTTCACAGATACGTTTAAAGGCCTGATTTTTATATGTCTAAAAGTTGCCAAACCGTCAGACAACTGAATTAAATTATTATCACCTGCTATCTAGGAGTCCTATTAATGGCTGTTTTGGTCCGTTAGGGCTGCTAGAATAGAACATCACAGACTGGTGGCTTATAAATGACAGAAATTCTTTCTCACAGTGGAGGCTGGGAGTCCAAGGTCGGGGTGCCAGGGTGGTCAGCGGAGGGCCCTCTTCTGGGTGGCAGACTCCTCCTCGCGTGCCCACATGACAGAGGGGGCTGGGGAGCCCAGTGGGGCCTGTAAGAGCGCTCAATCCTTGACCTCCAGAGGCTCTGCCCCCACAAGGGTCAGGGCCTTCCCTAAGGGCTAAAACCTATTGCTTAGGATTTCAACCTACAAATTTTTTGGGGGGACACAAACATTCAGAGAGCAGCGATGAGTTAGCAATATTTGATTAATTTATACAGAAGTATATATTCTACAAAATGAATTTTCTTGCCTGCGGTTCAGCGAAGTTATGTTGCTAAATACTTTCATATAACGTATATAGATCTAAAAGAATTAAAAAGGAAACAATTATATTCAAAGTGCACAGAATGTAAATATACATCCATAAAAATATAAACTGAAGTCGATGGAAAGAATTGAAAAATTAAGATTATTATTACGTACATTTACAGTATGGTTATTCTAAAATATTCACACTTCTCGTAAGAACTTCAAGGGAAAACGTATGATAATCAATGACCGAAACGATAAATTGTCATTAAAATATAGTTGAAGTCTTATTTAATTTCCTGACAGTTTATTTAATTAAACGTTTTTATAAAAACGAAGCTACGTGCAAATTTAAAGCACAGAGCTTATCTGGTTGCCCGTGTAACGAGGTGGCACCGCGTTTCATTCACGTTAAATCCAGACGACTCTGCGAACACCTGTGGACGGCTCGGCACTGAAAATGTGCGTCCGTCGCCTGGCGTGTACCTTCGGAACCAGAAACTGGGACGCGATCAGGTGCTCGCCACTCCCGGGAACGGACACTCTGAGATGCAAGGATTTGACTGTAAAGGAGGGAAGTGGGGCTGGATCTCAATATTTCCATTTCCCCCAAATCTCGGAGAGCGGGCAGCAAAAACAAGCCCCGTGAAGAGGAAGCTGGCTTGTCAAGTCCGACCGCGTAAGGAAAGGGCGCCCGCCCAGGCCCGCGCCCCGTCCCCTCAGAAAGGGCGGGAAGCGACCGCGTCGTGGCACCCAGGAAAAAGGACTCGGCAAGTTATTTTTCTCTCCTGCCAAACACTTCCGCCGTGCGAGTCTCCCCTGCACGCTGACGTTTGCAGCGACAGGACACTGGACGTGTGACATTTGGGCGCAGGCGCCATCTAGCTCAAGGACGGAGCCTCAGCCGTGAGCGCGGGCGCCGGGGGCTGAGTCCCCAAGCCGAAGGCCGATCCGAGGCTGACAGCCTGGTCCTGCCTTAAACCACCCCCTGCAAACGTCGGTCACCCCGTATTTCAAGCCTCGTCCATCTGTGCAGCCCATTCTGCGCCCCACATGGCACTGCTCCGGGCTTGGGCTCGACAGCTTCATTCAGAGTGCGTTTTGCTTCGAGGCGCGGTGAATGTCGTCATGCACGGACTCGATTCACAGGTGCTCAGTGATGGTTGGGTCAGTACCCTGACTCTCTGATCCAGGGGAAGGGGGTAGGGACAGACTGCCTTCTGTGTGTGGGGTCTCTGCCGGGCCACCTGGAGCGTCCCTCGTGTCGGAGCCCGCCCTGCGGGGAGTGACCACTGAGCACCAGCATCCGGGCACCATTCCTTCCTTCCTCAGCTCTCCTGGGCCGAGGGGGCTCAGGTATCTCCCCTTGACCTTGCCCCCGCTTCTCGATCACACACAGCTCTCGCCAGGCAGGCTGGGGCCTTGGCTGGGCACATTCCAGGCATCTGTCCAGGGCCCCTGCCACGGCGCGGCTCCCTCTGGCCCGGCCTCGGTGACAGCAAGCACCTCCCTCATGTCACTCACTATCTCGCTATCTCAGCGAGGGCTCTCTCTGCAGCTATGTGGGGGGAATGGCTCCCGCTCTCGACCACTCTCTCTCCTGTGCGTGCTGTAATGGCAGGTCGCTTAGCTTTCTGTCCATAAGCAAAACCCCGCCTCCTTCCTGCCCTGAGGATTTCTCCCCCTCAGGAAGTGAGAACTCTATCCATCTGCCACGTCCGTCCATCCGGCTGAAATCCTTCCTCACTTTGGCTTCTCTCCGTTTAAAAAATTATTTCTTAAGAGCGGGTTTAGGTTCACGGCAAGTTTGAGAATAAGGCGCATGAAGTTTCCACACCCACCTGCCCCACGTCCACCCGGGCGCAGCCGCCCCCGTCATCATCATCGCTCCCCGGAGCGGTGACTCTGTCAGTCGGTGGACCCACAGGACACGTCAGCACGCCGTGCCCATACGCTCCCCCGGGGTTCACGCTCAGCGCTGCGCACTCCCCGGGCTTGAACGAATGCGCAACGACACGTGTCCATCACCATCATCGTGTCGCAGAGACGGTTTTCACGCCCCGGCAACCCTGTGCTCCGCCTCCTCACTCCCAGCCCCTGGCGGCCTGGGATTCTTCTCCTGTGTCCAGCAGGCCCCAGAGCTGAAAGCCCACAGCGGGCAGCCTTTTCGGATTCACCTCTTCCACTTACTTTGCATTTACGGTTCCCCTGTGTCTTTCCATGGCTCGATAGTGCATTTCTGTTTGGCATTAAACAGTATTCCGCTGGCTGGATGTACCACCGTTTCCTTATCCACCGCCTATGGAAGGGCATCTTGACTGCTTCCAGGTCTCGGCAATTATGAATAAAGCTGCTATAAACAACTGTATGCAGCTTTTTGTGTAAACATTAAGTTTTCAACTTGTTGGTTGAAAAAGAACAATTAATTGCTGGGTTGTATGAGAAACCACATTTAGCTTTGTCAGAAACTCATTTTACAGGCCAATGTTACTCTGATACTGAAACCAGACAAGGACACCACAAAAATAAAAGATTACAGACCAATACACCTAATGAACGCAGATGCAAAAAACCTCAACAAAATATTAGCAGGCCAAATTTGAAAATACTTTAAAATCCCACTATGATCAAGTGGGATTTATTCCAGGATGCAGCCCGGCAAATCAATGTGACGTAGCAGATTAACAAAATGAATTATGAAAATCACACGATCATCTCAATATTGAGATGCATCAGGCAGATTTTAACATTACGTATGATAAAAACTCTCAACAAAGTGAGTATAGAGGGAACATACCTCAATATAATAAAGGTTATATATGACGAGCCCACAGCTAACATCGAACTCAAAGGTAAAAAGCTGAAAGCTTTTCCTCTAAGATCCAGAAAAAGACGAGGATGCTCACTCTCTAGCGAGAGTAATGAAGCAGGAAATAAAGGGCATCGAATTTGAAGAGGTAAAACTCACTTTGACAGAAAATGTTATATAGACTCCACCAAAAAACTTTCAGAACTAATAAATGAACTTAGTAAAGTTGTAGGTTATAAAATCAACATATAAAAATCGGTCGCATTTTTATGTACTAAGAACGAACTATCGAAAAGAGAAACTAAGAAAAACGATCCCATTTAAATAGCATAAAAAAGAAAAAAACACCTAGAAAAAAATGCAACCAAGTAAAAGACCCGTATACTGAAAACTAAGAGACACTGATGTGAGAAATTGCAGAAGACACAAAGAAATGGAAAGATATTCCAGGCTCGCAGATCGGAAAAATATTGTTTAAATGTCCACATACCTAAATCGATCAATAGATTCAGTGCGATCTCTCAAAAATTTCAATGGCATTTTTCACAGAAATAGAAAAAAAAAAAAAACCCCACTAAAATTTGTATGGAATCACTAAAGACACTGAAAAGCAAAGGAAGTCTTGAGAGAGAAAAACCACGCTGGAGGCATCGCACTCCTGATTTCAAACTACATTAAAAAGCCACACTAATCGAAACAGGACGGTACTGGCATAGAAACAGGCAGAGAGAGCAACGAGACAGAACACAGAGCCCAGAAACAAACCCACACGTGTATGTTCAATTAACTTACTAGAAAGAAGGCGAGAATATGCGAAAGAGAAAACACAGTGTCTGCAATAAATAGTACTGGGAAAACTAGACAGCCACATCGAAAAAAATGAAACTGGACTCTTATCCCACCCCATATGAAAAAATTACCTCGATATGGGTTAAAGACTTGACCGTAAGGCCCCAAACCATAAAATTCCTAAAAGAAAAAACCTAGACAGTAAATTCCTTATTAGCCTTGGTGATGATGTTTTGGATTTGACACCAAAGCGAAGGTAGCAAAAGTAAAAATAAACAAGTGGGACCACATTGAACTAAAAAGCTGCTGCACAGCCAAGAAAAACAAAGAAATGAAAAGCCAGCCTAGCGAATGGGAGAAAATATTTACAAATCATATCCGATAAGGGCTTCATATCCAAAACACATAGCGAACTCATACGACTCAATAACAAAACAACCGATTTGGTTAAAAAATAGGCCGAAGATCTGAATAGATGTTTTTCCAAAGAAGACATACAGATGGCCAACAGGTACACAAAAAGATGCTCAATATTGCTCATCATCAGGGAAATGCAAATCAAAACCACAATGAGCTACCACCTCACACCTAGTTAGTTAGAATAGTTAGAATGACTATTATCAATAAGACAAGAGACAGCAAGTGTTGGCGAGGACGAGGAGAGAAGGGTACCCTGTGCACTGCTGGCGGGACTGTAAATTGGTGCAGCCGCTATGGAAAACGGTGCGGAGGTTCCTCGAAATATTAAAAATAAAACTACCTTACGACCCAGCAATTCCACTTCTGAGTATCTGAAAATGAAAACCAATAACTCAAAAAGGCACATGCAACCCCCTGTTCATTGCAGTTTATTTACAATAGTTGAGATATGGAAACAACCTGAATGACCATCAACCGATGAATGAAGAAAACGCGGTCTGTGTATTTTTATACATGGAACATTATTCAGCCAGAAAAAGAATGAAATCTTGCCATTTGCAATACACAGATGGAACTTGAGGGCATCATGCTGAGTGAAGTAAGTCAGACAGAAGACAAACATTGTATGATCTCACTTATATGTGGACCCTAAAAATTAAAGGAAACAAGCTCATAGATTAAAAACACACTGCTGCTTGCCAGGGGCTGCGGGCGGGCTGGGTAAAATGGGGGAAGGAAATCTAGAAGTATAAACTTGCAGTTATAAAATAAGTAAGTCTAAAATGTGATGTACAGCACGGTGACTATGGCTAATTATCCCGAGTTGCATATCGAAAGTTGCTAAGAGTAGATCTTAAAAGTTCTCATGACACAAAAACATTCGGTAACCGTGTGGTGACGGACGTTAACGAGATTTACTGTGGTGGTCACTGCACAATATATGCGAATATCGAATCGTCACATTAAAAAATGACTCCAAGCCGCGGGAGCACATTTGAAGCCTCCAGGCGCATCACAGCCGCTCATACGCCACTGGCCAACGCACACCTGTGGCCAAGCCCGGTGGGCGTCATGAGGAGGTGACCCCGCCCCAGGAGGGTGCTGTGAGTGACTATTTGCTGAACAACACGCCAACGTATCACAGTGTGGAGGTGCGCAATGGGGAAAGACAGTAGTTAAGCCTGACCCCTTGAGCGTTGGATTTATTATGGAGGGGGGAGCTAGGTGGCTGAGGGGCCGCAGAAAGGCACGTTGGGTAGAGAGGCCTACTCCCTCCAGGTGTGCTCTCTGTTTGCCTTAAAAGGTTGCAAAGGAGTAAAATTATCCAGTACTCACTACTGAACGGAGATAACAATTACTACAAAAAGCAGGCTCCGTTTTTATAGCATAAACTGCTCTAGCCACAAACTTGGCTTTCAAGGCCATGGACAGTCAGAATCTCAGGCGTCCAGCTCCGTCCCTGACCTCTCTCCGAAACCCCAAAGTCGCGTGCCTCAAGGCCTGACAGCATCCCCACGGGAAGGCATCTCAAACTATGCCAGACCGCACTCTTGATTTGCCTCTCTATCTATCTTCCCACATTCCCTGTCGTGGAAAATGCGACTCTACCCATCAACGGCTTAGTCCAAAACCCTTAACGGCAGGAAACGGCTTATCAGAAAATGCAGTTTCCTGAAAATGAAGGCAGTAAGCACACCGGGGGTTTTTCCACTCCCTTGAAAATGGGAGAGGCGGGGACGGGAGGGACGAAACGGAGGGCCGTCCTGCGCGTGGTGGAGGTCAGTCTGAGGGGAAAAGGCATGGGAGACCCCGGCCCGGTCCTCCGGCCTATGACAGCCTCGGACACGATGACATAAAACATTTACGGGCAAGGCAAGCGCTCCGTCTAGATGGTCCATGCAAACGCTGCTTCAGCAGGCTACTCTGACTTCCTCCCAGAAGTCCCTGCTTGTGAAGATGAGACAGAGAATGAGCTTCTTCCCTATTAAGAGAATGAAAATAATAGACCTTTGGCGCTTTGGGGGATTAAATTCTGTTAGAGAAACTGATGTTTATAAAATAGCCAGTTCTCACTCACTGCATACCCTTTCAGTAAGAGACCTAATGGTCTGCCTCAAATTTCATTATCTAAATGGTCATATGACCTAGGCTTTTTCTTTCCAGACACCAGCATAAAGAGGGTATTTTCAAAAGGAGCCAGTTAGTGAAAGCTTCTTATGCCACGGTAGACACATGCTGTCAGCTGACCGTTTTCTATTCGATATATTTAGAGAAGACATGATGGGCAGAGGAGGAAAGCTCAAGTTTCACTGGACTCAAGGAATAAGTTTTAGAGTTTTACAGTCTACGGATCACTTCTCACACGTGTTACCTCACTGATCTGCACGGCAATCCTGTGAGGTGCTACGTTCGTTCTGGCTTCAAAGGTGACATTGCAGAGTAATCTAACAACTTGCTCCAGGTCACGAAGCAGGAGCACATCAGCCACAACGAGAACCTGAGTCTTGCAGACGCGACTTCCCCCACCACCCGCTGACCTCGGACTCCCGACTCCCCGCCCCGGCGGTGGTGGACCCCTCAAAGGCCTGGAGCTTGCCCTCTCTCATCGGAGAACAGGAAAAGGCACTCGAGGGCCTCTTGGGTTTTCCCCCAGCCCAGAACTTTAAGGGGGTCAGAAGTGCTTGCTCCGGGCTGCACTGTCTGCAGGTTTAAACACGTGTGTCGACTGCCACATACCTGTTATGCATTACAGGGTGATATGTGCGTAACATGTGTGCACACGCACAGACGCTCTGACTTAGCATTCTACCTGGAAGTGCATTCAGAAAACTGCCAGTTGAGGTCAGCTTCTGACACCCATAGATGCTGTGCCTGTTCTTCCCATAGTGTGCATCAGAACTGGGGCTTCAACAGAGGTCCTGATCCCACTTTTGGGGGTACTGCGCAATCCCTACATTTGAACCAGAGGTCTCCAACTCCTGGACTGCGGACTGGTACTAGAACCTGGCCTGTCAGGAACTGGTCACACAGCAGGAGGTGAGTGGACAGTGAGTGAGTGAAGCCTCATCTGTATTTGCAGCTGCTCCCCAGAGCTGGCATCACCGCCTCAGCTCCACCTCAGACCATCGGGCATTATCAGATGCTCGTAGGAGCACCAGTCCCTGGTGCCACAAAGGTTGGGGACCGCTAATTTAAACAGCAGACTCGAGCTCAATGATAGCACGGTGACCGTACAGGCAAAGAACCAGAACTTGAGTTACTTCAATTCTGCTAACTCTGTCATTTGACATGACTGTCTGACTCCTCCTGTTTAAAATGAAACGGAAGGAAAACTTCAAGGTGCAATATTTTTGTTTGGTAAGTACAAATTTTAGTTTCCATATGATATTTTACCGATTAATCTATTTAATACAAAAATGTATTCTTTTAATTGTTTATTGTCTGAAAACTAAAGAAGGAACCAAGGAAATAAAACTGTTTCGGAGATATCATTTAGGAGTTTTTTGGTGAGCTTTTAGGTAGGCTTAATCAGGCACAAAAATATTTGCAAACAGCCAGATTCAGGCTTAAACGACGGGCAGTAAAACGCCACAGTGTGAGAGTGCTCTTTGAAGATGTGTGCACACAACTGTGGGGAAGGTCAATAACTATCCGACGATGTAACCTGAGAAAACTGACGTGCGCACGGAAGAAAGAACCACGTTTCAGAGGAGAGCGTGAAGGGCAAGCACAGAGGCAGCGGGGAAATCACAGGGTGACGCCTGAAAACCACGGGCGTTTCCACCAAGAGCTGGGCGCTCGTTCTAATGCAGTGAAAATGCCCACGCCCACGATGACTCGGTGATGCTCTCCGATTTTCACAGAAAAAAGCTTTTGAAGGTTTTACAAACGTAATAGAAATTTATGATGGATTTTCAGATGGAGTTAACCTAGTGGAATCTTTTCCGCTGAGGAGACATTTGAAAGCTGCTAAACTTGAACCCTCCCTCCCCTGCACCCCCAAAAAAGTAGGGACAGTATTTGCAATTTCTAAAACTCATTGTGAAATGGAGTATTTATGAATTCTTGCCAAAGAAGATATGACTTTTTTTTGGTTTATATATCTTTTCTTTGTATGAGAAAAAATTTTAAATAAAAATTTAATATAAAATTGTTTTTGATCAGCTGTAATCGAAGATAAATAGACCTATATTGTCTAATGAACATGAACGTGTAAAGAAGATAAATTCTGAAAGTCACTGAGAAATTTGCTCAAGTGAAGTCTTGAAAACAAATAGTAAGGTTTTATATTCACGACTATAACAGGGCAGTATGTAGAAATATATTTGTTATTCAAAAAATATACTTATGTACTTAAAAGCACTATCTATTACTTTTTCCCATTTTAGTACTGTAATGTTACTTTGATTTTATTATGTATATAAAGTTCAATAAAAGAAAATGTTCACTATGTTTCTTTTCTAGTCATTATTATTGTTTTTTTTTATGATTATTACTGAAAATAATTCTGTTCTAGAGGAAGTGTTTAAATCGCGACCGAGTCTGGGTGTAAAGGTGTTAGTTACGGCGCTGGGTGAGGCCCGGCTGGAAACGCGGTTGGGGGAAATGGATGAAATTCTGGAATCGGGGAGTCAGGGGTCTGACTCGCGCTGCGGACACACGCGGCCCCCGCCCCCTCGGAGGCTCGTGCTCACTTTCGAGCCTCCGTCCGCAGGAAGCGCTGTCACTAAACATGTGCACGAGTCGCTCCGTTTCTTCCTTCAGGTCGTCCAGCACAGGTTTCCTGCGTCTATAAAAATAGCGCCTTCTGCTACCTTATCTTTTCTTCTTAAATTAGCACCACGAGAGTATATTCCATGTTAATTTCTTGTTTTTGTCCATCGCCTCCAAGAAGACTTTAGCCCACGAGGTCAGGGACTTGGTTTCCTTCACTGTGTATCCTCAGCACCATGGACAGCACCCGGCACAGCCGCAGCCCTCGACTGGAACTAAGTTCATGAAGTCACTGAGGAAGTTGAAGCTGAGAAACTCTGAGCTTGGAGGCTGCAGTAGGACGCAGGAATAAGGCACGGATCTACAGATGTGAGGCTTACATGAAAGCCTGCCTGCTCCACTGTGTGGCCGTTAGCACCATTCTCTAGCCGATTCCATAAGGCCGGTGTCAGTTACACATTTCCTACCACCCTGGGCAAGACGGTAAACGACTCTATTGAAGAGAAGCCGAGGGCTCTAGAGGAGAGAATCTGAGGCACTGATATGTGGAGGGTCCTCCGAAAAGCCCAGCTTGCTCCTTGGTCACCGCATAATGCAGCCCGCCCGTCCACCGGCTCCGCCCGCCCAACTATTCAGTGGCTTCCTCGTCACGCCCAGCCGAGAGTCACCCAGCGTTTAAGCCTTCAAAAACAGAGACCAAAATAAGTATGAAGAGCTAGGAGAAAATACAGCAGTCCCCTCTTTCTGTGGGGGACACGCTCCGACTTCTTTGTCCCTGAGTTTCCTCATCTGTCAAATGAGGATAATAATGCTACCTGCCTCAGTTACTGTGTGTGTGAGTATATAAAAAGGTACTGATAAAAATACTTGGCACAAATGCCCAATAAATGTTTACCGTGTCATGTTACCATTAACAAGGTGGGGAGTCACTATGTGTCCTGTGAACTCGGTAAGGTGAACATGCCAGTATGAACGTGCTATTTCAAAATGTGGACAGAGAGAAAATTGAGCAGGTGAAGGTAAGGGGTGGAGCAGAGGACTGTAGGCTTTCCAATAACCCGTTCAGATCTGATTTAATAAAAAGCTTTGTGTGCAGACTACCAGGAGAAGGGTAAAACTTGACCGCAAACAAGGTGGCTGTGGTCCGCAAAGCGTCGTACCTATTGGGAGGTAGTCAGGTGAGCCTCGCCGAGCCCTTCCTGCTTCTCCACGTAACGACGTTCACTGACGCCTCAGCTCACTTTTCCACCAGTAAGTCTAATAACCCAACACCTGTCACTTAAAGCATGGACAGTCTGGAAACCAAAGTGCAGGCCCAACATCGTAAATAAAACCCTAGCAAGCCACCATGGCTTCTGCCTAGTCTCACGCAAGCTAGCGTCTCCCACTTACTATAACAGGTTTCAGGGGTTCAAGTCCTGGGTCCGCCACTTACTAGCTACAAGACTTTGGGCAAGTCACTCACCTCTCTATGCTTATCTGCTGTGAATTGTGGCAAATCTGCAAAGAAATCTATAGTTGATGCTCTGCCCCCTTCTGAATTAGCTTCAAAGGCACGGCCATCGACACTTGAGAGACAAACTTTCAGTGAAGACGGTTCCCTAACTTCCCCGACAGAGCGCTCTGTTCTGAGAACTTGTCTGTAACACAAAGTGTGTTCCGAAACAGTCCTTCATCGCCGTCTTAGCCGCATGCACTCAGAAGACCACGAGATGACAGCCCGGCCACGGATCCGTTTACTAACCCCAGTGGTACGAAAAGTTTTGTATCTTAACTCATCGCGTTTGATGCAAAAGCATAACACGATTAAGAGTGAAACTCTTCTCCCCCTACGATAAAGGTCACACTGCATCGGGGGAGTGGAACCGTGCTGGAAGCAGAGGAGGAGCCGGGATTAGCTACTACAGTTATTTGCACATCTAAAGGGTGTTTTTTTCTGGCAAAAACCACCAGTGCTATTCACAGATATGTGCATGAAAATCTCACGGTCACCAAGGTCTCAGTTGACAATAACTAGTATTTCTTAGACATGCTCTTTCTTAAAATTCAAAGGGTTTCTTTGACAGAGACCCATGGTTTCCATGGAAACCTGCTTTATTACCTAGGCAACTAAGGACTCATGTTGGCATGGTTAGATTTTAAAATTTTCGGAAAATTCAGTTCTACCGAGATAAAAATCACGCTTCTTGGCTAAGTTAAAACTCTATTTCATTATTCCCCAATGCCAGATTTAAAACTTTCCATGTGGCCTCAATAAACAAATAAAAACGAAGCTTCTAACTGGTCTTGTGAATTCTACAACTCTCTTAACCGGATAGATAGCAGAGGATTTCCAGTGGCCTAAAGGTTTTTACGAAGGATCTTTTGCATAAAATCCACGCTTTCTTTGGAGCTGAGACTCAAGTTGGGACAGGAAAGATACTGCATTTTCAAGGAATGCACAGTCGATGTCAATTCTGTCATCTCACAGGGTTGGCGAAAGGTTTATAAGATGAGGAATGGAAACTGTGCTACCGATATAAGCGGCCAGTGCCATCTGCTGTCATCGAGGACTGTGGACCGGGTGCACTGCACGTGGCTATGACATGGCCGAATAAGCACAGCCCGAAGAATCTGAGCCGTCACCACCCCCCCGGAGGGAGGTCACTTTAGGGTCACGACTGGGGGCTACGACTTCAGTCCATTCTGTAGTTGAGTTAAAGAAGCATCTTCAAGGATGCGTATCAAACCTGTAGGGGGTCCGTGACTGGAGGAGATGGCTCATCGTTTTAATGACAGACTCAAGATCAAAGAAATGTCCACACACTGGGAAGCCGGCCTGGAACCAACGAGATGGCACCGAATCACGAGCGCTTGCTTCTTCACTTCCAGCGGCTTCCTGCTGATGGCCAGTGGGCGCTCGGATGTCTCGGCATGGCTCAAAGACCAGGACTTAGCCCGTTTGCTGACTCTGTCCCTAGCACGCCCCTACGATGCCCATCGCTCTACCTGAGCTACTTGCTGTCCCCGGGTCCTGCCCCTAAGGTTCTGCCTCTCTTCCTACTTTTCCGTTCATCCGCATCGTCCCGTCATCCACCCGTTTCTGAAAACCCTCGGCAGCCTGTTAGGTCCGGCTGACAGCGTTTCCTCCCATCCCTCCGGATCGCAAAGGCGCAAAGTCGCCCCGAGAGTCAGCCGCCCCACGGCGCCCTGGATCAGACGTCTGCTGACCCAGATCGGTCCCCTGATTGATTCCCAAGTTTCTTCAGACAGCCGCTATTTCAGTTACGCAGGTTCCATTTTTAAAGCATTTATGGAACAAAAAAATAAATGGCGTGTGAAATCCTCCGTGAAAAATAAAAGAGTTTCAGAAGAATAGGGTGGTGCGAGGATTTAAGCGAATCTCAGGGGTCTGCTGACCGAGCAGAATGAGCACGAACGGCACGTGGGCGGTAACGTGACCGTGACGTGAACACAGGCTCCTCCCCCCGGACGCGAACTCCCACGGTTCTGGCTGAGGGGCCGTCCCGCTCTGTAGCGGCCGAGGACTGAGCTTAAACAGCTGCTACGACGCGGCTTCACCTGGAGGCCGGGGCACTAGCCGTGACCTTGCCAGGACCACTCGTCACCTGGACCTGCTTCAATCTGACATCTCAGACCCACGGGGACTGAGAAGCTCGAATCCCACGTGTGGGGTGGGGACGCCCCGGCCAAAGAGAAACGGGCTCATCTTATGGTGGGGCTGAGACTGCCCGTGGCGGTGAGGGCCAGGCCCAGAGCCGCGGATCCAGAAGGGAGCATGAGAGGGGAGACCTCTGTGGGGGAAGCCAAAGGCCTGGGTGTCCGGCCTGGGTGGCGACCGCTGGAGGCGGGGCAGCAGCCCGGTCACCGAAGGCTCGGGGCTCAGCTGGCCGAAGCACAGGCGAGCAGCCTATGCAGTTTGTGTTCTCTGTAATCTTTTGTTTTGCTTGACCTCAATATTTTTTTTTTAAATTTTAGCTTAAATTGAGGTACGACTGACATAAGTATGAATCAGGCTCGGGTGTGCAACATGCTTCGATGTGTGCGCACCCCGTGAAATGATCGCCACAGTGAGTCTAGTTATCGTCCGTCATCACACGGTGACAGAATTCTTTTTTGTGATGAAAACTTCTAAGGTTTACTACTCTCTTGGCGACTTTCAAACGTGTGACAGGATTGTTAGCTACGGACGCCATGCTGTGCTTTACAGCCCCGTGACATTTTGTAACTGGAAGTCTGTACCATGTGACGCCCTTCACCCACTTTTAAAAGCATTTCTTAAAGTTTTTTGAAAAAGGAAAGCGTTTCCAGTCCTGCACGTAAGGGGGCCTGGAAGTCACCACTGCGTCCTAACATGCTAAAAGCCGAACAGACTGAAAAACCAACAGCTCTTCTGGGACCTGGAGAGGCAAGGGGGACTCAGGGCAAACCACTGTCCCCAAGACTGGAGAGACACACGAACACAGAGAAAACTCACCAGAGGAGAGGCAGACGGCGGAACCTTCCAGGGGACCCGGGCTGGGAGGAACTCGGGGGGCTCAGAATGCTGGGGGGCCCGGGTGCAGGGGCCACCTCACCGTGGGGGTCACCTGCATCAACCGGGTTCCCACAGCAGACAGCAGAGGAAAGTCCCCTCACGCTGCCGGCAGCTGGAGGGGACGGGAACCACTTGGAAAGTGGCCAGAGCCCTGTCCTCATCCAGGTTGCCCCGGGAGACACTAATTAACCAGATCCGAACCTGCAGGGCTGTCACCTGGGGGACGGAGACACCTGACTCACACTGTCGGCCACCCTCCCCCACCTAGGAGAGGAAAAAGCTCAGACCCACTTGAGACGTCCGCAGTGCGGGGGCTCGGGCTGGCTGGCGGGGACCTAAGGCCGGGACGCAGAATGCTGCTGTCCCCCGGCTGCGTCCCGAAGGCCTGCTTACAGCGGTGCCGCACGGCTGGCCACCAAGAAAATCGTCACGAGGCAAACGACGTAGCGACGTAGCGACGCGTTGTTACGCATGCGCACGTAGCTCACTCTTCTGCAGGTGCACGTGTGCTCGTCCGTAAATGGAACGAAGGACAGCAAGAACGCGGGAATGAGGGGAAGAATTAGGGTCGCTTTGTTACTGGGAGGTACTCACGCTGTGCCGTGTCGTTTTACTTGAAAGCGGCTGGTTTCGTTACCAATGTACACTGCACAATCTAGGGCACTGAAAAGATTAAAAAGCAAGTATAATTGACAGGCTAAGAAAGGGAAGAAAACGGAATCACGTAAAATGCCCAGTTAACACCGCGAAAGGCAGAAAGAGCGCGGAAGACAAACGAACAAGGACCCGCGTGTCCCCAGCAGCTGAGCCCCCAAGGGCTCGCTGCAGCGAGCTGCCCGGCCACCGCCAGCGGAGTGCCGTCACCTGCAGGCCAGGGCGCAGGAGCGGACACCCGCTTGGGACCAACACTGGGAGTGAAGCGTCACCGCGGGGCTAGCTGGCTACAAGGAGGAGGCCTGGCTGCCCACGTCCCGTCTCTCAGGGCACGTGAGGTGACTTCCTGGCTGGTCAGTTAAGGGAATTCTGGGTAAATAAATTAATGGGCTCAATGGCTCTTTCCAGAGGCTGATTTTGAATTTTCAAAAAGGCCTTTCTGGAGATAGTGAGCTGTCCCTCGGGAGAGAGACCCCGTCAGGGTTTGCGGGTGAGGCTGCAGGCGTGCACCCCGAGCAGAGTTAGGGTGCCTCGTCTGCTGCCACCCCTGGGGGCCTGGGACGGCCTCCGAGGGCAGTCACTGGGACACAGGTGCCGTTGCCGTAAAGCGGAACCTGTACTGAAAATTCAATCAGTAGAACCTCAAAGGTAACGCATCATAGCAAAACACCACAGGTGATGAGGAAAGCCCTTTAGTTTTTAGTGTCAAGTGTCCAGAATTCCCAGATTCACATGTGACGGTGACAGGCTGGTACAAAGGGTAAATATACACACACTCATAGCACGCCCATTCACGAACACAGAATAGTGAGAACTGATTTCTCATCACGAGTGACACATAAACCAGCCTAAAAGGGTCTTAGGGTTCCCGACAGCGGAGTCGTTTGGAGACAGGCCGCGCTTCCTGCGAGCATCTATTATTAATTCTAATGTGAACGAGACCATCTGCATAGCACGCACTTCCGAGTCCCCATAAAAGTTGAAAGAGTTTCTATTTTTAGTTTTGACCTTCCTGTTGCTGCCTTTCCATCAGAGGTCCACACGGAACGGCCCTGGCCAGCCCTGGGCGGGGAGCTGACCCTCCGCTGCCTGTGTGGGGCTTGCCGGCTCGATCCGGCCGTATCTCTGCATTGACACAGCCCGCTGGCCGCTGCATTAGCTAATTGCAGGAGCACGGCGCCCCAGTGCGGTCCCAGACGGGGTTCCGGGCCAGCTGGCCTCCGCCTGCTCTGACGTGTGCACGACCCCTAGCCCTGCTCTTCATAAAACATTCAGACAGATGTCTGCTGCCTGCTCCCTCACGGAGCCCCGCCATGATGCCATGTGAAGACGGGACACGTCCCCGTGGGCCGTTTGCCATACACGCCTCTTAGTCGAAGTCAGTTCACGTAGCAGCCGGAGAAAGGTGGCATTTGAAAGGATCAGCCGTGATTTGGGCCCCACCTGTCTCTCGGTCCCTCGATGGACACACGCACTTCACGCACTGTCCACGTGTGTGGCGGTGTGTGCCTCCCTCCATGTCTGCGGAGCTGCCCGCCCGATGCACTGTGCCCCACGTGCCACAGAGCCCGGGTAGGCAACGCGATCGGCCGTGGCCAGCGCCAACACACCTGCAGATGCCCGAGATGCTGCGGCTGGTGGCTGCAGCCTCAACTAGGGACCAGCTGGTTTGTGCTATGAAATGCGGGCCTAATACTGCAGGAAGCTTCTTTCAAGAAAAGTTACTCAAGAGAAACCAGAAATCCTTATTCTTATGTGAAATCTGCCAATTTAAAAAATGTTGGCTCAAATGCCTAAAATGTGGTAAATGCAGGGAATGTAAATTGTGCAGCCGCTGGAAAACGGTACGTGGGTTCCCCCAAAAAACTAAAATTAAGACCACCAAGCGCCCCGCAGTCCCACTCCTGGGCACGGGCCCGCAGGAGGCGGCGTCACCGTCACCACTCTGCGGCCCACATTCGCCGCAGTGTGCTCTCAGCGGCCGGGGCGTGGAGGTGACCCGCGTCCATCGACGGCAGAGCGGACAGGAACCCGTGCTGTACAGACGTAACGGGAGAGCACTCAGCCACAGAAGAGGAAGAAAACCGTGCCGTGTGCAACGACACAGGTGGACCTCGAGGGCAGCATGCCAGGTGACGTGAGTCAGGCGCAGAAAGACAGACTCTGCTGGATCTCATTTATACGTGGAGTCCCAAAAAAACCAGACTCACGGATATGGAAAACCGACCAGTGGTTGCTGGACGTGGGGGTGGATTGGGGACAGGAAATGGGTGAAGGGGTCGAAAGGCACAAACTTCTAGTTATAAGGTCAATAAGTCCTGGGCATGACACCCAGGTAACAATACCGTGTCACAGATTCGAAAGTTGCCAAGGGCGTAAATCTCAAAAGTTCTCATCACAGAGAAAACCATGAGCACGCGGGGTGGCAATCACTCTGCAGTACGCACGTCTATCACGCCTTCGAATAATAGGTTACGTGCCAATCATGACGCGGAAAGATGCACCCCAGTGAAGCAGCTGAGCGGTGACCGCCGTGTGCAGACCACAACAGCCCGTCGCCCATTCTCGGCGTCTGGCTCACTGTTTCTTACCTCTTTGCACGTGCTGTCGCTACCGCACGGACACGCCGCGTTTGTGCACTCACCCCGTGACGGACACTTGGGTCGCCCCCACCTCTTGGTGACTGTGAGAGACGTGGCCACAGGCGCCGGCGGTAAACATCTCCGAGCCCCGGCTTTGCTCTCTTTGGAGTTTCGTGGTCTTTCGGGTCCAGCGGGAGGTTAAGGGAACCTGCTCGAGGCTCGAGTGCAGAGCTTCTGTTCTTCACGTTATGGCTTCCAAGGAAACACTTGCTGGGCTCCCTGGAGCCCAGTTGGAGCCGTGGAGGTGACCGGTCCAGGACCGCTCAGGGCACACGCTGGGCCCGGAGCACTCTGCTCTGGACAGCCGGCCTCTCCCACTTCTGACCCCATGGAGCTCTAGGCGCGGGTGGTGGGACACGGTGTCCTGAAGAGGCTCGTCGCCTCTCTGCCCACAGCCTGCCTGGAGGACCCGCCCTCTGCAGCTGGAGAACGAGGTGCTGGACCGCACGGCCCGCGTGGGCCCCGTCGCCACTGCCCGGAGGGGCACGTAGCCCGGGAAACCACGTTCTTGGCAAGGCTAGCCCCAGGCTCGGATGCCCCAGGCAGAGGTGTGGATCGGGGCCGAGCCAGACGACCACGCGATCCAGGGGCTGAGGCTGCCACTGCGCAGTGGCTACGATGGACCAGTGTCCCCGAGCTGTGGAACCGGCCGGTAAGGACAGGACCTGCAGCGCGGAGGGACGGGCAGGGCCGGCCGGCCCGTCGCGCGTGTGAGAGCCCACACCGTCTTCCCAGGAGGAACGTCCGCCCCTCGCAGTGAGGGGCACAGGAAGCCGGGACTTGCTGGGGGACGAGTGGAAGGCGAACCGGAAAGTCGGACAGTGTAGCGGGAACGCAACCGGGTGGCCATCGAGACAGCACCAAATACTTCTGTTTTAAATAGTTTATTAATCTGTTTGGCCAAACGGGTAATGGAAACCGAGAATAACAATTTGCTAAAAAGTTCAGGCCGTGAACGCCCTCGCCCCTAAGAAACGAAAGACTCCGGGTTCCGGAGCGCACCGCGGGGTTACGACATTTCAAAATAAGGTTTCCGCTTCGTGTGTGACAATGTAAACTTCAAAAATAGTAAACTCTAACCCCCTTCCCTCTTTACAGATCTATCACAGATAGAATTTTCTGGCAGACCTACATTGTGTACGTAAACAGCTCGGGCTTAAAAGTTTCATAAAAAGACGTACAGATTCAGTAAATCATCTTCCGGTCCTGGCCACGAAGGAGAGGCGGACGGCAGCTCACGTCCTGCGGAGTCCGCCCTGCGTGCGTGCGTGCGTGTCGCACGCCGCCGGCCACGCTCCACCACGCCCGTCGGTTCTGTCGTTTTTGTACACACACACACGTATACAGCTTTATTTGCTTTGAAAGATGTCTACATCTAAATTATAAGACGGCGCCAGTGACTTACGACGTCACCTCGCTTCACATAGGTAAAGACAAAAATTCTGTAGAAGGCACTATAATTTCTGTGGCGTGACCTTACACAGACACGTGAGAGCAAGCCGGCTGGGGCTCGGGCCTGTCCTCCCCCTTCCGTGACCTGGCTCGGGCCCGTCCTCCAACGGCCGCCCCCAGACTAGTCCTAGAGACGGTTCTGATGTCCATTCTCTTTTTCTGCTTTACCTCTTCCCATCCCATCCATCTACCCATCCAAACGACCTTAATGGGTTATCTTTTGGTTCATTGAAATCCCTTAAAATTAAGAGTACAGCTCTGGTATAAAACAAAGTATGACCTACCACAGCTGAAAATAGTCACAGTGTGCGATGCAGGTGTCGGTTACTAAGATTCCAAACGCTCGCCCTGCCTGCCGCCCAAAGCAACCTCGGCAAGGAGAACTTTAACTTGCTTTACATTCATTGAAAAAGGGCTGAGAGGTTTTTCTTCTCGCTGTCACGCTGAATCGGTACTTAAGTGGCAGGTCTGATGTGAAGAAGGGCAAGCAAACTGGACATGCCAATAAATACCGTGCGACTTACCGCAGGTTGCCAGAACTGTACAGGTATGTACACCTTACCCGCCGAGGTCCCGTCAGGGGCAGGCCTCCCAGTCACTACCGCGAGTGGCCCTGCATGTGCCAGACGCTGCCGTCAGCGGGCCAAGGGCGGGCGGGCTCTGCGGCTCTTCTGCGGGCCGGAGCCCGCGTCCCCGGCGCCCTCCGCCGGCTCCTCCTTCTTCCTCGCCTTGAGGCGGGTGAGCAGCTTGATCAGCCAGACGTCCCACTCCTCGGGCAGGAGCAGGAGGAGGAAGCCCAGGCCGATGATGATGATGGCGATGACCCGGACCCCGTTGAAGACGATCGTGCTGGTGTAGTGATCAACCACTGTGGACACAAGAAGGCGGATGGTCAGTGGGAGGCCGGGCGGAGGCCGCAGGGCGGCGGGGCCTTGGCGGGGAGCTGTCGTGTCTCAGCCACAGGGTCCTCCCCGCCGGCTGCCCTAGTTCAGGCGTCGATCTGTTACGCGCACACACACGCCAAAGTTCACCTGCGGCCACTTGGCATGACGGGATGACGATGTTATTGCTTTCTTTATGTTTTTGGTACTTTTCATATTTTCTACAATGACTTATTCTTACAGTGAAGAGCGTTATTTCGCCGTGCATGGACACACCTGTGCTTTGAAGGCCAATCTTGAACTGGGTTTTAGAACAAATATAAATCCTTGTGCCTCCCCAGGATGCCGTTAGAGTGAGGCTCTAACGCCACCTGTGCCACCGCCGCTCATGGCTCACTCCCGACTCACGTCAGGTGAGGGAACAAAATGAGAAACAGGAGTCGTGTCACCTAATAACAATCCAGATGACTATTCGAAGCCGAAAGATCAAAAGCGTGTGATTCTCAAGGGTTTTGTTTTTTCTTTTTCTTTTTTTTTCCTTTCTCTTTTCTTAACTAAACCAGACAAGGCAAATTTGGAACTTGCCTTCTGACACCGGATTGCTTTGCACTTAGATCATTTTGTGAGACAGGGTTTGCTTTCTGCAGAGCGTGCAGCTCTTGAAAAGTGACCGACCGGACAGCTGCCCGCCAGCTCTCCACGTTGGGGGGTGTTCTGCTGCCCAGTTTGAGGCTTGGCTCTGTCATGTCCCCTCATGTTTCCCCGCATCCCCCCTTGTCTACAGGGTGGACAGAGAAAGAGTAAGAGAGGGAACAGTTACACCCGAAAAAACCCTGGTTCGTAGCCCTTTCGTGGAATTAAAGTGCTACTTTTATCTACTGTAATTCAGAAATACGTTAAGTTTTAATCCTGGTAGAACATTCTGTTAATTCGACAGATGGGGACGGTCAGTCGGCACTACACGCGAGCTGCTCTGTATCAGACGTCGATCGTGGCCGACTCCTCCAGGCGGGAACCGAACGCGAGTCCTCCTCTGACACGTTATTAAACTCCTCTGATGCAGGTGAGCAGCGAGATGTGATTCTCATGAGCCTCTCAGACACCTGGCTGTATGACAGGGTCACAGTGAGCTTCCGGCGACGGGCTGCCTGGAACACGCCTTCTCACACCGAGGACGCTGTGTGACCGTGAAGTCGCAGTGAGACACGGCGGGCGCGTTATGAGTTAGTTTCCGGAAGCCTGAGCTGATGGAGACCGACGGGCCTGGCTGCCTCTCACCAAGCTCTCGGGAGCTCGAGTGCTCTCTGCGTTTGAAGAGCTGCCTCACAGTTAAGTCATCTATTTCTCGTGTCAACCAACGTGACGAGAGGCACAGCGTTCGCTTTTGGGGGAGACAAGCTACGGACGAGAGGTGATGATTTGGGACCTCTGTAACCCCCAGGGGGCAGAGGTGGTGCCTGAGTCCATCCCGACGCCGGGGCCAGGCCTCCCGTCCCACGCCACCCTGGGGCACGTCTAGAGGACCAGGGAAAGACACACACAGAACATGCGACATATATGGAGCACGTGACACATACGGACCACACGGCACATACAGAGCACACAACATATGGAACATGGTTAGTGATATATGAAGAAAATGAGCATAGTGGACCACAAAAGCACAACATAAGCGGAACAAAGCATTACTGGTGAAGATGCGACACGGAACGTACATTCTATAAACAACATGCATTGGACATGCTGATGCAGAACGCGATGCAGCGCATGGAACATTTATCACGGAAATACTGGTGACATAGTGATTACTACGGAACACGCGACACAGAAACACAGAGAACCGTACAACAATTATGAACACCAATACGGAACACAGAACACATGCAGAGAGCACATACACATAAATAACAGACAATAACAGAGAACATGGACATGTTTGAACAACATGACATGCGGGAACAGGCGTCGAATGGACATAAGAAGAACATGTAACATGTGTTACGGATGGAACACAACATTATATGTTAATCACGGATGGTGACCGAGATGAACCACAAGGACCACGGAGGAGAGGGGCCTTAGGTACGGAGGTCAGCTCAACTGTCCTTCCGTGACACCACACTGAACAGGTTGCCATTCTCGGGGATCAGTCAACGGCCCAGAAGCACCAGGCCCTGGCCAGGGATTATGGGGCGAGTCCTCAAACCTTCTTCCCTGACCAGAACGGTTAAGTGCTTGTAGCAGGGAGGCCAGACAGAGGTGGGGATTCCGAAAGGAAATCTTAGAATTCGGCAGTTTGTAGTGCTGTATGCAGCGAGGCAGGTGATGACGCTTTGGGAGAGGCTGCCAATCGAGTGCGCGAGCGTTTCTCCCGCCGCGAACGCAGGAGGGCTCCTTGGGAGTAGGCTGCCCTCCTGGGGGGTGGAGAATTAAACGTCTCTGCGTCACACGTACCTTATCCTTAGAAAATTTCTGCCCTAGAAAGTCACTTACAAAAATGAAAGATTTTTTTTCTGCCACAGGTTTTTTCTCCACGTGTTAATAACACTAATGATACTCATCTGTGACCCACACCCCCTTAAGAATCCAGACTGTCTGAGTCTCAGTGTGGTAAGTGAAACATCAGTCCGCTACCGGAAAAGACTGCACATGTAACAAACAGCAACATTGTACCAACGCGCAAGGTCAAGCGTGCATTCTCCACAAGGCGCGACAAAATACGTGAGCCCGGGTGTACGTGCGTGTGCACACGTGAGTGTGTGCCCGTGTGGACAAGCACACACGTAAAGTCACGCAGGCTTACCTGCATTCACAGGTACACTGAGCACAACTCCCAGAGACATCAGAGTGGGGTACGTAACAGCGATTCCAAAATTTAGTACGATATTGAATGCTGAAATAAAGAATAAAAAGTGGGTGTCACTCAGGACTGTACCGGACTTGCCTTTCTCTGGGGTCTTCTGACCCCAGTCCGCTGACCCCTGTGCTTTGCTCTGGCTCGGCGACCCTGGTGTCCCACAAGGCCTCCGGGACCTGGGGTTTAAGGACAAACATCCTCATTACTCAGCTCTCCTCTCCTCCCTGAGCTTTAAAGACGGGAAAAGAAATTCGGCAAAAGTAACTGGCGAGGAGGCACGAGAACGGAGGGCGGCCACCTCTGACTCTGCCGTCCATGTCGCGGCGATGCCCGTGGGCCCACGGCGTGAGCGGACGGGACACGCGTTCTTCGACGGAGACCGGAGTGCGCCTCCGAGGACGCGTCTCTGCCCAGGACAGGACCAGCCTCGTGTGCAGTCGGGGAGACGGCGCTGCCACGGACCGTGGTGATGGCTAACACCGTGCTGAACGCCGGCGTCATGGGTGCTGTTCCAGAGCTCGGCACGGACCACTGACCGCCGCCCGCCTGCCCGTGGGGACCGGACCGTTGCCAGGCGGCCGCACATGGCCTCTGGGCTGTCGGCTCAGCGCTGAGAGCAGCGGGGGCCAGGCCGCCACTGTGGTGACCGTGGTGACTGGTTCCGGAGTCAGAAGCCAGTGTCATCGTTGCACGGCGTGCTCGGCGAGACGCGCTGATCGTGAGAAGCGTTGGGAACGTGGGGACAACGGGGGTCCGTGTCCCCTGTGGGGCACCGGTTCTTGAGGCTCCCAGAGTTGCTCGGGGCCTGCCCCTCCGTCCCCACTGCGGGAACCCTGGCGGCCGAGTGCCACTTACTCAATAAGAGGACCGAGAACCCGCAGAGGTTCCCCCAGGGGACGGCGTCGAAGGGGCTCCAGTACTCCACCCTGGTGAAGTAGAGGACCACGGGGACGCAGGTGACGAAGAGGACGTTGAACACACCCAGAACGGACAGGAATAAGGCGGCCTCTCCGAACTTCGCACTGCCCAGGACCAGCTTGAACAGAACCTGCGGGGGAAGCACAGGGGGCGGGGCTCAGGGGGGAGCCGGTGACCTCGGCGGGGCTGGGGGACCACGGGGCTGACGGCCGGCGACAAGAACGTGCCGCCTGCTGGGCTAGGACTCTAGTGAGGGCGGGGACCTGACCTACGCTCGCCGTGCACGTGGCCGAACCTTGGTGACACCACAACGGAGGGCCAGCCTCTGGCCACCTGCAGTGGGGGCACCTTCAGGGACCCAGGGTTCACACGGGGCTGGACTCATTCGTGTTGTGTTCGTGACACCATCGTCCACCTCCGGAGAGTGTGACGGTGAGGCAGCCACGCAGGTCAGGAACAGCTGCCATGACCACACAGGCGGCACCTCTGGGGACCCCGCCACTGACCTCCAACCTTCCACAGCCCCCGAGGAAAAGGGCTCTGGTCGCAAGGCCATGCTCCACAGTCGAGGGTGGCGGGATTTCCACTCACAGCTCATCTGTGCTCCGGCCCCCACCCTCAGCCCAGAAACGGCACGGGCTGTCCTGGAAGGCACCCGGCTTTGAATTCTCGCCCTGTTCTTGTGTGTGTACGTCTGAGTGACACGGAAGGCCAGCAGGAGAGGGACGAATGTGCCTGGGATGGCCGGCAAGCTAACCTGGCGGGCGGCAGGCCCCGCTCAGCCGGCGCTGCGTGAACGACCGGCAGTTAGGGGACCGGTGGTCCAGGCTGAGTCTCGCCACCATCCCTCCCCGCTCCAGCTGTCGCACAGCTGTCTCAGGTGTTCCCGAGTAAGCGTGCAGGGAGCACGACACGGGAGAGACGATGCTTCCAGCCTTCCACCTACGCGCCCCTCCGGACAGACCGGTCAGTGGAGGANTTTAATCCTCCAGTCCCTGGCCAACTGGAGGGGAGAAACAATCTGCTTTCTCCCCTCTGGCTCTAAAGGGGTGAGGGGAAGGGAGGGGGCCGGGGCGGGGGCTGGGGAGGCGTGACCACATGGGGGACCAACACGGCAGAGTCGGAGTGTGGGCACGAACAGTCGTTTCTCCGGACTTGCTGTTGGGTGTCCTTTCCAGGGGCCCCCGACATTGTGTCAGAAATGTCTTAGGATCCCCTGACGTGGTTGCTGTGCTTTTACGCAGTCGGCCTCTGGGCACCACCTGCCGTGCACGTGGACTCACGCCGAGTGCCGGCGGCCGTGAAAACCACGCGATAAAGATCTGAACGAGAACCGTGCACCGGACACTCGCATCGTCACGTCCGACCCGGGGGTAACACTGGCCGGACGCTGAGCCCGCCATGTAGGGCCCTGACCCCTCTCCAGTCCTCGCCACACAGCCACACTGATCTGACGGCCAACCCACGTCACACCCCGTTACCCCAAACGCTGCCGACGTTGGCCACTGACGGAAAGCTCTAGAGAGCTGAAGCCAGGGCAGCTGCCGGTGTGGCGGGGAGTCTGTTCGCCAGGCGCCCGCTGGGGACGACTGCTCCCCCTACAGCAGGGGCAGCGTCCCGGGTTCCCCGAGGGGGCCGGCCGGGCTGGGGCCCGCGCCCCGGCCTACCTTGTAGAGGGCTGACATGGACGCGGAGCCCACCACCAGGGCGATGCCGATGACGGCGTGGCTGTGGAAGCCATCTGCGTAGGTCATCATCACAATGCCCGCGATGGCGAGGATGGCGGCCACGATCTGGACGGAAAGAGGGAGGGTGGTCAGGGCGGGGGCGGGGATCCGGACGGCCAGCGCGGCAGAAACGTTCGCGAGAGGTCAGTGACGTGAGGGACGGTCTCCTTGTCGGTCCTGCTTTGGAGAACAGTACGCAAAGGCTGCTCCCGGCTCCGTGTTTGTCCCGGCTTAGATGGGGACAATTAGTCAAGTCGGGCATGGCCGAAGAACCCCAAACAACCGGCAGCAAGGAGGGGTGCCACGGCTTAGCAGTGCATGGTGGCTGATCCGGTGATGGTAACTGGTCGTGACAGGGCCTCGCAGACAGCACCTGGCGATTACCTCTTCGTAACCCGCCCCCAACCTTCTGAGAGCACC
>NW_024352947.1:1729280-1844603 GCF_902729225.1 Pteropus medius | reverse complement strand
CTGGGGGCCGGCGGGGTGCGGGGGGCCGAGCACAGAGAGGGTCAAACGACCGTGCGCAGTGCAGTTTCAGCGCTGGATTCGCGGAGCGTTTTACCTACGGCTCCTTCGCAGTGACCTCAGCCGCGTGTGTCAAAGAGCTACGACCGCCGAGCAGCTCTGGGGTGAGCGCGCTCTGCGGGTTCTCTCGCCGACTCCTCCGAACGGGGAGGTATCGTCATTCACTTCGCTTTACAGACGTGAAGACGGGCTCGGACAGGGTGAGGAACTCACCCGCGTCACCGAGCAGGTGTGTGGCGGAGCCGGGGGACAAATTTCAGGTCCGTCCGTCTGCACGGTCCGTGTTTACACACGTGAACACGAAGCACGGGTCACACAGGCCGCCGCCCCTGTGCTCTGAGGTCTGCACTCAGGTGTCCTTTACGGGGTGAATGTGGTCGAGTCTCGCCCCGGGTCTGAGTGACGCACTTCCTCCAGCGTCTCCCTCCTGCGAGGCTCTCACGTGACGCGCCCCCCACCCCCCAAGACAGAGGCTCCCCACGGAGCACGTGATCAGCCTTCGGCAGGAAGCGCCCTGCAATTCGCCGTCAGTCACCAGCACCTTCCGCCTCACCTGCCGCGTGCATTTCGTGTTCAAATGCTACACGTGCCGTGCACGACGGTCCGTCAGAGAGAGAAACCGAGGTAGCAAGACCACGAGAACCAGGAAGGACGGGGGGAAAGCCAGTGGGACAGCAGGGTGACTTCTGCTCTGGAGGACACAGGTCACGCCAGGATGCTGCTCGGGACAGCCCGGCCTGGCGAGGTGTCAGCGTGACCCGGAGGAGAATGAGAGAAAAGGGAGAAACGCGGGGGAAGAAAGCAGGTAACTCGCAGGTGAGCCGCGGACCCCGAAGGGACCTGAGCCTTTGCAAACTCGGGGCTGAGGTTCGAGGACACGAAGCGGGAGGCGGTGACCTTTCCCTTGAACCCCGCAAGGCGGACCTCCAACCGCTCCTCCCTCTCCGCCGACGGAACCACCGCCAGCTGAGGCTTCGGCCAGAGCCTTGCTCTGCCGGGAGAAGGGGCGAGGGGCAGGGAGGGCGGCCAGCAGCCTTCCGGTGACGTCTGAGGAGCCCAGTCCTCGTGACAGGGTGGTACCGGGGGACAGTGATCCCCCCATTCATGCTTCTATGTGTGGGGGAGTCCCAGCCACAAATCACAGGGCTGACCAGTCCGGCTGTGGGGCACCCTCTCTGTGCATCGGAAGCCCCCGGCTCGTCCTCGCTCCCTGCACCCCTTAGGGCAGAGCCGAGGTGACACACACCCCACGGCTCGGGAACAGGGCCTGAGAGGCGTCCTTCAAGCCTGACGTCCCACGAGAGAGTCCAGTCTACGTTCAAACAAGTGAGCATTTTACCGGCAGCGTGCGTGGGTCCTTGCTCTAGGACGTCACGTCTGCCTTGTGAGCCCGCGTGTCCCTCGCCTTCTAAACCTGGCTGTCCCTGGGCCGGGGTCCCTCGTTCCCCACACCTCTCCTTTCTCGCTCCTTACTGCCCCCCCACGTCCCACTAGGCTCTCCTGAAACAAGGGCTCGGGGATCCAGTCTGGTGGGGCCAGCGGCCTTGAGACCAGGAGGGGGAACAGGAGCTGGGGGCGAGAAAGAAACGAGGCCGGGGGGGCCACTGGCGCTGGCACCCTGCTTAGCACCATGCCGGTGACCTGTCCGGCCCCTGGGGCTGGGACGGCACATCCCCCACGGCCAGACTCCCCTGCCAGGGGCCGGGGAGGGGACGGGGTCAGTGAAGTCTGGCTGCCCCTCGGACTAGCGCTGCTCCCGACTTTTGCCGAACACGTGACGGGCTGCACAGACAGCCCCACTGATGACACTTTTGCAAAATGAACAGGGGAAAGAACAGACTAATCTCTGAATATATTTCCCCTGGCACTTTCCGTCCCAACTCCTGGACCGTTCTCAGAGACTCAAAGACGATTAGCGTTCGGAGGGAACTTTGAGGTCCTCTAGTCTGTCCCTCTTATTTCGGAGACAGGAGAGGGGCCTGGGATGTGGCCCCCAGCCCTTAGTCCTCCTCCATGCTGTGCTCGGGTGGCGGGGGACAGCCTAACGGAGGGAGTGAGAACAGCAGCTGGAGCTAGGGTTCAGGGACGGCCCCCGGGCAGCCCCAAACGCTGGCTGCAATCTCAGACCAAACCGGTCGTGGGACAGTCCAGATCCCTGGGGCTGTGCTGGTGGCCTCAGCCTGTCTGCTTGCCACCCACCATCCCCATCCCCCAGCCCCAGTTTGTCCCCCCTGCTTTGAAAGCCGGCTGTAGTGGGCGCTGATGGCCAGGCAGCCCCACCTTCCGCTCCCCCAGGCCCACAGGCTGGGGACGGTCTCGCCCAGGTGCCTTTCTTGCGCCAGCTGCTGCCCCCAGCTGGGTGGGCTTGGCTTTAGGATGAGCCAGGTCCTACTTGCTCTCACACGCTGTCACTTTTGCTACGTGAAGCCACCTCCCTGCACGGTGGCCGATTCTTACTGTCAACGTGAGAATCAGGAACTCCCATCCAACCGCTCTACCCGGACAAAGGGAGCACGTACCGAGATTTATGGGCCAGGCGTGCATTGCGATTTAATTCTCACACCTGCCCTAGAAGACCAGTATGAACGTCCTATTTTGCAGTGAGGTAACCAAGGCTCAGAGCTGTTCGGCAACTCGCTTGAGGTCCCGCAGCCTGAACACGGACCCACGATCCACACCTGACCCCAGACCAGGTCGCCGGTCATGGCGCTGGACGCCCCAGGTCTGAGCAGCCATGAAGCACGTGGGGAGCGCGTCTAAGCTCACAGCATCGAGCGGCACCAGGCCCGTGTCCTCCAGGCCGTGCGTGGCCAGGATCATCCAGCGTCAGATGGTCCTGCTTCTCTCTGGTCCGTCCCCCCGACCGGGACCTGTGGCTGTCTTCCCAGAACTGCAGCCCCGTGAGCTGAGTAACCATCCTGATAACACGAGTCCCTTCTGCCGCCTGCGCCACAAACGTGATGCTGAGGCCCCACCATGCTCTTCGTGACGGGGTGACCCCAGCCTGTACACTCAGCCTTCCAGGGCGGGGACAGGGTCAGTCCCCTCTGCCCTTGGCAGCCGCCCCCGTGGGGGGGGGGTGCTGGCTAAGCTGGCACCCGAGAACGGCCTGGGAGACCCGTGCACCGGTCAGACACCCCGGGCGGAGCCCCACCTGTGCGTCAGGGCCGCCTCCCAGTCACCCGGCCAGCTGCTGGCGTCTCAGGTTTTCCTAGCTCTCTGCAGCTTTGGAGAAGACGGGAACCCACCCCGACCTGCAGTGACAGGTCACACACCTCTAAGAAGGGTAACGAGCATCAGAGACACCAGAATTCCATCGCCAACACCAGCTCCGTGGACGAGCGCTGGCCTAGTGCCAAAGCTTCAAGCCAAAACTTTGTCCAGGATTCAGGGCTCAGCACGGAGCAAACAGACAAGATGGCCAGGATGGCCAGGCTGCATCAGTCAGGGACACTAGGGGCGACCCTCTCAGCCACTTTCAGCGGTACAGATCGCTACATATCAAGTATTTTCACACCTCCTTCTCCTAATCTCAAAAAATCTGCTTTTTTCTGCTTATGTGCAGAATTAACCTTGAAACTTCTCTTCCCAGTAATGGTCTCACTTGGACTTTGCTCTGGACATCAGAATCATGCCAGAACGTTCCATGAATTCCCTTAGCTCTTTGCCTCACAATGAAGTCACGAAAGGGACACGTCGGTGGCATGGGCCCCAGGACGTCCGCGCCTCCGGTGCCCAGCTGGGCAGGCTGTCTGGACTACTGCCGGAAGTACCTGCGTTTCTTGGGAAGATGCGTTTATTTGCTGAAAGCTTTTCTGGGTGGTAGCGCACAGTTTTTACTCCAAAATTAACTCTAAGCCTCAAAACAAAATTCCCCCCACTGCAAGCTAAAAATGCTGCTCAGCAGTTGACTCATGTCCCCACTGCCGTTTGAGGAACTAGGTGGGTGTGACTCCGCCACTAGGGTGATGTCACCATTCCCAGGACAGTGAGCCAAGGACACACAGAGGGGCTGGAGTCGGCCTCTTGCTGGGAGCCAGCGAGGCCATGCTGACGGGACCGCCCACGCAAAGGGCTCCGAGCTTCGTGGCCAGCCAGCCTGGTCCCGGGGCAGAAGGAGTGACGGGCGGGCTCTAACCGCCAGAGGACTAGCGACGCAGTGGAATCCTTTTTGTCCTTTCTGGGGCGAGGTGATGACGGGCCGGAGCAGCTCCCGGCCACCAGAGAGAGACGAGCAGAAGCCATGAGGATTCCGTTAGGGCTAAATGCCACCTGGTCCTTTTAGTCAGGGCGAGTCCCTCTATGCTCCAGGTGACGTTTGATAGTGCACTTACCACATTTCGTACAACCGTGATGAAATCTGACTAGCTAAATCTGACCCAACGTGAATAAAATTTACTAAACCTCGGTTGCAACAACAAGAGATAATTCCAGAGATCTAGTTTCAGTCCCCCTTCGTCTGCGGCATGAGGGACGTGGAACTGCCCCCGCCACCCCGCCGTCCCGTGTGGATTCCGCACAAGTGTGCCCGGCCCACTTTGCACGCGTGGCCCAGACAACAGGCTGAGACTGCGCGTGGGGACGGAGAGGGGCCCCTGGGCTTTGGCTACGTCTGCGCAGAGGGTGGTGCTGTCGGCGGAGCGTGCCAGGCGGCAGGTGCACCGCCGCCCGTGACAGCGGGATGAGCGCGTCCCCGTCCAGGCCGGGCCCCGACCGGCACACACTTTGGGGAACGCCTGCCGAGATGCTTGAAATGAAAGGCGCTCTGGCGAAAGCTTGTCCCGTATGGTTTGCAAGCAGGTAGGGCTGCAAGGCGCACCGAGCACCGGGCCTCTGCCGGGCTCCGGCTCTGCCGCGAGTCAAAGCGTGTGGCCCAGCGCGCGAGCCAGGCAAGCCGGCGGGCGGGGGACGGAGAACGAGGCACTTACCCTCACTCCCATGAACCTGTCCCTGAGAACGATCCACGAGAGCAAGAACACAAACGCTTTGTTGCAGCAGAAGAGGGCGGAGGCGTCCGTGGTGTTAATTTTCTTTACTGCGTGTAAGTACAGGTAGTTCGTGAGCGTCCACAGCACGCCGAAGGGCGCTGCCCGGGTACAGAACACCTTCAGAGTCAAGCCTTTGTCTCCGAAGAAGCGACAGCATTCCCTAGAACAGGAGAGAAGGCAGTGTTACTACATCCGTGGGTGGGGACAGGCCCGCGTTCCCTAAACCCTGCCTTTTTAAAAGAAAATGTGTGTGGGGGGGATTTTTCTAGCCGTTATTGGTTATAAATGTCTTTCCAGTAAAGCTCTTCGACCTATCGCTTTAGTTCACGCAAGAAAACGTCGCACGAGGCTCTGGTGTCACGGCTACTCCTGCGCCGGGCAGGAACCGGCTGCGACAGGAGGCTGTGCCCCGACCACCCGGGCAGGGGGCCCAGCTCCGCGGACGGGGGCGGCGATCCGATCTGCCACTTAATCGGGAGGAGGAGGGGGCACTAGATTATTATTTTTTTGAGGGGAAAAGTGGGTACTTGAAGAGAACGCATCGAAACATAGTTTTAAAAAATCTGCCCCAAACTGGACCTGTCCTTGGCATCAGGCAAGGGCAGCCGCTCCCTGGGCTGATCCCGTCTGGCGACGGGACAAACGGTGTTAACCATCTCTACGTCTTCTCCGCGAGGCCCTGTTTAGAGTCCGTTTCTCTACCGCGTGGAAGGCCGCAGCCCCGCACCGAGAGGCCGAAGGAGGAAAGAGCAGATCCGGGGGTTCGGCATCCTGAGCGGGAACGAGGGAGGAGACGGCCGCAGAGGACAAGTTTTCCACGCCGTTCCGAAGTCTGGGGCGGGACCAGCGATGGCCGAGAAACCACTTAGAAAAGTGACGCCAACTCCCCATGCGCAGGCGGCAGAGGCGGCCGCAGGCGGGGGGCACAGAGAGGTGCTCGGCCACAGCCAGGCCAGGCCCGGAGACGGACAGGCGAGGACTGGCCGCTCCTACAGCCATCGGCGTCCGGGCTGGAGGACAGGGCTCGGGGACAGGGCTCGGCACACGGACGAGCCAGCAAGCGAGGGCGGGTGCCAGCGAAAGGGAAGATGCACTACCGACTAAGCCACGTGCACGCCGCTGGGGAAGGGCTGCGGCCGGTGCCACTCGACGTTAAAATGCAGCGGTGGCGGCGGAAGCGTCATGACTCCGCTGTGGGACAGCACAGGAGACACGGAAACTCAACCTTTCGCTGAATGCAACGTCCTACGCTGTCCCCAAACACACCGGCACCAAGAACATTCGAATCACTGAATTTACCATGAAACCAGTTCAACTGAATGGACTCCACTCTGGCTTAGTGGAGATGAAATTCTCCTCTGACTAATGGCTTGATATTTACGTTGGCCGCACGATTTTCATGCCATATTTCAGCTGCACTTCCTGTGGGGTCTTCTCGAGCCCCCATAGGAGAGAACGGTCTTCTTTCCCGCAGGAACAGTGACCGGTGGCTGTAAAGTGGCGCCGGTCCCTTGAGGAAGATCAACAGGAAACACAACTATCCTTTCCTGCCGTCAGCGTCAACCTGTTCCAACTGTATAGAGGGGCTCCCCTTCCCAAGAGAACACGGAGCAAGTCGGATTCCTCAGGTCCCCGACGTGCCCGTCCAAGGTCATCCGAGGCCAACCGCACAGTGGCCGTCCAAGGTCATCCGAGGCCAACCGCACGGTGGCCGTCCAAGGTCACCTGAGGCCAACTGGACAACTTATGTCCTCTCTGAGAATCTACATTTCACTCCCCCAAAGCGTGACGGTCCTGAAGTGGTGGGGGAGGGGAGGGGTGCAGACCTGTCTGGGTACTGATGGCCCAGGCTGCTGACCGGAAATGGGGAGTGGGGCTCCATCCCGGAGATGAACCAGCAAGGTTCCTGGGCCCAGCAGAGCTCTGCTGGCCCTGTGAGGGCTCATGGCCAGGAGGGCACAGCTCGGACGGGTGGATCTTGGTTCTAATGAAACCAAGATGATTGGCCCCCGGGCCAGAGCCTTGTGCTGCTCTAAGACCAAAGGCTGTGGTGTGCACTGACCCACGTCAGCCGGCTTGCTCACATGTACCCTTGAGCACAAGGGGAACCCAAGACAGAGGATGAACAGAAATCCATCCTGCCAGAGACAGAGGTGAGTGCAGCAGATGCTCCGACTGACCTCCTCCTGACAGGATAGCCCGAGGCCCCTCACTGCTGGGCAGGCTGAAGGCCGAGGCTGGCAGGTGACTCTCCAGCGTGCCCAAGCCTTTTGGTTCCTACGGACCGAGTTGTGCGTTGGCCAAGATTTAGATGTGCTTTTTTCCAACCCTATTGCGCCAGTTGTCCTTAGTAATTTCAATTGCATAATTCGATTAAAAATTTCCTAAACCAATGCGATCTGAGTGAGAAAAGAACGTTGTTTTTCCCATGCGATCCAGGTTGAGAGCTTCGGGGAAGACTCGAGGAAAGCAAGTCGCTAAAACATCACTACTGGATTAGGTAAGAATGGAACACTGCAAAGACAGCGAAGCTGTAACAACCTGTAGGTTCCACACTCGTGTTGACAGACACCTGCCGCCTTGACATTCTCTAAAGAATGCTTCCCGACGGCCTGGCGTGCTGGCGTCAGACGGGCTCATCATTCACTTCGGATCAACAGGACTTGTTTGTCACTTGTTAAATTCACAATTCTAGACGAGGCGCTGTGGCTGCCGCAGCAAGCGAACAGTGCCTGCTCCCGAGAAGACCGTGGCGGGACTGGGAACGTAGACGGATTCGTCCGTGGGAGGCAAGTTCGAACACCTATCACGTAGCGTGGGGCACAGCAGCACCACAGAAGCCCGGCCCCGTGCGGACAGTGGGCTCACGGGAGGAGCCTCCCTCACAGCAGGTGTGGATTCGGAGCTGCCCCTCGAAGGAGAGGTCGAGCTCAGACAGTGGGGGGTATATCCTTGGAGAGATGAGAGGACCAATTCTGCCCATGAAAAAAGAACAGATGGCTGTAAAAAGGAAATAATCTTGGAGATTAAACAGAAAAATTAAATTAAAATTAAATAGACGAGTTGAAATATAAAGAGAAAAAAAATTAAAGGTTAAGCCAGAATGTCCAATTATGAACTAAAAGAAACTCCAGGAAGAAGAAACAGAAAAAATGAAGTGAAAGAAACCTCGAGAGAAATAATTCAAGAAAGTTGCTTAGAACTACGGGACGTGAGGCTTCTTAACGAAAGGCCCGCGGAGCACTGAGCAAAATGAACAAAGAACCACAAGGCACACGCCTGTGACGTGAGGCGATAAAGACTTAAAAGCTCCAAAGAGAAATAACACATAGGTTAAGGGAGAGGAAACCATCATAGCATCGGACATCTCGATGACAGAAACGCAAGGTCGGCAGTAGTGGCCTTAACGCTTTTCAAGAAAACAATTTCAAGCCAGAATTCTAAAACCAGCCAACTAGCGGTCGGATGGGAGGGCCGAATAAAGACACTCGTATCATCCCCCAAGCAGCCAGAGCAGTGGCTGCCGCAGACAGACTGGGTGCCGAGAAAGAGGGTGCCGTGGTGGCCGCTGTCAGGGGCGTCTCCAGGGGCGTCTGGGGCTAAGCACGCCCGGGGAAGCACTGATAGGTTTCTGAGGTGGTGGGACATTGAGAAAGAAACAGCAGTCACGAACAGAGACCACGGTGCATGAGGCCGGAGAGGCAAACACTGTGGCAGGGTGAAGGACAGGCTGCTCGCGAAGGGGACGGTGGGTCAGCAGCACGTGCGAGCATAAGACGACGAAAACACTCGCAACCCCAAATCGGCACGGCACTGGACTGGAGGGGGCGGGGGCCGTGGGGGAGCGGAGGGACGGAAATCAGGGGACGGCTGTGACCACGGAAGTTCGAATTCATTCAGGTAAGTGGCATAAAAACCAGAGGAACCACCCGCAAGAACAGGGAGCGAGCAGGGGTAAAGCAAGAGAGGCTTTATAACTTTTTAAACTACTGTTTTGATTTTCTGAAGCGTGCACACCTGCATTAGTTGCTAAAGATAAAAACTACTTCAGATGGCGTGAGAGAGGTCGGGGCGCCGTGGCTGAGACGCCAGTGACAGCTCTGAAGAGCGGGTACAAACCAGATACGGAGAAGCTCTGCAGGTTGCAGGGGGCGGCGGTGGCCCAGACGGTTACGTGCCACCCTCTCGTCCAGGGGTGGGGCAGCCAGCCCTGCAGCCCTTGCTCGCTCCTCGCGAACACTCCCAAAGACGCCTTCTCTACTTTTCGGGGCCCTTTCTGTCACCATGTAAATATGTCTAAGCCTCGCCGACCTTAAAACATCCCCCACAGCAAGAGCAAGCATCCGGTCCGCCTTCCCGTCTCTTTCAGGACCAGACCTTGCGGAGTCGTCGTCTGTCCCCGTGCCCCCTGCGCCCGCCTGTCTTCAGCTCGCTCTAACCCGGTGTCCGCCCCCACCACTCATCCAAGTCCCTAGAACCGTCACTCAGGACCTCGGGGTGCTAAACCTGCTAGGCGCGTCACAGGGTGCCTGCCTCCTGCCCTCGGGAGCCTCTGACGCTGGTGAGCGCCCCTCCCCGAGACACACTGCTCGGCCCGCGACCCCGTTGTCCTCTGCCTGTCCTCGCCCTTCCGAGGCCTCCTCCACGAGCCTCCCCCAGACTCCCCCAGGCCGCCCTTCTCGTTTCTCCTCCTTCGACCCTGCGGACGGCCACCGAGCCGCCTCGCCAGCCACCCTGGTTTCAAAGCCCAGGGGGCGACTCTCTAGCCAAGACTTCTTCCCAGCCTCCTTCCCGATCGAGCACCACGTCGCCCGCTCAATCCTCAGCAAGCTGCGGCTCCACGTTCGTACTTCCCCCCAGGCCAGCAAGCTGGGGCTCATTCCTCACCCCCTTTCCTCTTCATCGCCATGGCCTATGGATCATTTCTCCCGAGGATCTGGTCCCCACGGCCACGACCCGGGCCGGGCCCTGCCCCTCACCTGAGTGTCTCTTTCCACGCCGTCTCTCCCCCAACTCAGCCCACCCACGCCCCACGCCACCGTCGGAGGCCTCCTGCGCCCCACTCTCCCTTGGGGCAACGGCCAAGCTCCCCACAGGGCCTTCCTGGACTTGGCCCGTCCTTCGGCCCTGGCCATCTGCACCCTACTCTCAGCCGAAGCCGCCTTGAGCTCATTTCGGTTCCACGAATTCCGTGCTCGTTTTTCATGTGCTCTGGGCCTTCGTGGATTCTCGATTCCCTTTTTCTGAAACACGTCCTTTTTGCTTCTTTCTTTGGCTGCGTTCTTCCCATCCACGGGCCATGGGCTCAGACATCCTCTGGGAGTCACGTACCTATGTGGAACTGGGGCTGCTGTCTGCATAGATATGTATCTGCGTAGATATTCTGCATAGACTGGGGCTGCTGGATATACTGAGAGAGTCTCAGCCATTCCCTTACTACTGAATACTATATTACTCCCAAGTTTCCCTATTATAATAAAAAGGTGGCAGATACACTCATTCTTATAGTTTCCCAGAAACTTTAGAATTTTCCCTAAACAACAACTGCATTCATAATAGAATGATGGGGGGTTTAGAAATGACCCAAGTGTCATTTACGAAACCCGCTAGAGACTCACGTGATTGGGCACACCTGTGCAGTGGACTGTGTCAGAACGAGAACGGGGTCCAGCCCCCGGGATGCACTTGGTTCTCGTTTTGCACGTAAGGGGTCGTCCCCCAGACTTCAGCACATAGTGAAGGATTTTACTGAAAGACAGATGGCAGAATAGCCTAGAAGCATGGCATGTTCCTAGAGCCCGTGCCATTATCTTCATTCACAGTATCGACCAGCAGCTTTTAAGGTGGTTGTAAAAATACTGACTCCGGTGTTAGCAGGAAGGTTGGACTCTATGAACTTGAAAGTGTTTTCAACTTTGAGATCCTGAGATTAGAAAATACAACCTTCTGACAGGCAAAAGTCACAGTGGTGTCCAATGACGAGTAGTGGACCACGGGGTACATGTTTATATCTTTCTTTTTCACTTGCATTTATTAGAGCTTTAAGCTGACAAACGGCAGAGACCAGTTACCAAAGTAACGAATTAGGCTTAAAAAAAAAGTTCAGACATCATCTGAAAAGCGTTACGTGAAATGGTTTCCCCATGTAACCTGCTCACGAGGAAGTGACACTGTGTTTGCGTCTCCCACAGGGATGTTTCAGTGTGACACATCTTCTCTCCACAGAATCCTTGTCAAGGTTCCTTGCATGTTAGAATCAAGTTGTAAACATAACTAGCCTAAACATAAAGAAGATGAACCTTTACAGCGTAACGAGAAACACTGAATCATTTTATTAGCTCGATTCTTCCAAGGTAAGTTTTCTGAGTGTCCAGTAGCGTGTTTTGTTAACAGTGAGTTCCATAATTGTCTGTATGTCTGACTGCATCTGTCCATCCGTCTGTCCATCCATCCATTCATCCAGTTATTGGTGAGTTCTGAAAACACACGCCCAAGAGATTTAAGAGTATAGAAAACACGGCTTCTCGGAGGTTGGTGGTGACGTCCTTTTTGGGGAGGCATCTGAGGGCACTGACAGCATATGAAGAATTTGGTTCCCTGAGATTCTCCCCCAGGAATGATGCAGCCTTCGCCACGTCTGGGCGAAGGAACATTTAAGAAGCAGATCGCATCCACGTCCCACTAACTAGGAATTTCACAGCCTCCTCCACAGGAATCTGTTCTGTTTGGGGCTCAGCTAACGGTTATTTTGCAAGCACGATCGAACAGCAGAAGCATCTGGAAAGTGCAGAGAGCGCTCGAGCCCCGTGCGGGGTCCTGGCTGCAGGGCTCCCGGCTAACCCGTGAGTTACCGTGACGCAGTGACGCAGTCTTGTGTTTCGGGCCACAGGTCGGGACGGAAGCAGCAAAGACAAGACGGTCAAGCGCGTCCACTCACGGTGGAGACCAGAGAGCCTCCCTAGGAAGGCTGGGCCTTCACCCTCCCAGCCTGAAACAGCTCCTGGGACCAGATGCCACTCTGCCTGTGCTGGGGAGTGCGCCCAAACCACTGCCACCTGGAAGCGCGCTGTGCGTGTGAGAGTCCACTTAACCTGCTGGGACTGGACACGACGTGTCCTGCGGTGGGGACACTGCGGGGCCATCCGCCGCAGAACAGGATCTGTTCCGTGCAGGGGGGTGGGTTCTCGTGAGGGTCCTTGGTGCTGAAATGGAACCGGTGGCTCGGGAAGGTTTGACCTTTGACGAGGCGCATCCCGTGACGCAGAGGGACACGGAGCCAAGCGCTGTGCGACACGTCTCAGAAGTAACAGCTGCCGGGCTTTCCCTTGAATCGGCCGCCTTCCTTGCGGCCTCCGTATCCGCGAGGACCCGTTCGGAGGGTCACTGGGCTGGCAACGGCGGGACCGGGAGTACGTGTTCACGACTCACGGCCCCGCAGCACTTTTGTCACAGTGGAGAAGGCACGGGGCACCCGGGCACCTTCCCGTGGTGACCCGAAAGTGGCTAGGTGACATGGGTCGGATGGCGCCCACCCAGGTCCCAGAACTGACCCCCCAGACGCAGATGCTGCACCTCCCACCAGACCACTGCTCTCTTCCGGGAGGAGGAGCCGGTGTCTTAGTCACCTCTGCACCCACCCGCCAGGACCCAGGACAGGGCCTGACGCAAACGCGGTCCTCAGAAAAACTGAGTCACAAAACTCGGCTCTCGGTACTTAGGCCCATTTGCCAACGTCAGTGTGTTGAACTAGAAAGTCCAGCAAGTGGACACTGTGTAGAACCGGACTACCGGTGCTGGCGGATGTGCGACCCGCCGTCCCCGCTTCGGATGCAGCTCAGGCACAGACATGAATTCTGCCTGGGCTGGCGGAACTAGGCAGCAGCAGGGCTCAGTCTAGAACTGGGGGATCCGAACCACTTCCCCTCTGTCCGCACTGATTCTGTGAACCCCTAAGAGCGGCTGGTGTGCCAGGCGGAGAGGAACCCCACCCCGGGGGAGCGGCTCCGGGACGGAAGGCGGGAAGGAAGCCAGCCCCGCGCACTGGTTCCTCTGCCACCTCAGGCTCCGTGTCTGACGGGGGCCTGCGAGGAGCGGAGCGGGGAGGGACTCCGGCTCCCCGGGCTTTGCGGGCATGGACGACCCCAGGTACATTCCCTGCCACTAATTCTGCAAGTGTGTGGGTCATGCTTTTGGGTATTTTCAGGAAGACTATTTAAAACCATGAGCATAAATTCAGGAAAGTCATCCTATTGGCTCACCCTCTGGCTTTATCAACCAATTTCTGCTTTTCCAAACAGGTTGCCTTCAAACCCAAGACATGTAGAGATTTGTGTGATTCAGCCTCAGGTGGACAGGCTGCTTTTCCTGATCTTGAACCTGGAGTAAAACGAAGATGCTGCAGACTCAGCAGGGGCTGGCAGGCGAGGGCTGTCACTCAGGAGAACACGTTTACAGAATGAAATTCTGTTGAATCTCAGGGACAGCGAAGCTTACGAGTGTGGTCAGCTCCACAATGCGCCATCTGAGATGGAACTAATTTATGTCAACTGTGAAGCTCTTCAAGGCTGGTATCAAGAGACGGGGTGTGGGTGTGCGCGCGCTGCTTCTGAAAGCAGTTTCCTCTTTGTCTGTCCGTCCGTCTCCCTCCCCCGAGAACTGGCTCCATCCAAACGAACAGCACAGACGTCTTCCCTGTTGGGTGGGTTTCCACGGCTCGCACCACTGGCTTCTGAGCCTTGGGGACTGTCTAAATACGTCCCACACCCCTGAAGTCACTGGAGACTCCCTGAGATCTGAAGGCTGTCCCCTCTTCAGGTGTTTCTGCGGCTCAGAAAACCCCAAGGCACGGCTGAGTCCTTGCTCGGGCCCCTCCCGCCCAGGCTCAGGCCTGTACCGAGGGGCCTTGTTCTCAGGGGTCCTGCCCACTCCCGGCTTCCGGTTCCCATCTCACTGTGACTCCTATTTGTGGTTCCCTTCCATTCGTCCAGAGCCTGCAAACGCCCAGTGTCGGCCAGCTCTGGTTGTGAGAGCCAGTCTGTTTTCTAGGAAGGCGGAAGCTTCAAAGCGAAGTGGCGCCCACCTGCCTGGGGTGGCAGAGGTGTCTGGAGACGGGATCTCGCTCAGGTGTCCTTTTGGGAACCTGCTGGTAAGACCTAGGAGTTTTAGATCTAAAAATTAATTAGCTGCATGTCTCTCGGCCTCTGTTTCCCACCTGTGAAACGCAGGACCAGTTCCAATGACCTCTGAGACCCTTCAGCGTCCATAATCTATGAATATGTGATTCATAACCCAGTAGCTTTAAAATCTACAGCTGGAAGTAACTCCCTGGCGGAGGCCCGGCCCGGGGACACAGCGCTGCTCGTGAGGCAGCAGGGGGCAGGGCGAGCCGGCTGCTTCCTTCTCTCCTCCACGGGCGCCTCCCTGCTCAGCAATGCACCTGCTCCCTGAGCTTGTTAAAACCTGTCCAGTGTGCTACCCACCCGCCCCCGCCCCCGCACACGCACCGCAAACTCGCCCACCCAAGGCAGGGCATCTGGGAAGGTCACGGGCGTGTGTGGGGTCTGACGCCTCTTCCGGCCTCTCGGAATGCTCCGGCCGGCATCACCACTGTTTCCGTCACTTCTTGGTGACCGTGCAGGAAGCAGATGGTTTCAGGAGCCAAAACTCTTCCCTGACCGTGTTCTCCGTGCCCGGAAGCGAGACCCCGCTGGTCTGCAGAGGGCCACGGCTCAGAAGCCAGATGGCTTCCCCGCTGTCCTCGGCCGCACTTGGATGGGATGGACTGCCTCGTCCGCTCTGTGCTTGTCGTGGTTCTGCACATGAGGGGTGGCCGACCCTAGAGCAGTCGCCGCATCGGAGCAAGGCTCACAGGGATGGTGGACTGCGCCTCACGGACCTCTGCCCCCTTCCCGCAACACGGGGGCTCCAGCGCCACGGCAGTGCCCGTCTGCCGTCCCCTGCAGCTCAGACCCACGGCTGAGCCCAGGCGAGCGCAGTCTGCGACTCTGGGAGCCCCCCACTGCTCTGGGTTCCATCCCTGTCACCCCGCTGCACGGCGCTCACGTGGCTCCCGCCCCGCCTGTGCCGGGTGCCCCATCTGGTCCTCCACCGGGTCACCGTGCTCGTGGGCTTACAGCGCACCGGGTCACCGTGCTCAGTGAACCTGGCACTTACCGGGGTCTGCCATGCTCATGGAGCTTAAAGCGCACGGGTCCACCGATGCTTTCGATGGGCTTACCTGGCGCACACCGGTCACCGATGGCACCGTGGGCTTTCAGAGTACACCCGGGGTCACCCGTGCTGGAAATGGGCTCACACTGGCGCACTGGGGTCACCATGCTCATGGGCTTACAGCGCACCAGGGTCACCGTGCTCGTGGGCTTACAGCGCATCTGGAAAGCGCCAGGCCCCGCTGTAGGTGTTTTTGCCTCTTAGATGCAAGAAGACAGACAAACTGGTGAATGCCAACTGCGGTAGCTTCTGCAATCACAAAAGTCCCTCTACTGGCGGCTCTCTGCTACTCTCTCCTGTCATTTCAGGGGAAATGCTTCTCCTCCTGATGCACCCCCAGTCCCCCCAAGCTCTAGCCAAGGTCCTTGTGCTGTGGTCCAGGGACCAGCGGCATCATCAGAAATGGAGAACCCTAGGCCCCGCCTCACTCCTCCTTCTGGAGATCAGAATCCGCGTTTTTAACAAGTCCCCTCAGAAGCCCGGATGCACGTCAGCATTTGAGAAGTGCCGCCCACCCCCCCGCTACCTGGACGCAATGGCGAGTGCTGATGTGTGTGTGTTGGGGGGAAGCAGGCCCGCGCCCCAAGCCGGGCTCTGTCCCTCGGCGCCGGCAGCCGCCGCGGTTGGCTCTCGCCTTTTTCAGATCTCCGGTGAGGAGTCCACTCTTCTTCTGAAGTGCAGGGCCAGACCTGCCGGTGGAGCGGTCACATCCCCGGCCGCACGCGAGGCCTGCAGGCTCTCCCGGGACCGCGTTCACCCTGAGGACGCTGTGGCCTGGCTGGGTCTTCGCCGCTGCTTCGCTTCCGCTGCCTGGCGGGGCTCCCCGTCCTCGATTTCAAGGACGGCATTTTATGGAACTTCTTATGCAGGTTTATGCAGAACTTCTACGTGTTGGAGCGAGTTGGGGAGAGAAGTTTCTCACATCAGCATGGTGTGCATACGGACTGGACGTTCTGGTGACCAAGGTCCCCCAGGACCCAGGATGCCCGAGGAGGGCAGTCCTCCCCTGTGGAAGCTTAATACAAAAACATCGCTGAGCACCGAGTAAGCAGCCTGTCAAGGTGTGGGGCACCGAGCCGGGCTCAGACTTGTCCTCGTCACAGGTACTGTCTCTGCTGCCACTGTTTCTCTGGGTTATTGCAGCATGATGCTTGCCATTCTCGGTCCAAACAGCCGGGGACGCCAGGGGCTTCTGACGAGGTCCAGAGGAAACGGCCCCCGTTGTAACGGGCGGACCCACAGCTGTGGCAGCGCTTGGTTCTTACTGCTTCGATGGGAGGCAGCGGGGGTCAGTGTATAAACCATAGGAACGTTTGAAGCCAGAGAGACAAAGATTAAACCCCGCTTTTCTACTCGTCACTGGAGGGCCTGTGAGAACCTTCTGGAATCTTCGAGACCCTTCATCTCCTCATGGGGAGAACAGGCCTTTAACAGCAATCTCCCAGGAGCAGGGTGGCGGTCAGATGAGATGACGAGCTGGGCAGTCCCGGAGCGGCTGACGGGCACAGACCTCTTGTGTCTGACGGGCACAGGCCCCTAGTGTGTGAGCCTCTCTGCCCTTCCGCTGCCTGCGGGTTTAGGAAAATACTCTGAGGCTTCGGTCTAAGCTCCCAGGAAGCCGAAGAATGTCCTTGGCACTTTGTATCAGTAACAGCAGACGAGCGATCAGTCTGCCCGCATGTCATTAGTCTTTTGTTAATAGTCACTAAACCGCAAACAAGCCACAGGGGGCTTCGGAGCGGTACTAACTGTGTAACGATCCCTATCTCGAGCATGTCAAGTCCTCCGAAATCCTGGATTGCCCTCGATCATCTCCATGCCCGAGTGCTGTGAGTTCCACCACCTTCATCTTCCCAGGTGCAGTGCTCTGGCCTGGGGTTGGGATGGGGGGTTGGGGCTGGCATGTCTGCGCTGTGGTACAGACCCCGCACTTGACCGTTTGGTGACATACAGATTTCTCCTACACCACCCTCAACACGGAGGCCACTGTCTGTCAACCCAAAGTCACCACGAAGGGAGGAACTGGAACTTAAGCTGAGAGACAAGGTGAATTTTCGAGCGAGTTTTCCCAACGCAGCGGCACCCGCGGGTGCTGGCGAGGCAGAGGCAGCAAGGAGCGGCGGCTGGAGGCGCAGGCCGCAGAGGAGCCAGGCCACTTGGGTCTATACCTGCGTAGGACAGTGATGTGGGCCAGTGACCTCGCCTCTGTGTCTCGGCTCAATCATCTGTAAAACGGGAATAATAACGCTACCCACCTCGTGTGGTCGTATTGTTTTGTACAGGTCCTTGGATGAGTGCCAGGCACACAGCAAGCATTTGATAAGTGTTGGCTGTTACTAGTGATTTCAGGGGTGCACGCGAAGCCCTCCTTAAGAAGCCTGACCAGGCTACACGCCCCAGCAGGGCCTGGGGCTGCGTGGTGGGCAGACCCAGAACCCAGAGGTCACTCTTCCGCCAATTAGCTACGTGACCGGCTAAGTCACTTGACCTCTGTGAATCTTATTCCCAGTACAGGTGTGAGTCACAGCCGGCAGGAGTCCCGCGAGGGTGAAGAGAGCACGTGGGCCAGCGTGGCACCTGCCCGGTGCATCGCAGGGCCAGGTGCTCCTCCAAAAGGCAAACCTCGGGACTTCCGGGGAGCTCCGGGGAACGCCCCTCCTATCCTGCCTTGTGGTCCAGGTTCATTTATAACTACTGCATACTGGTCCTAACTCTGCTTCTTAAAAGCAATCTCACGCCTTCTCTAGATGGACAATCGAGTGGATTATCTGGAGGTTTCTCTGCGCCAGGCTAATCTGCCTAGTTCCCGTCGCGTCTGTGGGATTTGGTTTAGGGTCTTCTCACCAGCCTCACTGCCACTCGTCCGAGACTCTCTGAAAACATGGCCCCAGACACCAACACCAGTATAATCTGATCACTGCAAGAGAGGACCGAGTGTCAGGTCCTGAATTCAAATTACTGACTTTGTCACACAACCTGGATTAAAACAAAATTACTGATGGCTTCGTCGTGCAAAAAGCTCACGTTAAGGTTACAACCAATTGAAGTCCTTTACACACGCGCGGCTGTTGGGCTGGCCTACCCCCTGCGCCCAGCCCTGCCCCCCACATTTTATGGGTCTATGTGGACATTTTACATTTGTTCCTATTGAATTTATGATATCTGGCCCTGCTTTCCAGCCAGGATCTTTTGGGATCCTGATTTAATCGTGTAAGACATCATTACCCCTCCTAGATTTTGTGTCATTTACAACTGAGACAAATGTAATTCCTATGCTTTTACCAAAGCCACTGAGAAGATATTGAACAAGGCCAGACAATGGGCCTAGCCCAGTTAGGGGTCCGGAGAAGCCCCCCTCGGGGCCGACAGAGAAAATCTGCAGGCGCCTCCGGGGACAGCTCTTCCGGCCCCGTTTCCCCGCCTGAGCTTCTTGCAGGATGAGGTCAACGCCTTGCTGAAGGTCAGCTGTGCAGTGTCCACCGCATCTCGAGCTAGAACTCGGGGCTCCTCACCAAAAGGAGCTGGTGCTCAGCTGACATGACCGGTCCTCGGAGGACGTGCGCTGCCTCCCAGCAATCACCACTGCGTCCGTTCACTGCCTCGCACGCCATCCCCCCAGGAACGTGTGGCTTGGGACCAGAAGTCGTCATCGTTACTGGTGTGTCCTTGAAAAGCCGAAGCACTGTGGGCGAACGTTCCTCGTCCTGTAACGCCAGGTACACACCAGGTGACTTCTCTGCCGCAGACGGCCTGTGCGTCACCGCCGGTGGACAGAGTCGTGAGGTTCCACCCCTCAGGCCCACATTCTCTGGAATTCTCTGGAATTCTGCTCTCTGAAATGTTCCAGAATTCAGCTATCTTCCAGAGGCAGCCTGCATTATGGAACCCATCCCATAATGCACTGCTTTTCGGATCTGCCTGCGAAACGGCTGGATGGTCCAATGTCCCATTGCTTGGCAGTGCCAGTCTGCCCATCCCCTGCAGCTTCAATGAAGCGTCAAACGGACCTGAACTCACAGTTACTAATTAGAGTGAGCTGCATAACTTTATTGAGTCATCTGTGGAGAGAATGACAGCAGCTAGCCTACAGTACCTGTCCTCTGTGTTTTAGGAATATTGGTTAGGCAAGGCCCAGGCGGTGAGGTGGTCTGTTCAAAACAGTTCCTGCAGAATCAAGGCTCGGTGTGCGGTCACGAGCCCTGGGGACTGGCTGGCCAGATAGGAGACGGTGATGGAGTCCGTCTGGTCAGGCCCCGGGGAGGCTCTGTCTCTCCTCCAAGGTCAGGTTCAGGTCAAGAGCAGGGTGGGAGAAGACCACGAGGTTCCAACCCTGTCTGGACCATGAGTTGAAGGCCCAGGAGGGGCCTGTGGCCCCGCCCAGCCCCGCCATCAGGCTGTGGGCCCGATGAGCACGGGGGCCACAGTGCCGGCTGGTGGGAGGGACAGTGTAACAGTTGGGTGGGTCCCCTGGACATTTGTCTATTCTTCCGGAAGCGAGCACAGTGGTAACTGGTGAAGGATTCGAGCCTCTTTCTGTCCTGGAGAGTGACTGACAGGGGCCGGTGTGCCTCTGGGCGTGACAATGTCACAAGGTGTTGGCAGGGGCCTACCCGCCACCAGTGGTGGACGCTTCGGGAAAGAACCTGTGCTGAGCTCGGCCTTGTGCTGGCAGCCGGGCGTGACAGTAAGGTGACAGGACGAGTCACGGAGGAGCGAGCGGCCGGCTGCGCCCTCACAATGCGCCGTAGTCCCGGGACAAAGCACACAGACGTCTTCACGCCGACGTGAGGGGACCGGGGCACAGCACCCGGCAGCGGAGGTGCCTGTTCCAAGCGAGACGCTGGGTCGTTCTGAAGGTCACTGTGGAGGTGCGGGCTGTTCTACCACTTACCACGACCCCGTCCAGTCTGAGAAGAGCGAGCGAGCTGCCTACGTGGTTTGCACGTACTTATTCCACGAGGCGTCTGAACAGTCTATTTTAAAGGACCAGCTATTTTTTTCATTCTGGGACTTTCACAAAGTTCATTTTAACACCCCATTAAATCTGGTTTTCCAGTGGAGTATCGCAATTGACGGAGACTGACTTTATTCTCCTCTCTGCCAGCTGGGGACGAAGGGGACAGAGCGGCCTCAGACCACGTGTGCCAGTCCGCTGGGGCGGCCGCGACAAACTGCCAGACGCACGGCGTGGACGTCGTCTGTTTCCTCAGGTCAAGGCGCCGGCTGGTTTGGCTGCTCCTGAGGCCCCTCCTTGGCCTGCAGACAGCCGTCTCCTCCGTGTCCTGACATGGTGGTCCCTCTGCGTGCGTCTGTGTCTTTGTCTCCTCCTCTTATGAGGACACCGGTCACAGGTGTCCAGGCCCAGCTACATGACCTCATGTTAATTAAATTGCCTCTTTAAAGGCCCTGTCGCCAAATATGGTCACATTCCAGGGACTTCGGGTTAGAACCTCGACATCTGAATTTTGGGGGCACAGAATTGAGCCTGAAACACTCGTGTAGGCCATGGTGGCCCGGGGAGGTGCTCTGCCGTCTCCTCAGTGACTCTTGCCTGAGAAAGACACTTGGCCCCGAACACAGGCTGCCATGCAGAACCGCAGGCCCAGTCCTGCAGACAGAGCCCAGCTTGCTGGTTCGGGCGAGGACGGTGTGGTGGGTACGCGAGGCAGCGGCCTGCGTCACGCCTGGGTTCATACCCTGCCTGTGATGACTGACGAGTGACTTCACCTCTCTGAGCCTCAGTTTCTCCATCTTTGCAAAGGAGACGGTAACTACTTCCCTCCTAGTGGCTGCAGTGGACACGAGGCGGAGTACGTGCTGTGCTGGGGCCGCGCTGCCCCCCACTGAAGGCCGGGGACGGGGGCTGCTCGTAACAGTGCCCGAGCAGAGGGTCTGTGCCAGCACCGGGGGCACCAGGCTGGCGCCCGGCTCCTGTTTGTCTCTAATTCGCTGCCGCCCACGCCCTCGCCCCGCTCTATCGAGTGTGTGGTTCGGTGAGCAGCGTGCTGGGACTTCCTGGTCAGGGGGATCCCCTTGTCATCCTCTCTGATGGCTCCTGATGAAAAGACTGGCACAGCCCGTCTCAGTGACGGCGAAGTCATGTAATGGTGCATCACAGTAGCAGCCTGACGCACAGTCGTCAGTGACCGATGACAGCCCTCTGTCCTGCAAACGTGTCCAGGCCTTCGGAAGTGGGTGGCGAACAAGGGCAGGAGGAAGTCTACCTGACCGAGCATCCTCACTTTGGGTGGTCATTGGTTACCTGAGCAGGGATGGGCCGGAGCGTCCAGCCCGTCTAACGCACCGTGAGGGAAAACACAGCCCTGCTGACGAGGTAGAGCGAAGCCGAGCTCCGAGAGCACACCTCAAGCAGGACCAACGCGCCGGGGGCACGTCAGCCCTGTCTGTCCACTGCGAGGCAGAGGCGGCCCTCGGCCCCAGAAGCTTCTTTCTGCTGCTCTAGACCAAGCCTGTGAGGGAGGCTGACTCACCTACCAAGATGACAGGTTCAAGACCACTCCGACTGGCCGGTCTTACCTTTCCTAGAGTTGGGGGCCTCCAGGAGCTGATTCCTGGTACCCTGGCCGGAGAATGTCCCAGGCTGCTGTTGACTCCCCCATAGCTCTAACAGGTCTAGATGCCATTCCGTGAATTCGCCATCACTCCCCGAGGCCCCGGGTGTTCCTGCCAGCACCCCCCTGCCCAGTCCTTAGTCCAGGCCCTGGCACTTCACGTGAGGATTACGGCAACTCTTCTGAAGCCTCCGAGCCACTCTGCCTTCACTGTGACCTGTCCTAAAACCCTGCACCGCTTATAACCTGTGTCACATAATTTATGACTCGCTCACATCTGTGTCAGCCCTTCCCAGGGTCATCGATACAGGGCGAATCAAAGGGATCCATCGCCCAGACTCCAAAGTCTTGCAGGCAGCAGCCTACGCCATGGGTCATAGAAAGCAGCAGACGCAGCTGGAAGGCGGATGTCAGCTTTGGAACTAATGAGCCCAGGGAAAATCAATGCCGTGCAGGAGGGAGGTTCACCTAGGGGAACACAGACAGGAGTGGCTAGAGGTTTCCTGGGAAACGCTCGGACTGCAGGAGGTACCAGAGGCTGACGTCATGGTCACTGATCAGTGATGGGTTGGAGGACAGAAGGAAGGGGCCTAAGGGAAGCAAGAAAGGCCCGGAAGTTCAGTCACTTCACATCGTGCAACCTAGACTCACCCGCGCTCGTCACTCAACCCCAGGTGCCCGCCATCATCCTATGCGACTTCAAAGGCCCCTTGATAATTCCGGTACCTGTGGGTCACCAGGGGCAGCGTCTCTGCTGTCCGAGTTGACAGAGAGCCGCCAGGCAAGAGAAACAACAAACAGGGGCGGGCAGTCAGGCCACCAAGGTGGCGCACGGAGCCAGGCAACATTTCGTGTGGACGGCAGTGGCCACCACCACGGACAGGAAGGGAGGGCGGAAAACCCTGTGGGGTTCAAGAAAGACCCGACTCCGCTTTCACGCAACATCAGACGAGCAATAAAGAGTAGACGATGAAGTCTTAGGACACAGACTCCAGGGTTGGAAGGGACCTTAACGACACAGAGGCCACCCACGTCCATCTCTTGACAACTCATCTGCTGGTGGCTGGCCTGGCCAATGCTTGCACCCCACCCTCCGGCTGACCCTGTCTCAGGACGGCCCCCAGTGCAAGGAAGGAGCACAGGGCAGTCGCAGGACAGAGGGGTCGCAGGTAGGAGGCGCCTGGATGGCGAGGGAGCGGCGGTGCTGGCGGCGGCTCCTCGCCCCTCCCCACCCGCGGCCCGTGCGCCACGCGCACCATTCCCATAGCCCGTCTGTCCTGCTTCCCGTCTGTGAAAAGCTTCACGGATGGCGATCCACTGCCCTTGGGTCATCCTACTTCCCATACTCTTGCAAGCACACAGAGTTCTAGGATATTCCAACGGGATGGCCAGCTAATGATTCCTAAATTCTAAGGGGTTCTGTCACTCTCTGCTTGTTTATTAAGTAGAGCTCGATCACTGAACTAATTGAAGGCCGAGGCACTGTTATTCATTGTGACGACGGCGTCAGACTGACTCACGAGCGACGTTTTAGTTTTGCTTTGCAAGCGAAGTCTACTAACGCTACGATGAAACTCGAGACTGAGATCTCCGATGGTGAGATTTTTGCTTTAGGCCAGATTTTAATTTAAATAATACCCATAACAAATACCACTTTAAATTTTATAACATCTTTTTCATTTTCCCTAATGGACCTCAAAGGACCTCACAAACCCCTGTAAAATAAAAGGAAAAAAGCAAGCAGTTTTTCTCTTTTGCAAAAGGAAGACGCTCTGAACCAGAGAAGGTAACACATTTACCACTAACCCCAGAAATAAACCCATTCGTCGACGGGCTCAGACGGCGCATATTTTCAAAGGCTCCTGTATCATCTTCACAAGACTTCGTGACGTGTCGGTCAGTAACTTTTCTTTTTAACTATCTGACACTGTGGGGCTCCGACGTGGCACAAGTAACAGCCTCACTCAGTCCCGTGTCTGCCCAGGACCACTTCCCAACATCCGCCTGATGAAGGCCCACCCCCGGGGCGCACACTGGCGTCACTCGACGGATTAAAGACGCGCACGTCCCCTCATCTTCAAGCTGACAGCTGGTTTCCCGCTATTTTAGGAAGCCTATGATTTGAACTTCATCCGATGTTTCACTTTGTGATAAAACCCCACGGGCAACGGTGGGAAGAACCCAAGAGGCGCAGGCGCGGGCCGCTGCTCACCCTCGGTCCACCGCCGTCGACGCGCCCTGCTGCAGGGAAGGCCCTTCTCCCCGGGGAAGAGGCCGCGTTTCGCCACCTCGCAGCCTGCACGAAGTCGGCGTCGTGGAACAGGAAACCTCCCACACGTGAGATGAGCACGGCTCAGAGCTCTTCGCCAGGCCTCCCGCCGCTGGGCGGCCACGACGCTGCCTCCCACCTCCCAAGGCGGCATGCCCATTTGGCCTTGATCGCTGGTACACAGAGCATCTTTCAAGAGTGAAATCTGAAACAGCCGGGCGCCGTTTGCTCTCCCGGAGCGCCCCTTCTCTGCCGGGCCTCAGCTTGGCATGGCCACCCACCGGTTAGGAAGGCTAGGCCAGCGCGGGCCTCCAGAACGTGCAGTGGCCTCTGGGAACAATTATCGGCTTCTCCAAGGGCTCTGAGGGCTGGCGGGAGGACATGTTATCTGAACAGTCGGCATCGTGGTTTACAGGCTTCGTATGGCTATCGATCACCACAGAGAAATAGTTCAAGAAGCCTAAAATTATTTACCTGTATACTGACTGCCTCACCCCAAACTCTGGCATCCCCCTCAACATGTAAACAACACGATAGGTTATCTGTTTCATCTCTGGGAAGCTGAGATGACCTGATGACTCCTTTATGAGATTTATGGGTGGATCCTCCCCCGCTCGGCTGGCTGTCCCCTCTGAAGCCAGTGGCAGACGCGCAAGGGCTGCGAGACGGTGTTTCGGCGTGGGACGGATGAGTTGAGGGGTGCCAAAACGTTTTTACGACCAAAATCAATTGAAACAAATGTACGTGTCGGAGCCAAGGTATTCACTGGGAGGTCCCTCTCATTCACGGGGGTTAAAGAATCAGAACTCGATTCATCCCAGGAGAGTAAGCGACAGCGGGCACAGGCCTGTGCACCTAAGGAAGCCCTGGACCTCGGCAGGCGAGAACGAGCCGGCAGCACGGCAGTCTGGACAGATGGGGGGCTGGGGCAGACGGGGTGGGGGTACCGAAGGAGGGGGAGGATGGACGGTTTTGCCTGCTCAGCATGGGCTGGCCCTGCACCCGACACGTGCCATCTGGCTGGCCAGCTCTTCTAGTCTACGCTTTCTTCCTGCCCTGCCCGTGGCACAGCACCCCCGACACCGGCCCTCAGCTCCTCCGGCTCTGGGGCTCTGGCCAGAGGGAGCCCTGCGCCGTCACGGGAAGGGCGGCCACAGCCTCTGACCACTCCTCTCAACGGCCCGACAGGAGCCCGTGTCCCTCCATCAGAGAACTCCGCCCAGTTCTTTCCAGAGGGATTCTCGTTCTTTAAAACAGTAAATGTTCGTCAGCTTTGTAGAAGTGATTATTTACAACAGGTATAAGCCAAAAATAACAGAATACTTGACAACCAGCCTAAGAGCTGAGACAGTTCCGGTAACTCAGAAGCCCTCTGCGTAGCCTTCCTGTCCCCCAGAACTGCTGTGCTGTCCTGGGCTTATGGTCCCTGTGTAGTTCTTTGTAGTACCTATAATATAAATGTACTTCTACACTGTGTGTGTGTGTATATATGTGTGTGTGTGCATATGTGTGTGTGTGTGTATGTGTATGTGTATACATATATATACATACATTAATCAATATGCATTTCACTTGCATACTTTCAACTTCACATCACTGGAATCACACTGACTATTCTGCTGTGATTTGCCCTTCTCCCCCTCCCCTCCCCCTTCTCCCCCCCCAACACTATGTTCCAGAGACTCATCCCTGGGAACTCCGTCTGCTGAGTTTCACTCATTTGAATCGCTATATAGTACTCCATCGTGTGTAGACCACAGACCGCGTCCATGCTTTTGCTGGGCATTTGGATTTTCTGGTGTTTTCTTATTACGAACATTGCTGCTGCTATGAACACTTCTGGACAGTTTCTTTGGACTTAAGTGTAAAAGTTTCCCTAGGGTCTGAGTCGCGGTGAGGAATTACTAGGTCACAGATAAGTGCATGTAGCTCCTATCAAAATCTTTTTTAAAGCGATAGAACCACTTTCTCTCTCTACCAACAATAAACATGAGTTCTAGATGCTGCACTTCGTCCCCTCACCTGATGCTGTCTCGTTTATTAATTTTTACCAGTCTGATGGGCAAACGGGTACCTTCCACTGATTTTCATGTGACATCCCTAGATGATTAAATGAGGTTGAGCACTTTGTGTCTATTGGCCAATGTGTTTTCTTTTCCGTGGTGTGCGGCTTAAACTTCTCGCCCGTTTTTCTATTACATTATTCAATAATATATAAGACGGGCATACAAGATATTTAAATTCTTTTTAATTTGATTTAAAAACAAGCTACCCAGAAATAGAAAAAATCTATCTTAAAATTCACATAGATTCTCAGGAGATGTCAAATAACCAAAACAATTTTGAAAAAGAACGAAATCGGAGGTGTCATATTACTGATTTCCAAACTTATTACAAACCTGTAGTAATCAAGATGTTGTGGCACAAAGACAGATACACGGAATAATGGAATAGAAGAGAGAACCCGGAAATAAATCTCAGATACATGGCCAAGACCGTTCAATGGGAAAATGACAGTCTCTTCAACAAAAGGTGGTGGGAAATCAGATGCCAAAAGAATGAATTTTGATCCTTACCTTACGCTATAGATAAAAATTAACTCAAAATGGATCAAAGAGCGCAACACAAGACCTAAAACTAGTCATCTCTTAGAAGAAAGCATTAAGGAAAAGCCTCATGACATTGCTTTTGGCAACAAAAGCAAAAACGGATAAATCGAACTACATCAAAATTAAAAACTTCTATGCCTCAAAGGACACAATTAACACAGCGAAAAGCCATCCTAAAGAATGAAAACGTATTTGCAAATCATATAATTGATAATGGATTAACATCCAGAAAAAAATATATATATGCCCTACGACTCAACAATACTAAGAACAACAACAAAAAAATCCAAATAACCTGATTTAAAAAGGGGCAAAGAACCTTAATAGACATTTCTCCGAAGATGACATACAGACGGATGGCCAACAAGCACAGGCGGAGACGTTCGGCATTACTGATCGCTGGGGAAATGCAGACCGTACCCACAGTGAGATACCACCTCACGCTCTTTAGGATGGTTACAGCAAAACAACAACAAGAACAAAAACAGCAACAGGAAGTAGCAAGAGCTGGGGAGGATGTGGAGAGAACGCGACCCTTGTGCACTGTTGCTGGGACTGGAAAACGGTACGGCTGCTGCAGGGAACAGGATGGTGGTTCCTCCAAAAATTAAAACCAGAATAACCAGTGAATTAAAAGCAGGGTCTCACAGAGGTATTTTCACACCCATGTCTTTGCTCATATCAGCATTATTCATGGCAGCCAAGCGGTGGAAGCAATCAAATGTCCATTGATGGAAGGATGGATGAACGAGTCACGTGGTCCATCCACACAACGGAATATCACTCAGCCTTAAGAAGGAAGGACGTTCTGACACACGATACAACCAGGATGAACCTGAGCACACAGCGTTTAATCGTGCACAGCGCTAAGTGGCACAGTAAGTGACATAAGAGGCATACTCTCAAGGGGAAAGATTCGGTCACAAAAAGACACATACGGCAAGATTTCACTGATGAGGTACCGAGAGCCATCAAATACACAGAAGCAGAAAGCAAAGGGTGGTGGCCGGGGGTGGGGACACATGGGAGTTAGTGTTCAGCAGGGACGGAGTTTCGATTTGGGGAGATGATACGTACTGGGGACGATGGTGGTGATGGTTGCACAAAGGTCTTTACATTTTGGAGACACGTCTTGAAATGCTGACGAGTGCAGTGCTATGATGTCTGGGACATGTGCTTAGGACTAACACAGGGCAGGGCGGGGCCCGGACGCAGATGGGACACCCGTTACCAGTTACCATGAGCTGATAATCGCTGGAGCTGGACAGATGGGTAAACGGAGAGGTTCACTGTACTTACTACTCTGTAGTCGTAAATGTTTGAAGTTGTGCATAATAAAAAGTTAAAATTTTTCTTCTGTGCTGCAAGAGCTGGCTTTGCACCACGGGCCCCGAGAAGCTGCTAGAACTTACAGTTAAGTGATTTGTGGAGCTGGGAGGGAGGAGCTGCAATAATTTACGATATGCTACTTAGAAACCGTAGACAACATCCTACAGTCATTAAAATGATGGTTATGAAGACTAAGTACCACCGGAAAAAGTGCTCGGTGAAATAAATCAGGATACAAGATTTTATGTATTTATCGGCTCAGCTACATTAACACATGCACACGAAGATGTGTAAGGAAACACACCGAGGCGATCATGATGGCCACACTTGAATTATGATTGATTTTTTCCTTCTACTTGGCTGAAGAGAAAAATTTAGAAATCCTAGGGAAAATTCAGAAACTCATGGGAACCAGAAAACCCGGCAGAGAACGATGTGCATTTGATCGAGCTCCCCGGGGACCACACTTTGAGAACCACTCGACCTTCAGTCAAGGCGCGAAACTGGCTGCCCCACCCCCCAGGGCAAACAGCCCCCCACGCAGAAGCGGTTAGGTGGCCTTCACGTAAGGCTTCACAAGGGCAGTGGCACAGACGACTTACTTTGCATACTCATGACAATCCATAGGAATTAAAATTCTCACTAGAGATTTCTGCCCCTTAAAATTCTTCCGGCTTCTTGACCATTCTTCTTTTAAAATTCCTTTTCTCTCATGGAAGCACTCACGCCCCTCTGTGTCCACAGGGCCCACGCCGTCCCTAACTCTGGGTCCCCAGCTCCCAGACTGCCCCTCCTCGCTGCTCACGCCTCGCCCAGCAGGAAGCGATGCCAACGAGCAGGCTCGCTCATCTGAGTTACTGTACGTAGCAAGTCTCTTCCTTGACTAGCAAGTGTGTGTGTGTCACGCGCGTGCGATCCCATCAGCTAAGTACTCAAACGCAAAGCCCCATGACCTCGGCACACCTGCTCCAAATACGGACCGTCACCCAGAACTGTGACAACCTGGAAATGCAAGCAGCTGGCTCTTGTTCCAGGGACAGAGTCTGCCTGATAAAAACTCAGCTCTATCTAAGTGTTGGAAACAAAGCACCTTGTCTCCCGGGGGTGGGTGGGGGCGCAAGAGGGCGGGGCCAGAGCCCAGCCTTGGCCTGCCCTGTCTCACCTGCCCTGAGGCTGCACGCAGAGCCTGTTCTGGCACCAGGACCTGAAGCTGATGCTTGTTCCAGCTTAGCCACAGGAAGTAAGACAATGGGACGGGCACGAGAGGCTCCGTTGGGCACACTGGGGTTCTGACTCTGCCAAAGTCGAATGCCAGAGGCGCTCCCGAGGCCCAGGAGGGTGGCTCACCGGGTAGGAAGGGGGGCTGTCCCCTCCTCCTGCAACAAGGCGCCAGCACCACCACCCAAAGCCCAAATGGGAGGACGCTGGGCCCAAGGACCCAGACCTCCGCCCAGTGGGTGCTGGGTCCAGAGCGGGACTCGTGGGGTGCAATCCTCAAACACCCCCAGTGACCTTGACCTTAGTCCAGGCCGTAATCGCTGAATTCATATCTGAATTGCAAAGGAAAACTCCTTTGGCCCGAACCAGTAGCTGTTTTTCCCTTGAGAACGCTGAAGAGCACAGAAGGTCAGATGTTCGCTTCCGCGTCTGGGCAGCGGCCCTCACAGGTGTGCAGTCACCTGGGCACTTCCACGTCTGGGCAGCGGCCCTTCACAGGTGTGCAGTCACTGGGTGCTTCTGTGTCCGGGCAACGGCCCTTCACAAGTGATCACGGGCGCTTCTGTGTCAGACAGCGGCCCTTCACCGAGTGTGCGATCACACTGGATTAGCCTTCTGCGTCCGGGCAGCGGCCCTTTACAGGTGTGCATCAGTCATCTGGGTGCTTCTGGGTGTGGACAGCGGCCCTTCACAGGTGTACAGTCAGTCACCTGGGAGCTTCACCGGACACTTCTGCAGGTAAGAGCCCCAGGCCACCTGGGTGGAAGGAATCCGAGTGTCCAGACAGCGCCCTGCAGTCAGTGCTTTGACCAGCCCCCCAGGCGGGTCCCAGAGACACTGATCTCTGAGAACCTCCGAAACACAGTGACCAGGACTGGCACGCACAGAACACAGGACATTCAGTCACCCTACCGACCGCCGGCACGTGGATGGGTGCTTCCGAAAGATGCGAAGAACTGTTCATTTTCGCATGGACGTCAAACACCCCACCCCCTTACCTACGCTATCCATTTCCTTAGCAAACTTTTTCTCCAGGAATAGCTCAAAATACTGCAGTTCGATCTCTGTCAAAATTAACACAAGGGGCCTGAATTTGCGTGACTTGGCCGTACTGAAGCCGTGATTTCACTGGGTAAGGGCATTAGCATCAAAACAAAGATCCCACTGAATATAGCAGTGTGACTAATGGAAGCACAGCCACCAGGGAACAAAAATAGCCCGACGCTGCCTAGACGAGGGAGTCAGCACAAATCGGAGCCGCTCCTTTCCTGCGGCAGCCGGCACCTGGGGGCGGCGGCTGCCCCTGTGCTCGGCAGCTCGGCTCTGTGTGCAGCGGCTCAGATCGAATAAAAACCCTCTCCTATTATCGTTGGATCCAATTAGCTAATGGGAGGTGGGAAGCGATTAGCTTACTTCTGAACTGCAGCCGCGCACATATGCTCGGGCAGAACTAGGATGCACGGGATGGTCTTTTAAAGTGAAGACTTCACACAACAGAAGGAATCAGGACCTTCCGGGGGAAGGGCTCGCACAGGCGATCCGTCCCGCAGCAAAATGCTAGGATTCTCGCTTTTCTGCGTGACGGGCAGAAGGCAGCTGTCAGGTTCTAAGGTCTCGCTTTGTCCAGCATAAATGTTCTCAGTTGTCAACCCTTCTTCATATGAAATGGCCTTTAGTGGCCCCTTCTCCTCCATGATCCCACACGCCTTCCTCTGGACAGGATTTTCAAAACCCCTCTAAGAGTGGCGATCAGAACAGGTCACGCTATGCCGCGTGGTCCCATCAGGGCAGGACGCAGTTTCTCACAGAGCTGCAGGGTGCTGCGGGGTGCTGCTGGCTGGCCTTGATCCGGAAACTGACTAACACCAAGACGTGTCCCGGTAAGCACAGGTGCAGCAAGCCACAGGTGTGGTCTGTGGCAAACACAGGAAACCAGCACTTTAAACTCACCCAGGTCACGTATCATAGGTAACGTTTACTGCGTCTCCCCTTGCTGGTTTAGGCGGGTCATTTCCACCCTGCTGATGTCTTTCTGAATCCTGAGTTTTCGCCATTAGTGCAGCGTGGTGTCATCTACACATTTCACTTTAAAAACGTACCCCGTTTTGCCAAGGCACTCTCGTACCTTCGTTAAAAGCATACAGCGAGCATCCTTATATGTGTCGACAGCTTAAACTTCTAGAAGTAAAATCGACTGGTTAACGACCACTTAAAACTTTATTTAATAGACAGGTCAAACTGTCCTCCCAAGGGACGGTGCCAATTCACCCTGTCACCACAGCACAGCACGTGTGAGTGACAACCTTGCTCACCTTCACGTACGTGGCGTTTCATCCAACGGACACGTCAGAATCACGGCTGTTCTCACCATGTCGGCAGACGCAGACGTAGGGCTCGTATCTGTGAAAACGTTTTCAATAGGAGTCGAGTTCGTTCAGAATTCGTGACAGAACTTCAGATGGGAACTGAGGTCGGAAAGGTGGAAGGCGGGTCACAAGGGCAGTGGGAAGTGGCATCCGCTGACTCGCGCTGTGCGCGCCCGCTCTCCACTTACAGCTGGGAGCACGCCCTCTCCAGCCAGCCCCGACCCATGAGCACGTGGGCTGTTTCTAGCTCTTAGCGAACTGCAAACGATACCGCGTTTGTACCTCCGGATCCACGCTCCCTTGTATATCCCTTAATGGCAATTCCTGGAAGAGAAGGCCTAGGTCAAAGCCGGCACGCACCTGCGACTTTGACAGGTACCACTCTGCGAAGGGCCCTGCATCGCACACTCCACCGGCGATGCATCAGCTTTGCTGACACAGTATATTACCACATCTTTTCATTGGCTTTTTTGTCAACGTGACATGTAAAAAAAAAAATCATTTAGTTCATACTTCTCGCGTGAGACCGAGCATTTTCTCCATAAATCTGAGACATTTCCATTCTTTCCTTGAACTACTCGTCATACACTTTGCACTTATTTCTACTGAGTCGTTGGTCTCAAGATCTTATACTGATTTATAAGGGCTCTTATTTATTACAGAGCTTAACTCTTTGTCCATGCAAATATTTTTCCCAGTTTGTCAGTCTGTTTTTTCACTTTGCTTATGGTGATTTTTATTATTATTATTATTATTATTATTTGCCAAGCCGTAGTCTTTAAACTTTTTTTTTAAATGTAGTTTAATTTATAATTTGTCCATTTTTTTTTTTTGATGATTTCTAGACTTGGTATCACAGTGAGAAAGTTAACAAAAGGAAGGAGATAAAAGGCTTATCCCATGTTTTTATCTAATACAAAATTATAGGTTTTACACCAAATTTCCATTTGACTCTATCTAGGCTTCGAGTAGGAGGTACGAGTTAAGTTTATTTCTCCTCCTAGTGCGAACCTTCTGTAGGTCGAAGTGGGACAGCGTCAAGTTCAGAACCGGATACGGGGAGAACTGACTTCTTTATGTGGCTGAGTTTTAGGAGAGTTAATGTTTTCTCCATAGGGTTCCTATAAATCTGGGAAAGGGCGCGAGGCTCCCCCCCATCACGAGGGGATGGAGGCTTCTACACGGGATGGAGGGAAGGGGCAGGAAGCCGGACCCCTACACCGAGGAAGAGGTAGTGGTCTTTGTGCTGGACCTGGGGACAGGACGAGATCTCCTTACGGGGGAAGCCGAGCCCCCTGGAGGGACGGCGACCAGAGCTGGCACATCTGGAAGACTCCATGGGCTCCAGCGAGTGGGCGGGCCATGATGCCCATCCCGCCTGGCCTGGGCCCCCTCCTCCCAGGAGGACACACACGGCACTGTGACCGCCAGCAATTCCCTGCAGGTGCCGAGGACTCTGTGACCGACCCACCGGGGCCTGGTTCCTCCCTGGGCGCCTTCCCCAGGACTCCCCCATGGCTCTGGCGCCTCTCCTCCTAAGGACAGCAGTGCCCCCTCATCCACGGGGGACACGGTCCAAGGCCCCCAGTGGACGCCTGAAACTGTGGACGGTACCGAACCCTATAGAGACACACCTATGGTGAGTGCATTTCATAAACTGGGCACAAAAAGAGATTAACGACAGTAACTAATGATGAAATAGAACAATTATAACATTACTGTGATAAAAGTCTGCGAGTGGCTTCGGGGCCATTATTAAGTAAAATAAGGGTGACCTGAGCAAGCACTGTGACACGCCCCGTCAACCTGACCACCGGGACAGCTGCCAGGTGACGGGCCAGCGGGAGCATCGCCAGCGTGCAGACGCTGGACAAGGGGACAACTCCGTCCGGGCAGGACGGCATGGGACAGCGTGCGCTTCGTCGCGCTTCTCAGGAGAGTGCGAAACGGAAAACTCCTGGCTGTTTATTTCTGGAATTCTCTACTTAATATTGTTGGGCTGCGGCTGAAGGCAGGTAGCAGACCATGGAAAGCGAAGCCACGGGGAAGGGGGAGCCACTGTGCGAAGGGCCCCTTTGCACACAGCTCACGCTGCGGCCACACAGGTGTATTCTCACCTGGCCTTCACTCTGAGGGGGTCTGTGACCCCGGAGGGGCAGAGGGTGCAGGAGGCCATTTGGTTCCCCTAAGTGGCAGCCACAGACGGGGTTTGGTTTCGGGGCTGTGGTCTGGTGCTTCGGGCAGGACAGACCTAAATCTTGGCCTTCGCATCTGACCGAGGACGGAAACATGACTGGGAGAAAGATCAGTGCCTTCCAAGTAAAGCCAGAGCATTCTTCTGGAATCTTCTTTTCATATAGCATTTCCCTGTGTGAAGATTTTAAATTAAAAGAAAGTAGTTCTCTGCTAAACAACCCCAAACCCAAAACTAGCCAATCGACTGACCAAACCAACCACCTGACCAACCGACCAACCTATCAACCAAGAAGTTTAACACCGCAGCCAGACCCCTCGCTCCCGCTCGCCCTCCTGACCCGAGCCTGCGGCACCCGTGCGCCTGGGCGCGAGCCGTGACACAGCCTAGGGACCCGGTGCCGGAGCCGCCCCCCGTCCCCCATGTCACATCTCGGTCCCAGCCCCCCAGCTGCTGCCAGGTCTTGGATTCGGCTGATCGTTTTCTCCTTGGGCCGCGACGTCCTGCCTCGTCTGTCACCTCTCCTGTGCCCTGCGCTGGCTCCTGTGTCGGCACCGCGTCGTGGCCTCATCCCTCGTCCGCGCGCTGGCCGCGGAGGCCGGTCCTCCGAGCGCTCGGCCAGGGCCGCGGGCGCACGCTGCTCTCTGTCCTCGCTCCCCAGAGCCGCTTCCCGCTGGGCCCGAGCGCGCGTGACCAGCTGTTCCCGTCTACCGCGTGGCTTTCATCGCTGCGAGGTCTCCTGGCAGGTTCGTGCGTAAAAGGACGTGGCTTGGGTCGTAAATGACCGTGTTGTCAGAGGACTGTACCTGCCCCCTTCGACGCTGTTTGCATAAAAGTAACTCAGCAGGGGGACGATCAGCAGAGAGGGCACGGAGCAGACAGGACAGCTGACAGCGGACCCCAGCGTTCCCGCCCGTTATCTGCAGCCCCAGAGCAGCGCTTCACTCTTGGAGTCACTTATTATCGCTTTCGTTTGCCTCCTGTCTCTGGCACGACCGTCTGCTTTGACAAGGGCCCTGCTCCACAGACAAAGGAGGTGGCCGAGGGTAGGTTGGGGCTGAGCGGTCAGCTGGCCCGGAGACCCCGCTGGTGTCCACGTGGGCTTGAAGGGGAGCCGGGCTCGCGGCCGCCAGCTTCAGGAGAAACTTGGGGTCCCGACTCTGCCTCAGGCCAGCGCAGACTCCTCCTCCAGAGCCCCGATCCCGCCTGCGGGCCGGCTGGCCGCCGGTGCTGACAGAGGAGAGTCTACCGCGCCCCGCCCTCGCCGCACTGGCTGCACATGCTGTGGCAGGTTGTGTTTCGAGAGGTGGTGGCTATGATGCCGCCTACTGCCTGGACTACCCCTCCGCTGAGGTTGAGGTCTACGTCCCTCTAGAGACTAGGCGGGCCTGTGACTGCTCTGTGGAAACAGCACGGTGGAAACGGCCTTGGTGACTTCTAAGGCTGGGTCCTAAAAGGAACAAGGCCTCTCGCCCACGAGAACACTCAGGGTGGGGCTCTGAGCGTGAGGAACCCAGTCTGGCTACTGGGTGTGGGTGCTCTGGTCGACAGCCCCGGCGGAGGCAGCAGGTGACAGTAGCATCGACCGCCAGGCTCCACGCGTGGATGGAGACACCTAGATGATCGTAGCGCCCGGCGAATCTCCCCGGAGGCTCCAGACATCGCGGAGCAGAGAATAACAAAGGGGTGTTTGTGCCGCTGCGTCCGGCTGCTGTGTCACACGGCGCTAGCGACGGGAACGGATGTGAGATCCCGAGGCTCACAGCAGGCTAAGACCCTGAGTGCACAAGTCCCCCAAGTCCCTCTGTGCCGGGACACGGTGAGGGTGCAGTGAGAACGTGAACTTGTAGCCAGTACAAATGCCCCACTGAACCTTTACGGGGATGGGGGTTCACCCTGGCTTCTCTCAGACAGCTTGAAGGGGCACCCTCCCCCCGGCCCTTGAGTGGGGGCTACTTATTTCAGATCTGACTAACTTCCAAAACACGCCTGCTGAGCAGACACGTCTTTTTCTGAAACTGCTTTAGAAAGAGCTCTTTCAGAATCAGATCTGTTTAATGCTCGGGCGGCAGGGGGGCCGCTGTTTTAGGGGTAAAGGGCCCCTTCCTTCCAGGGCTGTCCCTGTGGAGAGGGCCCTGAGAGCCGGCTTTAGCACGTCCCCTCTGACAGTGACAATGACAGCACCGACACCACCCATGTGACATCTCCCTACCTCCCTCCCCGCCTCCTTCAGCATCCGCCCTGTGTGTACTCTGTGCCAGGCACTGGGCCAGGTGCCAGGGACATGCAGACGAGCAAGACAGAAGTGACCCCTGTCCTTGTGGTTAGAGGCTGCCGTTTTTCGTCCGGATAAACGTTCAAAGATTTTATTCTATTCAGAATAAAAATAAAGCCACTTGGAAGCTTTTGGGTCATGAAGATGTCCAAGGGCACATGGCTGGGGACACAGATTTTCAGGTGGACGGCAGCCCGGTAGGCTGCAGTGGAGGTATGGGGACTGTGTTAATGAGCGTAATGGCAGCTGCTGTGTCAACCCCGCCATCCACAGGCTGGCACAGCAGAAGTTAGTTCTGATTCATGTTGTCGGGAGGCAGGTGGCATGTCACCGCTCAGTGCTTCCCCTTCTGTCTGAGGCTCTGCCATCGGTGGAGCCTGGGAACCCTGCGTGGCCCTGGCCCTCCTCTCTGGGGAAGATCTAGTAAGCCTCACACATCCTGGACAAAAGCTTCGGCAAAATGCACAAGGACACGTGTCCCTCAGGCCGCCCTGTCAGTTCTCTCTGGCCCCGACACGGGGGAAAATGTCTTTCCCAAGAAACAAGGGCACTCTCTGAGCTGGGCTCAAACACGTCACCTTTCATAACCCAAACACTTAAAAATAGCCAGCACGCATTTAAAAGACCTAATCCTCCCAACACTAATTCATAATAAAACATTAACAAGCCTGTCCCCAATCTGTTGGTGAAGCATGGATAGCCTTTCTTTGAAAAAAAATCCCCGTCCATTCCCACAACTCCCTGGAGAATCATCCATAAGCAAAATAACGCCACGAAATGGTTCCAAACCGTGTTCCTGCAGCAGGGAGCCACGGCCTCCAGTGCTTTTAATTTATTTTATGTTGTAAATTAATAATGTACGCGTGATTGAGAGTAGCTCATTAAACGTGTCATAAAGTAAGGCACTTAGATCAGAAAAGCGTGCAGGGACCCTGGTGCCCGCCTACACGTTACATTAAGTACATAAATCACTTTGTTTTCTCTCTCCTTAAAGCAGAAAACAGCCAAGGAGCTAAACGTAATTACGATAATTCTATTTAGAAAGGTCCAGGAAGCACCGGAATAGAATTTGCACAAACATCAGAAAAGGCAGCTTCTTCTGTCTGGTCTGCTGGATTTTTGTCTTTTGTGACAAAGTCGAGGAGATGGAACGAGGGTGGCCATCCCACCAACGAGCACTTTCGGGGCCGGAGAGACCCCAGGGCCCAGTCCGCCAGCTCTGACGAGGCTAGAAAACGCACCTGAGGCTTCCCAGGGCCCCTCGGCTGGATGGCCCCAGACCTGCAGGAATTTGGGTGATGGGTGGCGGCCCGGTCTGCCCAGGCTCAGGCTTGAACTGATAAAAACGTGTCTTGGTGACCAGCGTAGACACTGGCTGATTCTGCTCTGCAGACTAGGCACACTGAGCTCCGGGGTCTGCTTGCTCTACCCGACAAGAGGCCACAGGAATGTGATGTGACAAGAACACGGGAGAAAACGCAAGTGCCAGGACGTCCCCTGCTCGGTGGCTCGGTGGCTCGGTTAGAAGAGAAATAGCTCAGCGACCTTGGTGGGAGCAGTGAGGCCGTGCAGTCGGGTAAGGCTCAGCCTCCAGGGCCACGGCATCCCCGCACCAGCAGCAGGGGACCAGGGACCAACCGTCGTGCAGCACTGGCCAACGGCCAAGCTCCTGGCAAGGTGACTTGTGTGCAGTACCCCAAACCTGGCAGCCAGCCTTCGGAAACAGGCGCCGGCAGCCCCCCTCTTAAATGAGAACACAGGTGCAAAGGGACACCTGTCAATAACTCACCCCGGGTCACACAGTGTGAGTGGTGGACCTCAGAACGTGACCCACCCGACTCCAGAGCCTGCCCCCTCCTCTCCGCCTCGTGGCCTCATTCCTGTTGTCCCTGGGGCCTGGTGCGGGTGCGACACCCCGAGGTGCGGACTGGCACAGGGCAGGAAGCGGGGGTGCTTTGGAGGACATATGTCTGTTCCCACGGACAGCGGTGGCCATTTCAATCTAGTAAGAGTGGTGCATACTTAAGGCTAAGGTAGCGCCACCGGAAGAGACATGACGCCGACCGGTGCCTCCGCTTCGGCGCTCTGCACAGAACCAGCACGTCCCTTTGTTCCTTGTTAGCTTCCAAAAAAAGTAGCAAGACCCTGACGAACATGGCTTTCTAGACAGATGGATCACCTGCACTTCCGTCTCTCTCAGCTCACGTTCTGGGACGATGGGACAAGACTCGACGAGACTTAACAGCTGCAGGGCCTCCGCAGCCGAAGCGCGGCCCGTGGGCCAGCGGCATCAGCACCCCTGGAAGCTCAGGTCCACCCAGACCTCCTGAAGCGGGATGGCCCTTCCACAAGGCAAGACCCGCGGGGCCCAAAGGGCGTGGCACTTCCAGAGCTCTGTGCTGTCTTCTCTCTGCTCTGACTTCGCTAGTTCCCGTGGGGGAAGCAGCCTAGCTTGAGAGCGCTGGCGGAGAAGGAACTTCTATCCGACTGCTTCCTGCGGACCACAAGGAAAGCCGGCCACCTGCCCGGCCTCCCCCTCTCTGCAGAAGGCCTCACCTGTCCCTGCCCCCAGAGGGTTACTTTTAGCCACAGACACATCCACTCAGCTGACTCTGATCTTCTCGTCTCTGGCATTAATTCTGATAAAAGCATAAAAACGAAAGATGCGATTTCAGTTTTCCTCGATTTCTAGGAATCCTACAGTTTTTTAAAGAAGTCCCAACATGAGCCGAGACAGCCGTGATTTCCGATGTTAAAATGTTCGTCTCCTTTTTTGAGACGCTCTCTCCACCCTCCAGGTGTGCGTGGCTTACACCTGACTATTAGCTGGTAAACTAGCAGCTCTGCTAAGCCACACGGCTGACGCGGTTTACCATCAGGAGGAGATTTTTTTTTTTTTTAAGAGGTGGGGCCGAGCTTTATCACAGAAAATGGGCAAGGTTTTCACTGGCCTCACTAATCGAGTCATGGGCGTGCCTGCCGCGCGCTACTGCCCCGCTGACCAGCAGCCGCCTTTTCAGAGGAAGACAATGCGCTAAAAGCCAGGTGTTGATGTCTATGTTTAATCCGTTTCAATGACCTTTCATCTTTTCCCTATCTTGACCTTTTGATCGTCACCGAGCCTGGTGATGTTTTCAGCACAGTGATACGCGGCCTGCCTAAGTGGCCAGCAGGGCCAGTCTTGTCCTAAGGTCAGTGGCGGTCATAGTTAGGACGCGTGTTTAGGGAGCAGCCGGCGCTAATCCCAGGGGCCGCCCTCGTTCAGCCTGCACGGCAGGGAGAGAACGTTCCACCTGTTTCCCCGTAATTCCTCATCAAGGGTATGGACGCTCAGATTGTCCCTTTGTTAGAGGTGGGAGCGTAATATCTAGTGTAAAGAAGAGTGAACTCCTAAGTATAAACTGAACATGCTTAGGAACGCTCAACTGTTCAGCACGCCCTTCCCCGAACCTTTGCCTTCCTCGGTGACTGAGGGCAGGCCACCACTCCCCGCATCCAGGACAAACCCGGGCCCATCGGAGTTTCTGGACCTAGTCGCTTGGGTCCGCGTTCGGCACCATTCAGGGGAGGCGTGTTAAGTGCCTTTGCGCCAGTTCCGGCTAAGTCACCCCTGAGGCTGCCCCAGGCCCGGTTCCGGTTCTGCTTCCATAACTCAGGCCCCGGCACACCTTGCCTCTTTTTGAAAGGCAGGCATGCCAGTGGGCTCCACGTGAGAATAAATCAGCGTGGTCCAGACACCGCTCTGATGCTGACACATTCAGGCCGAGTGGCACACGGCCACAGGGGGGTGGCTTGGGTCGGGAGGGGAAGGGGAATGAACAGTCGGTCTTGGGCTTGGCAGAGACCACCCGAGGGAAGGTGGGTGCAGGAAGCGGCCCAGTCACCTGGCTCCATCGACTCCCGTGGGCGCCCCAGCCCCAGGGTAAGGGAGCTGGAGGGGCCCCCTTTCACCTTCTCTGGGGCCCGCCACAAGCCATTCTGGACGATGGCCCTTCCTGTCTCACACAGACAGCTCCCAGGCCGAGGGGCTGCGGGCAGAGGTGCGGGCGCCCACCACCCGGGGTGGCGGCAGAATTCGAGTCCCGGCCCCAGTGACACAGCAGGTCCCGCGGGCCTGTCCCCGAGCCCGCACCGGGCGCATCCGCGCGGGTCGCCTACCTGTAGCGCTGCTTCAGCGACTGCCTCTCGGCCGCCTTGCAGACGTGGCCGGCGTAGTACAGCGGGAAGAAGACGCAGTTCCAGCTGGTGGCGAACCACGTGAGCGTGAAGGGCGCGTCGAAGGTCCGGAAGGTCAGCCTGGCGAGCTGCGTGGCGCCGGCCCAGGACGCGCACACGCACAACGCCACCGCCAGGCCCCAGCTCAGCTTGCGCAGCCGCGGCCCCGAGCACCGGCAGCCGCCCCGGGCCGCGCGCGCGGCCTCCGCCCCCGCCGCCGCCGCGCTCTCCGCGGGGCCCGGCCCGTCCCGGGGGCGCTCCTCCCCTGCGGAGAGAAGGGCCGCAGGTTAGCGGGCTGCGCCTGGGCGCCCCGCCCCGCCCCACGGCCGCGGCCAGCGCCCCAGGGATGCGGGGTCGGCTCCCGAAACGGCCTTAAGCAGGAGCGTTTCCGCTGGTTTTCTCATCCTCAGAATCTTGACCCCTAGTGTGGCCCCGGGGCTGGCAGCATCAACACCCCACACCGCAGGTGTTGGAAATGCGCCATCTCAGGCCCCACCCAGAACCCCCGAACCGGAATCCGCATTTCACAGGCTACGTGTGCGCACGCCAGCCTGGGGTAGACACTTCTGCAGAAGGCACGGAAGGGCAGAGTCCCACTGGAGCCTGTGCTAGGGGCTGGGGACTGCCACCTCAGGGGCCACACGCCTCGACCTCTAAAAGCTCCCAGGACATGGACAGAAGCCCCGCCTTGCCTGTCACTTAAAGGCAGAGATGCCTGGTTCTCATCTTATTTTGCTTGTATGGCCAACATCATCTTCTCCCTCATATCTATTTGCTCTGACTGTCCCTCCCCCATTCCCCCATGGCCTCCGCCAACCTGAAGCATCACTTAAAACCACACCGGGTTTAGTAGCACCGGGCAGCTGGGGCTGCAGCCGGAGGCCTTGTTCCCACAGACAAGTGAGAAGGTGGAAAAGGGTGTTATTTTCCACTGTCTGGTTTTCATTCATGGTTATGTGGTGTCAGTCAGCCGGAAATCTAAACAGAGCTGGGAGACGCCTTTTACATGGTCGGCCTGGCACTTAGCTGCAGACACGGCCCAGAGGCCACCTCCACAACAGGGTACAGGAGATGAAGACGCAATATCCTGGGGTCAAACGTACTCTACGTATTTTGTTTAAACTTAATACTTTAAGTAACTTTAACAGCCTTAAACCAAATTTTGCATATCATACTTCCTGAAACGTAATAATTCAATGAGGCGAAATCCTGATTCGAGATAGCCCATCACATAGGGGTCAGCTAACCTCATCATTAATCGCCAGCCCTGGCTGTATCTGCTTTAGCTACAGGCAATCGCGAGCCTTATGTGGCTAGTCAAGGAGAGATAACGTCCGTTACTGGTCCAAATCCTGCTTGACACCATCTACGTTGTGCTTCATTACGTGCTTTATTAATGTTTAATCTCTCTCTTCCTGTTATTTTTCGTGTGCGTGTAGATCCAGCCCTTGGATAAGCAAATGCTAAACCGCCTTCTGGGCTTCCAACACGTCTGCTTCTGTCCTAGCCGCAGGGCAGGGGAGGCGGGGTAGGGCAGAAGCAGGCAGGCAGAGCCGCGTCCTCTTGCCTTCTGCCCTCCGCCCCAGCCATCCTGGCTTGCTCACAGAGTCCTCGCAGCTGAAGGCAAACCCAGTTTCAGACTGAAGCACACGCATTTCAGTTTATCCACCGACCACCTGACATTTGGGGTCAGCCTCTGCGACCTTTCATTATGAGGTCATTTTCAGGTTTTGCTGAGGGTTAGGGAGATTTCTCAACTATCGGTGTCAAAAACTGGCAAAAACTCACACTGAGAAGATAATTATGGGGATGGAAAAAAGTCCACATAGAAATAAAATGCAGTTCTGCTTAAGAATGGAGTCTGGAGGAGGCTGAATAAATTCGGGCTCGCAACATGTTTTTTCCACTTAGTTTTTCAGTATGGAAAATGAAGTTTTGAAACTGAAAGAACTGTCTACGGCCATGCCACCCTGAACAAGCCCGATCCCGTCTGATCTCGGAAGCTAAGCAGGGTCGGGCCTGGTTAGTACTTGGATGGGAGACCACCTAGGAAAACTAGGTGCTGTAGGCGTAAAAAAAAATAAATAAATAAGGGACTGTAAGCTGACAAGGTCCTTGCAATCTGCGAGGTCAACCAAGGGTTGCCATGCCTAAAAAAATGAAAGAATTAAGTGATAACTGATGCTACGTAGCTGTTAACAATAAAAGAGAAAATCATCAAATCACATAACATTGTCTTAAGAAGCTCCTAGGTTTGGATTAAAGAAATCATTCTCTAACTCTGTAAGCTCTCTGGATCATTTAACCAAGGGGCTGTTAATACACAAGCAAAATAGAGACAATCAAAACTAAAATCCATACTATTATTAAAAAAAAAAGAACAATATTTCCCATGATCAGAGAAGGTTGGAAAACGCAAGGCAGACCATAGACAGGTTCCTATCGGAATATTCAGGGCTAATGGATATTGTGAATTATCGCAGAGCAGCTATAGAATGGCTAATTTCTGTATTATTTAAATGTAGCACCTGTGGCAGGACTGGTGTCCCGTGGAACACACTTTGGGAAACACTGGAACAGATCCACAAAGAATCATACACACCCAAACCTAATTCATCGCAAACTTTCTATTTCCCTGTACTGAGCCTTTTCAAATAGTCATCACTTATCAATTTCAGTACCTCACTCATTCCTAATACTTCTGTTCACGTGGGTCTACCTCACCCAAACTAAAATCTTTGCAAATACTTTACAGAAGCACAGAATCGAAGAAATGAAAAGCAATCTATACTAATCTTAGCCCCCAGATAGTTCTGTTGACATTCTGCATTTTCTCGTCTTCTGTGTCTCTGCGCCCGCCCTCCCGCCCCCCACACAGCGAAATCAGATCGCTGTGTGTTCACCGAGCATTCATTTAACCTAGTGCCAAACAGCGAGGCCTTCAAGAGTCCCACGGGGCCACGGGCACTGCGACGCATCCTAGGAGCGTTTCGATCACCTAGGAAATCACCATGGGGCACGTGCCCTGTGCCAAGAGCTTGGGCGGTCAATAAATAAATATAAAATATGATTTCTGTTCTCTAGAAACTTACGCTGTATCTGAGAGTCAGAAACGGGCCTGTGAAAGAACTTCAGAACAATCACGGGCGAAATGAGAGATTCTGACCGTAGCAGAAATTCCGAGGACAGCGCAACCAGAGCGGGCTGCGGCGATGAGTGGGAGAAGGGCCAAAGCTCGGCCTGGGCCTGGAAGGACGGATGAGCTGGGTAAAAGGAAGAGCAAGTTCGGGTCAGGGAGACACATGGTCTGCTCAGGGGCAGCGAGGAAGACGGTGCCATCTGAAGTGCACTGGCCCCTGGCCCCGCTGCGGCGGCCTGTCTGCTCTGGTCTGACACGGAGCAGGTCAGACGTTCAGCCAGGTTGGCCGAAGGGACCGGAGCAAATGCAGATGTTAACCTTGCTTTATCGAGGAAGTGCACGCCCAATGTCCACAACCGGCAGGTAAAATTAAAGAATGCACGCAGAGCGACATAATAAATTTGGTTAGCAGAGCAATTTATCCTCGGCCGCCTGAAATGCCAGCAACGCACCCACGTCATGCACTGTTCGCACAGTCATTTGCGACAAACTGTCCAATTTGTGCTCAGATTTAGAGAGAAGGAATTATGACCTATTATGCTCGCCTGCAGGCCCCAGGCCATCTGTTCAGACTCCTGGACTTTGGGTCAGAAAACACTCCCACTATGCGCACATGGCCAGGGCCCCGGTCACGGTCCTGACGAGCACCAGAGGCATGGACAGATCATTAACGCCGGACGCTGACCCTGTACAGGGGAGAAAAAGGGCCCAGGGACATCGAGGGACAAGTGACAGTTAGGAACCCAGTGCATGTGTCATGCTCTCTGCCAGGAGGTTTCACATATCTATTTTTCATCTGTCATCACTGTACTTGTTTCTCAGACCAGACAGCCGAGGCTCTGAGAGGTTCTCTGCCAAGGTCACAGGTGAGTGAGTGACACCACCAAGCATCCGTCTGACTCCAAAGGGGCAACGAGAATGGAGTGTCCTTATGATCCCCGTTGAAAGTGACCAGGGCCATGGTGCCAAACAGCCCGGGCAGAACTGCCCACAGTAAGGAGGGACTTTGGGTTCCCGAGCGCAGGCTGGCTCTCAAATCTGGAAGAGCCCGAGCGTGTAGGGGAGTCTGGCTGGGACTGCCACCCGGAATGGGCATTGTCACGGACCGAATGGTTTTGTCTCCACTCCCACATTCCTGTGTTGAAGTCCTGACCCCTGAGGGTGGCTGTATTTGGAGATGGAGCCTCCACGGAAGTAACTAAAGTGAACTGAGTTCACAGGCTTGGTGGCCTTATAGGAAGAGACGGCAGAGAGCTCCCTTGCTCGCTCACATGGAGGAGAATCCCAACCAGAAACCAAATTTGCTGGCACTTGATCTTGAACTTCCAACCTCTAGGTCTGTGGGAAAATAAATGCCTGTTTAAGCCTCCCAGTGCGTGGTAGTTTGTCACAGTAGCTGAGCAACTGACCCACGGGTGTGACAGTGGAGAGTGTGCTGGCCTTGGGAAGGTGCGGGGCAGAGGCCGGAGCCGCCGCTGAGCAGCACGTGGTGGCAGCTGCGACAACGGGGAACTTATTCTGACAGCCTCTTGGGAGAAGAAACAGCCGCCCTGGGTCCCAGGTGGAGGCGCTGGAGGCATCTCAGTTGCTGGCCTCCTGTGAGCTGCTTGCTTGAGTGTCGCCTGCAAAGTGGCTCCTGGAGGCAGCGTGAGTTGCTGGGACACGACGGGGCGGCTGCGGTGCTGTCTGTAAAAACCGAATTCATTTCCCTGCTGCGGAGGTGAGTGCAGGCTGCCGTTTTGGGGGCGGGGTGCGGACGGCTTCTCCACAGCCCCTGCCCCAGGTTGGGCTGACTCAGACCCGGCCGCTCCCCACCAGGACACTGCCTCTGTGCGGGCGGCTCCCCCATCTCCTCGGAGGTCCCCGGACAACGCCCCAAAGTCCAACCGCCACCCCCTCACGCGGCAGGTTTAAGACGACCAGAATGCCCCACGCATGCAAGTCCCGGGCCGTGCAGCCTCCCGGAGTCCCCCGCGTGCCAGACTAGCGCATCCCCACCCCCCGCACGTGGCAGGCGCTCGCCCTTCAGAGACGGGGTGCTGTCCCCCCACAGACAAGCACACCTACTGCTCTTTTCTGGGATTTTTGCTGTCTGATGGTCTCTTCTGCTTTTCGGGAGTTCAGGTCTGCTGGTGTGGACAGGGGGTGACAATTTCACAAGTGACGACTGTGCCGGGCCGGTCCCTCGGGGCCATTGTCTGGGGTGGAAGGAGTGGAAGAGCCTTCTCCCCAGAGCGGGCAGAAGAACAGCGCACTACTAACTGGTGGCTGAGCTGCTACACACTTCATCCCGAGGCACGAAGTCCTGCTTTCTGGAACATTCCTCCAGGGCGCAGGAGGGTTTGCGCCCGTGAGGCAGGAATGAACTTGCCTACGCAAGGCCTGAGCGTGCTCTGCCTTACGGTGTCAAACTGTCCTAGGCGTCAGCCTTCTGCACCCGCCAGGGGTCATGTGACTCAGCGGACCTCGAACAGTGACGCTTCTCTGTGAAAACAGCTGGGCAGCCCCAGGCAGAGCTCGGAAGGGGCACGGCTTCCATCTGAGGTCTGGCTGCAGCGCCTGTCACCTGCGGCCTGTCACCTGCGGGTCCTCCTGGAGTCCCGTGTTTCCTGTCGCTAAAGATTCAGGGAGCGACATGCGCTGATGTAGCTGCTCGGATACCTAACGCCACCCCCGCCAGTGTGTGCCTCTGCCCGGACACACGCAAGACACACTGCTCACACACACACACGCACTCACACATGCACAGACCCACATACTCACGGACACATGTGCTCAGCTACACGTGCACACACAGACACATACACTCACAGACACACTCACTCGCACACACAGACACCTGCACTGACACACTCACAGACACATGCACAGACACATAGACACACGTACTCAGACACACTCACACAGGTGCATGTGCTCACACGGACATGCTCACACACACATTCACACAGACATGCTCGCAGACACACGCCCTCACACAGACACACGCGAGCTCAGGTAAAGACACACACGGGCCGCGTTTCTCATTCGTCCCTGCGTCACCCCCTCAGTGCCCGGCTCTCCGTGTAGCTCGCGAAGGGTTTTAATCAGATAAACCCACCTCTGCCAGCGAGTGAGCTGCCTAACAGACTCATGGGTTCCTGGGCGCGGTGCTGGCGCGAGGCCCACCTGTTCCCCTTCCTCTCCAGGAGGGCAGGCCGGGCTGCCCAGGCGAGGGGGCACAGGCCGGGTTTTAATCAGCTAGTGGGCGCAGGGAGTGAGTGTCCTGCCCGTCGCCCAGTGCTCTTCCCGCTGACTCTTCCCCAGTCACACGATGTCTCACCCGGTGGAGACGAATCGCTGGCCAGAATGACATCTCTTCTGGGCTCTCCTGACATCGGCTTCTCCAGCCTCCGCAGCCCTGCCAGCCCCCCGCACCCCCCCAATCTGGGACAGCTCCACTTCCCGCCTCACAGGGAAGCTCAAGGCCGGCGGCCCAGGCCCTCAGCGCACTGCCACCCTTCCGTGTCTTTGCCCATCGTCTGTCCTGTCTCCCTTTCGAGGCGGACCGCCCCGCCACCTTCCTCACACCCCGCCTCCCCCCCTCAGCCTCTCCATCACCCTTCTCTGGGGCGTCTCCCTCCGGCCCCCAAACCTCTCCCCAGCCCCTGATCCCTGAGGACAGGACAACCCTGCCACCTCTGTCACCGTCCGACACCGGAACCACGGGTCCTGCAGCGGCTTCCCTCCTCCCTCCCCACACACTCGCCCCTAAATCCGGCCTGCAGACCAGCACCCACTTCCGACTGTTCCCACGAAACCGCCCGTCGCCGCGCTGGCTGCCGCGCTGGCCGCCTCCTTCCTGGCGGTCCTCCTGCGGTTCCAGCGCCCCCGTGGTGGGGACAGAGTCAGACTTCTCTCCGCGGTCCCCACCTCCCCAGTGAGCACGGCCCATTCACCCCCACGGAGCCATCTCTCTGTCGCCTGACTCGTCGCCCAGCCTGCACCGCCTCCTTCCCCCGCCTCCCTGCTGCACACCAGCACGCGAAGGTGCTGCCAAGGCCTCAAACGCCACGCGTCTGATTCGACTTCCCCACTTGTCCCTGCCCTGCGTCCCCTCCCGCCGTCACCGTCACTGCGTCCCCTCCCGCCGGCTCCATTCCCGCCTCCTTCAGAGCACCTCTGACGGCTCCCTTTCCAGCCCTGCTACCTGTGCTCTGCCCCCACGATCTGTCACTCCTCCTGTGTCCTGTCCCTGTCTTCGCCCCAGGGGGTGCAGTGGTTAGGACGCGGGCACACCGCCTAGCAGTCACCGCACGGAGGGACCTGTCTAATCGTCCCGTACCTGTGTCCTCACCTGTGAGGCAGGCAGAACGCGAGCACTCACTGCACAGGGGTGTCTGAGGACGGAACAAGGCCACGCAGGGCGAGGCTCCCGATAAGCGTGAGCCGAGCGTAACCACCACGGGCGTGACGGTCAGCTCGTGCCCCGGCTGCTGCGGCCACCGCCAGGCCGGCTCCCTGTCTCTAGACACGTTCCTGCTGTGTTTTCCACACTTTTTCACTGCTGCCTTCATTGTGCACACCACACACACACGCACACACGCACACACGCACCTCTAAAACGAAAATGTCACGCGTCGACCTTGATTCTTACTGCGCGCGATACACTTGTATTTTCGATTCTATCTCGATTTTTCTTAAGAACATTAACTGTGATCGTGGAAACAGGTTCCATGCCCCACCTCGACGCCACGGCCACGCGCGACGGTCTGAGACGACGTCTTTCCCTTCCACGGCGCCCCCTTCCCGACTGTCTGTCTCACTCCGCTCTCCTGGGGCTGCAGCGGTCACCTGTGGTCAGCCTTGACCTCGGCCCCTCCCCTCCCCAACTTCTTTGCGGAACCTACGCTCCCCCCAGTACACGACCTGCAGGTCTCCGCCGGTGCCACCCTCCTAGGTCTGCACCCGTGCCTGAGGAGCTACCTGTGCCAGGAACACCGCGTCCTTACCGCCCACCTCTGACAGCAGAGGGCAGGGGACATCTTTCGACATGGCGCCCTGATCATGCTCCCAGGAAGCTCAGCGCCAATGAATGTGGAGTGATCACCCGGAGTCTGGTGACAAGAAGGAGCTGAGGCCACATCCGGCCTCAGCAGGAAAGAGTGTTCTGCTAGATTATGTCATTTTGGCAAAGCAGGGGGTAATGGTGACAAGAGAGCGGCACGGTGGCCATCTGTGCCCCAGGCACGGTGAGTGCGCCCTCTGCTGAAGCGGACCACCTACTTTCCATTCTCTCACGGATTTTTAAAATGACCTCTCAGTGTGCAGCCATCACTCTGTGCACCTGCGACGTTTCACACGCGTTTGGGGGCTCAGTTCGTGGAGACTCCGTTTGCCTCCTCTCGGCGCCCCCGGTAACCCCTGCTCACGCTCTTCATATGCCACCTCTCGGCATCGAGGTTTCAGGCCCAGGGCAGGCCGACCCGGAAACGTTTCTGGGCGGGGCCCCTGGCAGGATGCTTGCCAGGACACCTGTCAGGTGAGGCCGGCAGGGCCGGCTCCATGCACAGTAAGTGAGCATCCCAGGAGACCTGTCTCACCCCACTAATGGAAATGAAGTAGCCAGACCCACACTGGGGACAGCCGAGACGGGCTGACTGCCCTGGAGCAGAGGCGCTGAGAATGTCACCAACAGCAGGGGGCCCTGTGAGCCCCAGGGGTGGTCCAGGCCTCCGAAGCACTGTGGTGGGAGCTTTAGGGAGCAAGTGTGTCCCGCGCACGTAAAGTATCATGAGCTGATGTGACTCTCCCCGCTACCTGAATGCAGGTGCGCAAAAGTTTTGCGACGTTTTGGAGCCAGGCGGAGGCGGAGGCGGATGCGAAGCCTGGCACCCCAGCTTTCTAACTGCATGGTTTCTCTGAGCCTCAGTTTCCCCATCTGTAAATTGGGGTGACGTGCCCACCCTCCCTTTGGGAGGGATAGAGATAATGTAGCTATCTCCCCAGAGTACCTGCAACATGGTGGTATCATTAGCAAAAACGATCATCCTCACTGTTAACAGGGACACACTGTCACCCTCAATTCCAGGTGAGAGAACTGGTTCCCAGAGAGCGCTCACCGTTAGCCAGCGACCTGGCTCGGCGTGAGGGGCGCACCACACCCGGCCCACCCGACCACAGTCCTCACTCCTGCCCCACGCACGCTGCCGGCCTCCCGGGGGACTCATCACACCGTTCTCCACGGCTAGGTCGACGGAATGTAATTTTACGGAAGGTGAATTAGCTGGTTGTGAACACAGGAGATCCCGTTAATGCCACTCCACGAGGGACGTGCTCCTGGTCAACATTCGGTGTCTGTGCCCGATGGGGAAGCCGGAAGGATGAGGAAACAGGACTCGCTGTCAGACAGGACCGATGTCACTGACCTGGCTCGAAACCGCTCTTCAAGGCGCAAGCCCTGGCGGAGGCCCAGCTCTGCCTCCTCCTCCTGCCTCCTGGCCGAGCCTGTGCGCCCACCCTCCTCCAGGCCTGACGGGCTTATTCACGTCAGCTGCAGCATCTCCAGCTCAGAAGGCCTCCTCCTCGGGAAGGCCTCCTGGGATCACACAATCGTCGGTGTCCCTGCAACACTTTGTTCTTCGCTCTGAACTGAAACTGCCTACCTGGTGCTAGATCACTCGTCTATCCCCACGTCTCCTTCCCAATAGACCGACACTTGCTCAAGAGAACGAAGCTCGTACTGTTCATTCTCGTGTTGCTGGGGCCTCGCTAAGCAAAGGACGCAGGGTAGGGTCAGACGAAGTGTCTGCTGGGTAAATGAAGTCCTCTTGCTCATCTTCCATTGCATTTTCTGTTTTGGTTTTATACATGGCGTCTTCTTGCCCCCCTTAGAAGACACACTCCACAAGCTAATAAATATTCCTCGCTGGCTGCGTTCTGTCCCTGGAGCCTGTCTGCCATCCACACAGAAACAGCCACAGTGTGGGACCACCGTGCCCCGCGCGTCTAAGGCAAAACAGAATGATTCAACGCTTCCAAAACAAGCACACACGATGCAAATGGTTTAAAAATACAGACCAGAAGCCACACCGAACAGAAACAGCAAAGAGAAAACCAGTCAGGGACAGAGCTCCGTGACAGCCCAGGCGCGCCGGGGGCGGGCTGCGTCAGGTCCCGCCGTGCGGCCTTCGCTGACGGACGCGTAGGGGCCCTGCACGACGAGGGGACTGGAGCTGCCCGGTGTCACGGAGCTCTGCAGATGCTTCTCGATTGTGTTGCTACACACATACGCTTTGAGAGCAGCAAGCAGATTTGCTGAGGTGTGAGACAGTCTGTGCCTGGAGGCCTGCCAGACGTTTATTAAGCGCCTACTGTGTGCCAGGCGCTTGCTAGATACTGTCACCTATCCCACCTCATCGCATTCCCCAAAGTCTGCTGAGGTGAGGTGTTACTTCCGTCTTACGGTTGAAGAAACCGAGCTGCAGCATTTATGATGTATGCACGTCACGCTGATTGGGAACAGAGAACAGTCTTTCTCCTCGATCTGCCCCATTCACAGTTTAATATACTTTCCATCACCCAGACATCTACGTGCAAAAGTCTGTTTAAAAGCCCAGCCCATGGTCCGCGAAGATCGCCAGTGTGAACGGGAGGCTCAGAGCTCACCTGGCAGTAGCCCGAAGGGAAGGGGGATGGGATCCCCATTTTCATCCCCTCCAAGCAAACCCTAGGACTGGCAGGCTGGAGAGGGGTACTTGTGCCTGGCACGTCACTCAATGTCTCCTGCCGCCATCTGAGGTCACACAGCCCACCCCGGATGGCCTCCCCACCCTGTCCCTGTGCGTGCAGCTTGAACCTGCCCGCCACAGGTGGGCTGGGTGCTGCTGGACACCTGCTGCTGGAGAGCAGAGCCAAGCTGGCTACCTAAACGACTTCCCACGAGGACCCCGTGAGCGAGATCTCCCAGCTTCCCCAAGGGAAGCACACAGCCAGCCCCTCCCCTCCTCAGCACACAGGTGGATCTGGGCGAAGTCCCCCGAGAAGGCTTGGAAGTGCAATCCCCTTGGAGGGGTAGCACATACCCTCAATTCGGGTGTAGGTGACTGATAACAAGTCTTCCTAAGATTGGGATGGGGAGAAGAGGAGGAGAAATAGGTAAGTGGTCACGAGTTAGTGCAAAAGGATGTTCTGAAGAACGTGGTTTGGGGTCAGCTGGCCGGGGTCCCAGCCCCACTAGCTGCAGGTCCTGGACAGCGATCCACGCTCTGGGCCTCGCGGCCCTCTGTGATGAGGACATGGTGCCAGGACAGCTACAGGCCTCTGTGCACTCGGAAGCCGTCACACAGAGGTCCCGGCTCCAGGCTGCAGTCCCAGGCGCGCGCCAGAGCCACCCCACACCCACTGCTCGAACTGGCCTATTAGTTTGGGGTGAGGGCCTGGAAGTGGGGTATCTGCTTCCCCTCTCCACTCCTGAACTGTCCCTCTCCGGCCCTCACCTGGCCAACCTGGCCACCTCTGCCTCTCTGCCTTCCGGGAGGAGTTAAGGACCGAGATGGGTCTCTCTGCTCCCCCTCCCCCGCATCTGAAAGCCAGGTCCCCTCCACTCAGCAGCATGACAGCTGTGTCTGAGGAAGGGCAGCTCTCCAGGGACGCTAGCGAGCCCCTGTTTCCTTCCCCTGGTCGCTGCCTGTCAGCCCCGAGCAGGGCAGGGGCGGGAACGCGCTTCGGGGCCGGCGGAGGCTCGTCTCACCTGCTCGGCTCACCAGTTCCCCGGCCAGTCGCTTGGCTGGTGGGCTGGGGCGGCTCAGAGCGCGGGGGGCGGCTCAGAGCGCGGGGGACGTCTCAGCGTGCCTCTCCCGCCTCCACCAGGCGAGCAACACCTCTGGGCAGCCTGGGCTGGGGTGCTCCGAACCAGGGACACAAACGCGTGCGTGGGGGGCACTGGGGGGTGGAGGGGTGACCCCCTCCTACCCACAGGGCAGGCCGGGCAGGAGCCGAGGCCGCTGCGCCAGATGTGCTGGGGCCGCGCAGGAAGGAGCCGGCGGCGGCCGCAGCAGCCCAGGGCGCCCGGCAGCTGCCCTGCAGGGAGCTCCCGGGGAGCTGGCAGCCCCCTGGCCCGGGCGGTGCGATATGGCGACCCCGCGGGGGCGCAGGTCCCCGCTCCCGTCCGGGGCGTTACCTTCCACTTTGGTGAGGGTCAGGACCGGACTGTTGCAGGCGCTGAGCGGGGCCACCCGGGCCGAGTGCTTCTTCATGGTGAGCCGTCCGCCTGCGGGAGCCGCGATCGCCTACATCCTGGCGCCGGCCGAGCGCGCTGGGTGCCGGCGGCCTCCTCCGTGCGGGAGCGCGAGGCTCGCCGCGCAGGCCCTGGCCCGGCTGCCGCCGCGCTCCTGCCGCCGCGCTCACTGCGGCGGCCGCCCCGCGGAGCTCATCTTCCCAGCCCGCAGCCACTCCACGAGCTCCCAGCCTCCCGCCCGGAGGCTGCTGCAAACTCCGACGTCACGGCCAAGTGCGCTCCCCACGCCCACCCCGGGCTCACCTGCTCCGCCCCCGCCCGGACGCCCGGCCCGCAGCCGGTCCCGCCCCCCTCCCCCCTCGGAGGCCGGTCCTGGCTGCAGCCTCCGGCGGTGGCAGGGCGGCCACCAGCTCCCGGATCTGCACACTGGAGCGGCCCCGGGAACTTGGCCACCGTGCCCCCCAAGTTTAGAAAGGCAGGTGTGACTTGGGATGGAGACTTGACTCCTCCCCGCGCAGTCCTGAATCGCCGATTTACAGGAAGAGTCAGAAAAAAGCCAAGCTCCCCGCGCTTGCATGGACTTCTTTGAACGAGTCCAGGGGCCCATTATTTAGTGTGGCTGCGTGGACGGCTCTTTCTGGGGAAGAAGATGCGAAGTCCGCACAAGCAAAGCAGGAAGACAAAGGCCTAGGAGGTTTCTATCCTGCCCGCTGGCCGGTCCCAGGAGGCCCCGCCCGCTCCCTGGGAGGCAGAGAGCGACTTTCCCGCCAGCCGCCAGCCTCCAGCCAGGTGCTCGCTGCGGCAGCAGGACTGGCCTTGGCCTCGCCTCAGCAGGTCCAGGCTGGCCGCTCACACTCAGACCCGCTGTAAGCTGCCAGCCACCTGGTTAAAAAGCAATGACCCCCGTACTGCATCACACACTAGGCGATCCTTGAGTGACCGCTGAGTCCGCAGGGGACATTTGTCCCCAATGATAGAACATCATTAACAGCACCTACCACGGTCCCTGCATGCAGGTGGCCCCAGGATACCAAAGGCCTGCGGCACCTCATTCACACACATCGGCTTTGGTCCCAGCCTCCGTGGGAAGTCTGAGGGTTTAGTTCAAGATGGGTCCGGTCGTCACTGTCACATCCTTCCCACGGGAGTTTCGGGACCGCCCACTCTGCCTGCTTTCCTGCCTTGAAGGTGATGCTACTGTACGAGTCATTCTCGTCCTCCCTGGCAGGTGACTCTGTGGGACCCCAGAGCAACGGGGTCTCCACAGCTTGGCACCTCCCAGCGGCTTCCGGGAACATCCGCCTGCATAACCCCAGGTCTCGAAGAAGTGACTCCTAGAAGTTGCTCTTGGGGGATTCTCGTTATTACCTGCCCCCCCCCCACCCCCAACAGGGTGAGCAGAACTGCCCCGGGAGGGGCCTCCCGAGCGCAGGGCTTCTCAGGGCTGCCTGCCCACACCTCTAGGGAAGGGGAAGGTTCTGAGGGTCTCTGCAGAGCCCTCTAGCGGCAGCCTCCGCAGCACACAGATCACCCAGGGGACTCGTCCAAGACCCTGGAGATGACACTACAATAGTCACTAAGCCATCCCCTGCTTTGTAAAGTTAAGCACAAATAAGCTTAAAGGGAAAAAAATCTCATACTACATGTTAAGACCTTTGTGTTACAACATAATCGTTCTATGTGTTGTTTCAAGCACATCGATCAACATTTATGATGCATATAAGTAAAACAAACGTCACCTAACAGCACCCGGTTTTTGAACACTTACTATGTATCGAGCACCGTGTTAAGTGTTTTACACAAGTCATTTCATTTCCTACTCACAAAAGCCCTGTAAGATCCTTGTCAGCTCATTTTACATCTGGGAAAACTGAGGCTGAGAGAGGTTAAATAGAACGTCCCAGGTCAGAGTGAGTGACTGGCCAAGCAGGGACTTAAGCCCAGGTCTGACGACTCACAAACCTGCTATGCCATTCCCTTATGCAGTGGTCCCTGTATCCACGGCTTCAGTTTTCCCCAGTCAACAGCAGTCTGAGAATATTAACCGGGTAACTGCAGAAATTAAGAGCGCCGGCATCGCTCCCCTCACTCTGCGGCTTCACGCAGCCATTCATCATCTCATCCCCGCAAGAGGAAGAGCCCGTGCGGTGCAATGAGCGTTGAGAGCCCACATGCACGTAACTTTTATTACGGTATACTGTTAGAACTGTAATATTTCATTCTTAGTTATTAACCTTTTTCTATGCCTGATCTATAAATCAAACTTTACCATAGGTAGGTATGTACAGGAAGAACAGTATATACAGGGTTTGGTACTGTCTGTGGTTTCAGGCATCCACTGGGGGTCTTAGAATGCACCCCTGTGGATGAGGGGGGACTGCTGTATTATAAACGTAAAAATTCCTCCAATGCAGGTGGAGGCACATGGAATCCAGAATCCACTTGCTCTCATTTGCACGTGGTTGTGACAGATTTCATCACTGCTTGCACACCCTCCTGGAGGACCCGGGCTTTGCTTGTCTGGTCACCCCCAGCACTTCAAACCAGCCTGTTCACACTCACTCTACTGGGCACGTCACAACGAAATATCCGTCTGCTTGGTTTTTAGATACCTACTTTCTGTTTGTTGCAATGTCATGTACAAGTCAAATAGATAACAATTAGACAGTATTAAGTATCCCTGACTTCACTCATTAAATGTCACCTAACACCCCCCATCCCAATGGGATACTCCGGGACCCTCCAGGACCTTTTGACAGCTGAGAGGTCATCACCAACTCATGTCTGTCAACTCCTGCTTAACAAAGTTAAGGGGAGCTCAGCTGCCTCCCCTTAACTTTAAGTATTGCGTGCTATTTCTTTCCATACTTAACTCTCCCCGCCTTGTTTCAACCCAAAAATCTTACACCCTACCCCCTCACCCACCAGGAAGAAAACACGACCTTCCACTATTCGTTCTTAAGCAGCCTGTCGCTGCTTCCGAAGATCTTAAGAGCATCTCATCCTTCGTGAGTGTCACCAGTTAAGCAGACTCTTACTTTAAGTCACTTTCTCACATTTTTGATAGTCAGAAATACATTTGTCAAAATTTGTAGAGTTGTACACTTCAAAGGATGAATTCTGTTTGTAAATTGCGCATCAATTTAAAAATTGGGGAAAAGACTTTCCATATATAAACACATATATAACTGATTTGAATATTTGATAAACTATCCTTGCTGTATAAAGCGCTTCTGTTCTGTTCTATTCATTTTGTTTGGTCTTTTCTGTTCTTTCACTGCAAAAAAAAAAAAAAAAAAGTTCATTGTGATCAACTAAGTTTGTTTTTCTCATGGTCCACTCACGGGGCATAATCCATGTGGTTTGAAAAATACTGTTAAAAATCCTTTGTAAGTTATGGGAAGACCTTTATTTAATCCATTCAAAATAAATAATAAAAAATTTAAAAGCCAGCTAATATTTTCAATAGTCAGAAAACAGACCACTTCAATTAATTCATGCTGAAATATTGACCATGTTTCATAGTCCTTTCAGTGTAAAATGGTGAGAATAACAAATTATTTTTGTGGTTACCAGTGTTCACAAAGAATGGCTTAAAGTAGTTCCAGGAACCAGAAATGGAGTTTTACCCACATAAATCAGTCTATAGCTTCCGAAGCTGTCCCAGTGGAGCGGGGCTGGTATACGCAGCAGGACAGACCGTCTCAAGCCTGAAAGGAATCAGTGCCCCCCCTGGGCAGCTGTTCCCCAGATCTGGCAGGACTGGGGACCTTCTTCACTCACTCCAGGTGCAAATGCAGGGACATGAGGACCGTTGGAAGGAGTACTCGGTGGCCTTCCCCATCTTCACGTGTCCCATCTCTTCTGCAGCGATGCGCATCACCAGGACAAACTCGGTGGGTTCCCACTTGATCTCTCCTCTCCTCTGGGGAGGGGAACCAAGGTTGGATAGCTCCTGGCAGGACGTCAGGGGGCAGGGGCCCTTGATGTCACCAGTGGGCTTCCAGACACATCCCCTCCAGGCACCTCCATGACAAGGCCCAGAGCTGGGTCATGAGGAATGAATGACAAGCACAGAGATGTGAATGGGGTGTCTGGTTGCTTCCTTTGTGGGTCCTCGTCAGGAGCCTGTCCTGTGCTTAGTGACAGATGCCAGGGTGTGGCCCTCCCCAGGACCAGGCCACAGCAGCCACCCTGGGAGAGCAGCACAACCAGGCAGGAGCTGTGGGGTGGACACCAGGGGTGGCCACCTCTGTCTCCCCTGGGACCTTCGGAGCCCTAGGTGCCAACCCAGATAACAGTGTAGAGGGTACATAACGTCTGGTCCCCAGCAGGTCGTCAAGGAACGGTCATTCTCTTCTGCGGTGGGAAATGGATAGGCCAGTGACAACTTCCTTCCAGCACTGTGAATCAGTGTGGAGAGCGGGTCCTGCTTACAGGTGGTTCCATGGCCCAAATCCCTCCCTGCTCAGCCACTTCTGTACAGTGGCAATAATAATACTAGATACTTTACCATTGTTGTGAAGATTGAAGAAATTATTACACGCAAAGTGCTTATAATAGGTAGGACCTGGTGATAGGTAACTGACCTGCAATAGGTAGGACCCAGTGATAGGGAGCTGGCCTGTGACAGGTAGGACCGGTGATGGGCAGCTGGCCTGGTGAGCTGTAAGCACTGGAGACACATCAGCCATGACCCTGACTGGGAATGGGGGGCGGGGATGTCTCTGATTTCTGTATCTCCGGTGCCTAACACAGTCTCTAGCTTGTGTAGTAGTAGGTGCTCAAAGCAGGGAGGGAGGGAGGGATCACAGGACCCAGAACTCTAGAGTTTTCCGGAATGATCTGCTGCACCCTCCTCCCAGCTCACCCCGTTCTGCCAGCTGGCCGCTTCTCTTCCGCCCAGGGCGCTTGCCTCCCACTGGCTTCTTCTCGGAGGAAGTGTTTTGGAGGCCAGGACGCTGGACTCAAGGTGAGGAGAGAGATCTGATGCCATGCGGTTCGGAAATAGCTGCCAGCTCGTGTTCCAGATGACTCATCGACCACGGCTGGATGCCTGTCCGACTCCCGCTCTCCGCCGCGTGGCGTGGGAGCTGGAACACTGACCTGTACTCAAGTCAGGACTTCTGAACCTGTCCGCCCATCTTGGAGCATCCCCGGTCCTCACTGACCGTGGCCCCTGCCCTCCCTGCTCGGGAACTCAAGATTGGAGCAGGCGCCTTCCCCAAGGCCAAGTCCAATGACCAGTCCCTTTGATTCACCTTTGGAAACACACGCCGGCCAAGGGAACCCGCCCCTGGCGTTGGTGAGGACCCAGTGCACTCTCTCTCGGCCATTACTTCATGGCCGTCTTCCATTTCACGCGCATTCTGCTGGGGTGGGGTGCTGCCTGATAGTGACAATGACGGTGAGTTCTGACCAGCAGCACCGTGCACGACATGCTGAAGACCACCACCCCCAAGTACTGCTGACCACATCCACTGGGACCATCTGCGAACACACTGGTGAGTGCCGATTTTGCATGTGAGAGGTGATCAAACGGCTGAAACACAGAACGTGCCCCACAGAAAGAATTGCGTCTTCCCACAACTAAGCAGAAAGAATCGCTGCTTTTCTGCTTGCTTTGCACCAGACTCCATGGGCCTGCGCTGGGCACGCGGAGGCCTAGGGACTCATAAGGAATCGCAGGAGCCACCAGGGGAAGGGTGTGTGACAAACGGACAGAGATGTCCCATAATTTAATCAGCTATGAGGGCCGCACCTCATTTTCTGCAAAAGCAAACAAACCAAAATCGCGCTTAAGGCAAAGGCTATTCTTTGCTTCAGGGTTAAAAGAGAAGGTCCCACAAATTCTGGACCAAAGCAAGGTCAGACTGAGCCTCAGAGTGGCTGGCAAGTGCTAGGCCGGGGGACAAGCCCCCAAAGTCCCCTGAAACTCCCAGTGGGGTCTGGAGGCTGAAACGTACATGTGGTTTGCTCCTAAAATGACCTCACTGGTGTCAGAGTATTTGTCTTGTGGATTCCAAAGTGACTTTCCAACGGATAACTTGTCACTGGGACACGGTGGGCTGGTCTGTGCCCACGGCTGTGGCGGAGGTGGCGTGCTGGGCCCTGACCAGTGACCCGGCCGGAGAGCTGGTTAGCGAGGGGACCGGGCTCGTTTGGGGTTTGCCATGGCAGCACAGCAACACAGAATGTTCCAGCACGAGGGGAACCTGCTGACATTTTCTAGTCAAACTTTGTCCTCAGATTTTTGTCACTCCCCATCCTGATTTTAAGATGATTATCCTTGGAAACTTCATGTGCTGTTGATGGGAGGAAACTGATAAATTCTTTCTGAAAGTTGGCAATATATATTGAAATGCTTAAAATATAAAAAACGTTTGTGGCCTGTTACCCACTATTTCCATTGTAGGAATTTTTCTCAAGAAATAATGTGATGTGAACATAGATATACTCGAAGATGTTCACCCAGGTTTTATTAGTAGTAAGTATAAAATTGGAAACAACCTAAACGTGCAACAACAGGAAAATGAGAGAAAAGTATGGTGTTTTTACACAAAAGACCATAATGCAGCTGATCGAACAAGTTATTCCACAGGGAGAACACTAAGGAAGAAAAGTAAGGTATGCACTTTACATCCGATATGGTGTTCATATATGTTACACGTGTTCCTTTCATCTGTAGACCATATCATGTAGGCACGTACACACACACATTCAAAAAACAACTAAATCAACTACTGCTTTTTCCATTTTTTTTTCCTAACTACCATAAATAAAAATAGTGATTCATTCACTTTCTCCTTGGGACTTCTCTGAAAGAGATGGTTGTCTGCTTTTAGAAGTTCAGTTCAGCCGAGGTGGCTTTGACGCTAATCTTGATGCTTAAAAACAGCAGTTTAAAGGGTATGAAAACGTGTCTCGTAAACAGATACAAACGCTAATAACACAGGAAAAGTCCTCATGTGCGGGAATGTAAAAATAACGGCGCGGCTATTTTTTTTTAAATATTTAGACAATTCCTATTCCTTTTATATAAAACTCTTTCAGGTTCAGGCTTTTAAAGCCATTGCCCCTCTGTCTTTTTAGAATCCAAACGGTTTTCACATCCAAAGTAAATATACGGTCCCTCTGTCCATGTTTTAAATATTCCGCTTCTCACATCCTTTTTATACCCTCACTGTATAAATTTTCAGAACATGCTGGTAATAGAAAGGGAATGAGGAAGGTGCTTTTAATAACAGTGTTGACTTCTTGCAGGGGTGAAGGAGCACAAACCGAAAGCTCTTGAGCCAGGGACAGTCACCGACCCTCTGTGGGTTCGGCCAGGACCGTGCCGTCTGATGCTTCTGTCCTCGCTGCCGCCTCGCTCGGCTCTCTCCGGCCCCCTCCTCGTCTCGTCGCTCCTGCGTAACTGTGGTTTTAGACTGTGCTGACTGTCCGCGCGTGAAAACGCTGTGTGTCCGTCAGAGCTCTGGACAAGAGGACCGCCATCGCCTCGCGTCCCGGCCGGGCTCTGCGGCGCCCCAGGTACCGCGCGCCGACAGGTGACTGACAGACAGAGGCCCCGGCCACGACGACGCGAGCGACAGCCCAGCGGCCGCAACGCGCCGCTTCCCCCCGCGCAGCACGCGCGCAGCGACCGCCTTCGGGAAGCTAGTATTAGGTCAGTTTTTAATGAACGATTTGTCCGTGCCCATCACATGGTGTTTACTGACACACGTGTTTTCAGCACGGATTTGCTGGGTCTGATACTTCCTACTTCCCGAAAGCTCAAATGAACAGATGGAGACGCAATTCCACCTGCCCCCTCTGTCTAAAACGTGTCCCGCTCCATCTTCACCTCACCCCCTCTTTTAAGGTCTCTCTTTCTGTAAAACTGCAAAAATGAAAACAGCGAACCCACCACCAACAGGGAACCTTAGGGCTCGTTCACGCTCCAGCCTCAGATCCCCACGCGGCGAGGTGTGGACCTGGTGACCGGTTGTGGGGAGCCCATGGGAACACGGGAGCGGCTCATCCCTCTTAAGTTCAACCGTGACTGCTTGTTTAAAGCGAGCTGGCGTCGCATGCTCTATCGATGGCAAAATTCTTTTGGGACTAGTAGCAACTTGAGACATCTGAGGCATAAAGGAGGGCTGGAGCTAGAAAACCGGTCTTCGGCAGTGGCATTCGCAGAATTTAAGGCACATTTCACCCACCGCCCTTGGAGCCTCATCTGATTCCTTAGTGACGTGGGAGAAATAAAGCACAGAGGTTCAACTCGACTGTCATTGCAGCTAATAAAAGGGAACAAACGCGTAAGCTTTAGGTGTCAACACAAACTGGAAAACAAGTAACTTTCAGTGCAAGATACTTATTTAAACGTGCCCGGAAGTGTGCAGGTGAGCAGGCGTTTGTTTTCGTGGAGACACACGGATTCGCAGGAAACTTCTCCACGAACGTGAACAGCAGAGAGGGAACGACTCGCCCTGGGATCGGACCGCGTGAGCCCGAGTCAGTTCCCCGCGTGGGGTCGCTTCTGCATTTTGGTGACAGTCCACCCCTCCTTGCTAGTGGGCGTGGGGTGTGGCTTAGAGATGACACCTGTGCCCAAGCAAAGGAGGGCGTGGACGCTGATAAGAGCACAGTGTCTTTGAGGTGGAAAGGGTTTTAGAAATCGCCCAGAATCTCGCCCTGTTTGAGCCAAGACGGAATAAAACTGAGAGGACGAGAGAGAAACAGAAAGCTCCGGCCACGGCAGGGACACAGCTGTCGGGCTCCACGAGCCGAAGCGGCGAGCTGGTCTCGCGTGGCAACGGCGTGGAGGCCGCGCGTTTTGGATGCATGGGACCTCCTGTTCTTCAGAGACGCTTCTAGAGACAGTGAAGAGGCCACGCCTTCTCGGACTTCAGTTTTAAACTTTGAACAAAACTCAAGGTATTTACAGCGCCCTTAAAGTGACCCTTGGTTTTAGGAAAGGCAATTAGTTGTGCCTCTAGGTGAAAAAAAAAAAAATCCCAACTTTAAGAAATAAGAGACAACGTCAGTGCTTCCTAGACCTAGGCGAAAGCTTCCCGGGTGGCTGTAGATTCACGCAGAGAGATGAGAGGGGAAACGGGGTGTCTGGGAGGCTCGGAGGTGGTGTCGAGCTCACGTGCTTCTCACCAGCGGGAAGGTAAAAGCACAGCACACGGAATGGGAGAGGACACCTGCGGGTCACGTGTCTGACTGTGTCTAAAATATGTAAAGAGCTCTGACAATTCAATGATAGAAAGACAACCCAATTAAACAACTGGCAAACGTGACTAACACGTAATGGGCCACGGACCTATGGACCCCTCACCAACGCAGACGTAAGGATGGCAAGTGAGCATGTAAAAAGTCGCTCTACACCAAGTGTCGGCAGGGAAATGAAATTTGAAACGACAACGATAAGGTGCCATGACACGTCCATCAGAACGGCCGAAATCCAGAACACTGACGACACCAGACGCCGGCGGGGACGTGGAGCAGAAGGGACCCTCACGCACTGCTCGTGGGGACGCAAAAGGGAGCAGACACTCTGGAAGACACTTCGGCGGTTTCTTACAAAACTAATCGTGCTTTTACCATACGATCCAGCAATCACGCTCCTTGGTATTTTCCCAAAGGAGCTGAAAACATGTCCACACAAAACCTGCACGCAGATATTTATAGCAGCTTTATTCACGATTGCCAACACTTGGAAGCGACCAAGATGTCCTTCAATAGGTGAGTGGATAAACAAACTGTTGTATTATCCAGGGCTAAAACAAATGAGCTGTCAAGCCACGAAAAGACACGGAGGAACCTTAAACGCCTATTATTTAATAATGAAGAAAATCAATCTGAAAAGGCTACACACTGCAGGATTCCAACTCTGTGACGTTCTGGAAAAGGCAAAACAACAGAGTAAAAAGTCAGTGGTTGCCAGAGGTGGGGATACAGGGAGAGACAGTGGGCAGAGCACAGAGAATTTTAGCGCAGCTCAAATTCTGACTCCTGTATTATGATGACGGACAGATGTCATTTGCCCAAGCCCACAGAACATACAGCACCAGGAGTGGACCCTACTGTAAACTATGAGCGCTGAGCGGTTATGCCGTGGCCCTGCAGGCTCATCCTTGCTAAACAGCGTCCCAGTCGGGTAAGCGATGTTGATGATGGTGGAGGCTGTGAATGGGGCGGAAGGTGGGGCAGGGGCGGGGAGGGGCTGGGAACGCTCTGTACCTTCCTCTCAATTTTGTTATAAACCTAAAACTTCTCTGAAACGACAGTCTTTAAAAAACAAAAAACAAAAAACAAAAAACAAACATGGGGAAAGGACCTGAACAGACCTTTCTCCAAAGAAGAAGATATACGGCTGGCCAAAGAGCACGAGGAGATGCTCAACTTCCACGGACGTCAGGGAAATGCAAACCAAAACCACAACGGGGTCCCGCCTCGGGGTCCCGGCAGGATGGCTGCACCCCGAACCCCGACATCCAGTGTTCGTGGGGATGTGGAGACGTAAAGGAAACCTCACAGGTGGATGGCAGGAGTGGCGGATGCGCAGCCGCTCTGGGTGACAGTCTGGCAGGTCCCCAAAAGGGAAAACCCAAGGTCATCGCACGGCCCAGTGGTTCTGCCTCTGCATGTGCCCAGGAGAAGGGGAGACTCGGACACGAGTGTGCAGGGCGGCGCAGTTCAGGAAGCCCCGAACGGAACCATCGCAAACGTCAGCTGAGGCGGGGTTGACAGAGCACGGCACATCCACGGGCTGGAATGTCACTCGGCCGTGAAGAGCAATGAGGCGCGAGGGCTGGTGGAGGGCATTGCCAGGGAGGGAGGGGGGACTCTGCCGCCCTTCGCTTAACTGCCTGCTGATCCCACCATGGAGGCAGGGGCTGTCCCCTCTGGCTGCTCGTTGGATCAGGTGAAAATGCAGAGGCCGCGGCCCCAGCACAGACCAATCAATCGCCCGTCTCGGGGGACAAGGCGTGCCCAAGCAGCTGTGTCCCAAGGGCGTCCCAGCTGTTTCTGAGGACTGAGGATCACTGACCCAGAGGGTATACCCACACGCTTGGCCAGGCAGATTAGCTTTCCTCGACATGTCCCCAAACTCTCCTCCACACCCGCCTCACATCTGTCTTCTAGAACCAGCTGTACGACCCTGCAGATGCTCTGTCCCCGACACCCCCATGGATGGAAACTCTTGTCTTTGCTCATAAAGACCCAGATCCTATGTGCCCTCCTCCAAGAAGGCCTCCCTGATTCTGCAAGGCAGAGCTGCCCTCTTCTGTGCTCCCGCAGCAGCGTGAGCACGCAGAGCCGAGGCTGGCATGCACAGCTCCCGAAGTGTGTTCCCTGGAACACTAGCTACCAGGATGGGACTATGGGGAGCACTGCACAACACCGCCCCGCAAAGATCCACAATGTACATTAGCTTACGAAAGGCTGTGAGAAGACTTGCAGTAAAAACAAAAAAACCCCCAAAAACCTGCCGAAACTGTTTTAACCCACTGTCTCTTACGTTTATTTGATCACAGCCAGACACTTGTGAATACTCCTGGAAATTGTCGTAATTATTTGTTTAAACGCATTTCTGTCCCGGACTAGTCTCTGAGCTCCTGGAGGCCAGGGGTCTCGACGACCTCGCTTTGCATCTTGCTACCTGGCAAACCTTCAGCGTTAGCACGCACTTCTTGAACAAACCACTGAATACTGATTCTGTTTCCTCTTGTGACTTTTCTCTGAAAAACTCAACTAGTGGGCTATCTGGCATCTGCTTTTTCAAAATATTTGCCCAGAAGGGGCCGCTGAGTTTCTGCTCCATCCCCACAGCTACTTAGACACCGCGGCACGATTCTCGCCTCCCCGTGCAACTGTCATTAACGCTTACTCTCCCGCCCATCACAGTCTCTCAGCTTCATCTTTTAAAAGAAATACATAACCCGAGTGACCAACAGGAAAATGAGCAAAATGCCTTCACAGGAACTAATTTCTTACTTGAGCAGAAGGTGCTCATCAGTGCATCTGAACACCTATCGATGGCTGTTCTAGACATTTCTTTTCCTTTTCCCGTGAAACCACTCAGCTGCCAGCGTTGACACTCGTAGGTTTACCCACCTGCAGCAGCTCTCCACCGTCCTGGAGTGCGCTGGCTGCCATATGTCAACACACCTTCCTGAGCGTCTATTTACAGTACATGCAGGTGAGGGGATGGCCTGCAGGGACTCCTGACGCGAACTGTTCACTACGACCTTGGTTTGTGTAGCTTCTCGGAGGGGCCCCTCCCTCCGTCTGATCAACTGAGAACGAAGACGGTGGTGTCCTTCAGCTGCCAGCAGGTCGTTCAACACGACAGATGTGTTGTTGCTGCAAACACGCTCACATTCCAGCCCAAGGCTGGTTCTTTTGAAATGCCTTTTCCCTTGAATCAGTGATATGGGGTCAAGGTCAAGGAGGACTGTGAAGCTCTCTGCCAACACTCACTGTACCAAGACTGGCGGGCCTTGTGGGGGGCTGATGGCAGGCCCACAGCCGGGTCCCACAGCTCAAGCTGTCTCCCCAAATCCTGGGGCTCTCCCACCATGGGAGAGAGAACGTCATCCAGCACCCATGCACCCCACCAGGGCAGAGTAATGGAGGGGTCCCCCTCCTGCCGGTCGGCCCACATGTTCACTGACGGGCTCAGTGCTTCCTGAGCCCCCACTGCCATCGGCACTGTGCTGGGGTCCAGGATGGACACAGACTCCCTCCCCAACTGCAGGACCGCACTCCCGCCGGGCTGTGCTGAGCCCCCTCCCCAGCAAGGCCTCGCCCTGACTAACAATGCATCGTTTCTCACAGGCGAGGCCACATCCCCAGAGGGTCCCAGGCCCCTCAGAGTGCCCGTCTGAGAGGGACATACCTTTGGCCCACCTGAGGCCAGGGCCCTGTCCTCCACCCTCAGTGGGAGGCTGGGGCCTGACCTGGCAAGCACCAGTCAGAGAACCCAGGTGGTTTCCTGTGGGCCAACCCCCTCCCTGCTGTTGTGACTGTCCCCTGCCCGGACTCAGCCTGGCCCCAGGCTCCCTCCTCCGTCCCTCCTCCCTGGCTCTCCTTCTGAAACGCCCGGCCCCCTCTGCACAGGTTGGGGAGGACGGTGACTCCCCAGCCCCCCGCCGTCAGCAGTCACTGAATGAGCACAGGTTGGGGAGGACGGTGACTCCCCGCCGTCAGCAGTCGCTGAATGAGAGCTCTTTCTCCGCTTTCGCCGCGTCTGGCTGGGTTTGCCTTTGACGGGACGGAGCACCGTGGGGCTCACGTTTCAGCGGGAGACAGCGAACGAGTAATGCAGGCCCTGGGCCCATGAGCTGGGTGTGGGTGTCGGGGCGGGGCTCTGGGAATGGGAGAACTGAGCCAGGCTTTTAAAGGGCTGGGAGAAGAGTGTTCCAGCCAGAGGGGACCGGAGGGACGTGGTGTCACAAGAATGAAGTGACAAAGCGGGCAGGACAAAGCAGACGAGGAAGGGGAGACAGAAGTCGGGGCCAGAGCTGGGCCGGGGAGCAGAGCGCAGGGGGCCGGCGGAAGAGAAAGAGGCCCCAGGGCCCGGAGCCCTGCCCGAGTCCCAGGCTCAGCGCGTGCCTTGCTCGGTGCCCCACCCGATGACAGAAGTACCTGCCTTGCCAGGGCGCTGTGGGGACCAGACGAGACCTGCTCAAACCCATCATTTCCGCTAACTGCTGAAACGGTGAACTCATGATTGGACCCAGATCTGTCAGCAGAACAGAATATTCGAGATTAGGGCCATGAGAATCATGGTCATCTAGTGATCAGGACACGCCTACCCGTTACACCCTCCACGATATCTCCAAATCTCAGGGCACGTCTCAGCTCAGGCGTGGTGCTGGGCTAGCCCACGGAGAGAACCCAGAGAGACGACGAGGAGACAACAGGGCTGGCAGAGGGCACCCTGCTGGTCCCTTTCTCAGAGCAGAGGGCCACGTTGGCCCTAGGAAACAGAGGGACTTGCTCAGTCCCCTGAAACCTGGCACCTGTCCCTCACTGACTCTGTCGACCAGGTCTTGAATAACCAATGCGGGTCAGTTCACTAGTCTAGACAGCAAACCCAGAAGCATCTGGTGACGCCATCGAGTGGTGGCCCAGCACAGGGGCCGGAACGTGCCCAAGTATGCTCTGGAGCAAGGCGGGAGTGTGGCTGCCATTTGCCCGCTGCGTCCATCTGCGTCCTGCAGGGTGACCCACCCACCAAACACCTGCATGTGAGAGCGTTAGCTGGCAGCAGGCCCTGCGGCGAGTGGGCTATGGTGACCCACCTGAGTCCCCTCGTCCTTCTGTCAGGGGGCTCCTCTTACAAAATGCCGCCCTCGGATCAAGCGTCCGCACAGGCCCCAGCCTGGGTTAGCACATGGGCAAAACAGGAGGCTTTGTTAAAAGTCCTCTTTGCCCAGACAGAGGAAATGCAAACCAGCAGGACGCTGCTCCAGGGAGGAATGGAACTCTTGGAGCCAGAGGGAAAAGGGGCAGCGTCACCTCAGTGCGGCAGCGACAGCGAGCGCACGGTGGAGCCTGAGGCAGTCGGCAGGGCTGGAGACGCTCCAGTGCCCAAACGCAGGCGCCGGGAGGGTCCCGGGGCACTGGGCATCTGCAGCACCACACCTTGGTGCTCACCGGAGCATCCAAGCCCCCGCACAGCCCCAGGTATCCCTCTACGAAGCAGGTGGTCTTTCCTGGTGGTCCCAGGGGAGCGGCGTTCAGCCTCCAGGCCCGAAGCCAGCCCAGTGCATCCCCACGTAGGGTCTGCTGGCTCCCCTGAGCAGACCCGCACCTGGCCAGTCGGGGCAGGGTCCAGCCAAGAGTTCCGCCTCAGGGGACGTCCCGGACCGCAGGTACAATGGAAGCTACTGACCAAATGATGTACGTGGTCAGCAGGTCTGTCCGCGGTGGCTCCGAGACCCTGCACAGCTAACAAGCGCCCTGTGACGATGCCAAGGCCATCGTCTGAGGACCACGCTAACCCTGACCCTACCTAAGCCTTTCTCGTGTCTCCCCCTTCCTCGTGTACGGCAGACTGAACAGTTATCTGTCGTGGTACCCTCATTCCCTGCCAGCCGTGGGCTTCATCCTCGGTCCCCTCCCAGGAATGAACGCGGACCGGGAAGCCATGTACTGGCCTGAGGGTCATCCTGGAGCCACCACGAGCCTCAGGGTCCCCTGTCCATCTGCTCCAACCTGTTGGCCGTACTAACTGTTTCTATGTGCCAAACAGCATGCAACAGGCACTATCGGATATGCTGATGAAAGAGACAAAATGTGGGGCCTCACAGACTCGAAAGATGGAAATTCCCTACCCACTGAAGACTCGTTTCTCAGGGTGTTTTCTCCGTCAGTGTCGCAGGCCTGAGGCCCCGTGGAGGCTCAGCGCGTGCTCCACTACAGAAGCCACTGGCTATGTAGGCTTCGCAAAGCATGCAACGTAGTTTGAATACTTAAACCACCCATCTTACGCGGAGGAAGAGTATTTGCCATGAGACTGAATGTTTATTCGATAAGATCCTGTTCTCCGTGGAAAGCAGAAAGTAGAAAATACCAGTAAATTGAATAATTGCAACAGAATGGCTAGTATGATTCACGAATGGCCCATTACTGCTGGCGACTCAGCGATACACACATTTAGTTGTTTAAAATTCTGTTCTGTGATGGCAGAGAATAAAGCAGCAAAAAGCAACACTCTTAACAACCCAGATATGTTTTCATAACGTCTATACAAAGGCTAGAAATCAACCAACATAGATTTGAACTGAATGTCCTTTTCTGTTGTAGTTGACATATCTTATATCAATGAAAGTAAGGGAATTTAAAAAAAAGAATAAATTGTAAACCACTTTATCTGTGCCCAGCACGTAGCAGGGGTTCAAAAAAGGAACGTTGTTAACCAATAACTGAATGAATGGAGGGATGAAAAGAGCTGAGCGCTCTCTCAGCTCTGTGAAGGGCCCACAGTCAGGGGTTCTGCACCTAAATTAGGAGTTTTATAAACATGACAAAAACGTTCACATGGCCTCAGTTGCCCTTGTTAAATAATGAGGCTGGCATTGCATGGCTAGTCCTTTCCTGACTAAAGATAAATTCAGGGTACAGCACGGCTGGCATACAGATGGGGGCTCTCGGTGACCAGCCAGCTAGGCCAGCACAACAGCACTGCTTTATAAAAATGAGTATAATTGCCATATGTTTACGAATGCGCATCTCCCCCGGCCCCAGAGACGCATGCCATGTCAAGTCCTGGGTGTTCTAGATTTTCACAAATGCAAAAAAAATGAAAAGAATCTCTTTTTTTTAAAAAAATTAAAATACGTTACTCTGACATATTTACATGTATAAAAAACGGTATGTATTTTCTTAAGAGAATTGTTTCCCTCAAATTCCAGATAATACCTGTGTAAAGACTGATAGATGTGATTATATAAAAAGGAGAACATTTAAACTGTTAAAAAAAACACACCTTTAAGCACAGAAGTGATGTCTTTCTTTCTCCTGATCCCCTCCTTCTTTAGGGAAGGACGTGAGAAATCCCGAAGGTCAAGGGCACCGACCCTCTGTCCCTACTTCTCTAACTCTGCACCTGCGCCAAGGAAAGGCCAAGGGTGCCCAGACCAGGCACACATCTCTGAGAAGATCGGTTACCTCTTTCTAAAGTGGTGAGGTGACCATCTGAGGTCACATGTGGAACCAACCGAAGTCCCGAACTGGAGCTACAGACTGTCACTTCTGAGCCACGTGCTCTCCTACTCACCCTTACTTCCTAGAGGGTGACGGGGAGCTAGAAAACGATCCAGTACGGAATCGAGTCCAGAGGACTCGGCGCGCGCTGTGCGTGCACTGCCGCCGAAGCGCTGGCCTGGCCTTCTGCAGGGAGTCCGAGCGGCAGCCCAGGTCCTCGAGCTCAGGAGGAGGAGCGTCAGGGGAGGACACTTTCTTCCTTGGGCTGTTTATTCCAAGGAGGCAGCCAACATGCAGTGCTGCAGGCCCGGGCCCCTGCGGTCAGCCTCGGGGACCAGCCGCTTCGTTCCCCCACGCGCCCCAGGCCCCCGTTCTCTTCTTTAACTGAAGCCGACCTGAGAAGTGACCTTTAACACGACTGGGGAAAAGTCAAGAGCTAATGCCTCACCTATGGGCTCGGAAGAGAGCCCTGTTTTCTGACGTGCTTCCACTCAGCCCTGGTGGGAAGCCAGGTGTCAGTGAAGGGACGTGTGAGCGAAGCCTGCTGACCAAGGCTTACGGTCTGACTGTGGAAACAGTGCCTTTTGTTCTTCTTTTCTCCCCGTAGTTTTAGAACGCTTTCGGGCTCCCGTCCGCCGGCTTCGTGGAGATGGGGCTCACGAGTGCGGAGCGTCAGCCCGACCTGAACATTCTCTGAGACTTAAATCATAGCCTCTCCTACCCTGCCCAGGTCTGAAGTTCACGGGCATCGGGGGTGGAGTGAGCTTTTAAAAGGGGTGAAAATGTAATGCATAAAGAACGTCCCCAGCGGGGTGGAGCTGTAAAGCAACCTGTCTGTTGTGAGAAATTAGAGAGAACGTAACCTGCGAAACGGCGCGATCGCTTGCGCATGACAGAAAAGCTACCCGACCACGACGGCCGCATGACCCGGCAGAAAGCGCTCTGAGCGGACCCGGCACGCACACAGGCTCCCAGCAAAGGGTCACACCCGCCTTCTGAGCCACCCCCCACTCACCGGCCTCTCGGGAGGAGGGGCTCGGGGAGGTTGGGGAGCCTCGGGAGGGAGGGATGGGCTCGAGGCTGTGCTGAGAGCAGGGTCTGGCCAGATGTGGACGGAGGGAGAGGCGTGAAACCGTAAGAGGCAAGAGCGACAGCTGGCACGAGCCACAGACTGGACTGCGAGCTGGGGACGCAGGGAGGGCGTGGCGTGCGTCCGGTCTGGGCCGTGTGCCTGGACCCCTGGCCTGGCCCCGAGCTGCCCTCCCTTCACACGGACCGGGCCGTACTGCTGGGGTCCCCCTGGCTTTGCTGGCACCTCTCGGCTGTGCCGTCTGCAGCCCATCTACATGTCCAGGCCTCCACCGTCCTCTGCATACAGCTGAGCCCTGGGCCGTGGCTCGTTTTGTCCAGACCCACTGGCTTATCCGTTCTAGCCAGCTGCTGTGGAGCCACTGCTTCTTCCAAGATACGGGTGACCGAACCAGGTTCGCACGGTGGTTCGAACGGTCCACTTTCTCCGGCTCCAGTCTCCCGGTTTTTCTCGTCTGCTGCGCACAAGAGGTAATGAAGATGGTATTCGAGAATGAAACATAACAATTAATTGTCCTACTTCTTCTGGACATGGTGAGAGGAAAAAAGTTAATAAAGATTGTTCTTTTTGATCAAAATGAGAAGGATTCTCCCAGGGTAGATACTGCCAGAGCTTCTTTGATTAGAGATTTGAATAAAATAATACACTGAAGTGAGGGGCATTTAAATGAAAGTTTATTGGATTGGGTAACTATGGTGACAGCCCCACTCAAGATACAGAAACCGTATTCCTGTTTCTGAGCCTAAAAAAATTCTGAAATTCACAGATCTCTAAAAAACATAGGCTGGTGAACAGCAGGGAAATCCTCCTCCAGGTCGGCTGGCGTCTCAGCTGACGGGGCACCCACCCCCCAGTCCGTCTCCAGCAGGACCGCACTGCGGCTGGGGGCCTCAGCCTCCCTTGTCCCACGGTCCCCGGCACTGTCCTTGGTGCTGATACCTTCCTTTGGCGAGGCTTCTCCATGCCTCGCTGGTCTTGGTGGGCGAGTGGTCCCTCAGTCAGGTCTCCTGGCATCTCACCGATGACATTCCATCCAGAGGTTTTCCAGGGCTGCCCACTCAGAGGGGACCACAGCCCTCTGGTCATGCACACTGGGGGTTTTCTCCAGCAGTGTGGCCTCTGGCTGGGGTGCGGGCTCGTCACATGCGTAGATGTTTGTCCACGTGCCATGCCGTGGTGTCTACTCCAGCTCCGGGGGCTGTGTGGCCTCAGGCGGTTCACTGACTTCCCTGAATCTCAGGTTCCTCTCGTGCAAGATGGGGCTTATCACCACCTCTCCCAGAGACGCTGGGCATTCAATAAGGTGCTGTCCGTAACACGTGACAGCTGGCACACAGTAGGTGTGCAGTAAATAGCAGCTCTTTCGATCATCATGCATCTAAAGTGGGTGAAACTGTTTTTCATCCTGATACACGGTCGGATTGCAGTAACAGAAGGCGGCTGGGTGGAGGGGACAGGAAACGCGTGGACTCGGTCTCCAGTGAGTCCTGTCAGAGGCCTTGCTCGGAGTAAGTCACCTCCCCTTTCTGTGCCTCTGTCCACACTGGTAATCCTGGGTGACAGTAGCAGCACCCACCTTACAGGCCCCTGCAGTGACCGAACGAGCTCACACAGAAAAGGTAGAGAGTCGGCCTGGCACGGAACTGCATCCTAAAGTGTTTCGGATTTTCATGATGCCCACTGATGAGCTTTCAAGCAGGACTAAAAAGCATGGTTTCCACCTCAGCCCCTCCCTCGCTCTCAGTGCCATGCTGGACACGGAACGCCACTCCGTGCTACGCAAGACACCGGAGGCTTCAGTCCGTGGGACACGGGCACTTAGCAGCGTGAGACCGACTGCCTGGTGGAGTGTGGCTGAGGTCTGCCAGCTACGTAACAGTCCTGTGCCAATGACAGTCCCCTGGTTCCGGTTTTGTGTGATGGTTACTAAGATGTCACCACTGGGGAGCTGGACAAAGGGCACAGGGGACCTCTTCACACTCTTTGCGACATCCTGTGTCTGAAATGATTTCAAAATAGGCTGTTCTTAAAGATGGCCGGTGTGTCCATGGGGCTGCGGCACGGTGGAGGCACCCCGAGATTCCAGCTCAGGAACGAGCCCGACAGGCAGGCGGAGTCTGGACGTGGGGTCATGGCCAGCGTGCAGGCGGGAGGTTGGTGAAGTTTAGGACACAGAAATCCACAGGCAACTGGCACAGGCAAAGCTGTGCTAAGTGGAATGACCTGGACGTGACTTGTCACGTTCTAGTCGGGAGGGTGGGCCACCGGTGCCTGGGGTTGGGTGAGCCGGGCTGGGACAGCTGGGGTCAGAGGTGCGAGGTAGAGGGTGACAAGTTCACTGGGATGTGAGATCTCGGAGCCTGCCCATGAGCTGGAGGACAGATGGACGGCTGAGGCCACAGGTGGGGCTGACCCAGCGTATCTACGGATGGCGTAGCATGCTTGTGCTAGACACAGGGTGGCCAGCTGCTCTGAACAGTCTATTGTTAAACAGAGGAACCGTGTTTGGACTGAATCACTGATGGCTCCGGCGACTGACCCAGAGCCGGGCGGGGAAGGCGACAAACAAGGGGCCTGCTCTCAGGATCTTCCCTCCTCGGGTGGGGGGCATGAACGACAAATGGTCAGTGTAAGTGCCAGCCACCAGCAAAATACGGTGAGTCTGACAGAGCACCTGGGTGCTATCGCCTGCGTGGTCAGGGAAGGCTTCAGTGAGGAGGTGGCATTTAAGCTGAGACCCGACTGATGAAAAGACACAGCTCTGGGAGGTCTCCAGGGGGTGGGCTTTCAGGCAGCGGTGTGGTCAGTGCCAGGCTCCCCAGATGGGCACGACTCGGCACTGAGGGCTGGAGCAAAGGCCGACGGGCCAGAGCCTGGTGGGCAGGTCCAGGGTGGGCAGACGAGGAGCCGGACGCGGCGGAGGCAGGAGAGGGGCGCAGACGGGCAGCGTGTCAGAGGCGCTTCCCCGTCCCCGCACGGCTGGCTTCTGGGCCCCGGGGCAACTCTGCCCACTGCTGCTTGGGGAGCAGCGTCCTGGCCTCTCGATTACACAGCAGTAGCCGCCCCCTCCCAGTGTGGTACCCAAAATGTCCCCATCTTCCCAAGGTGGACAAGTAGGAGATTCAGACTCAGGTCTTCTGGAGCTTTCTTTTCCCACAGGAGCCTGAATCACCACAGGAACAAATACGCATTCATTTCCTTGCACAAAGTTTGCATTCGACAGACACCTGCTGAGTGAACAAGTGGCCGAGATGGCCTTTGTGGTGACGAAGATGCTGCTTCTGACTCGAGAAGTCGCTGGAGGAAGACAGAGCAGTGGCCGGGCAGAGAGCACAGACGCTTGCCCAGGGCCCCTTGGGACAGCCTCTGGCACTGTCGAGGCCGGCTGAGGAGGGGACAGTAGGTTGGGCACTGGCCCGGAATCTGGCCTGTCTGGACGCCTGGGAGAGGCTGTCTGAACAGTGCTTAGGGAGAACTGAGTCCCTCGGGCAAGGATTGAACTTGGGACCTTGGACTTCAATGACACTCGAGCTAGGAAGCTTATAAGTAACTTGCACACTCCTCAGGAAGAAATGTTAGACTAGAAAAAAAATGGCAGCCAGAATCGGATGCCCGGGACAGTGGCTGCCACTGGAGGGCTTATCAGGAGAAAATGCCACCTGCCTTGGTAGAGGGCGGCACTCATGCACTTGATGGAACCTCGGCCCTGAGCAGAATGGGTCACCCTTCTCTCCATTGCCTCTGCCGAGGTGCTCGCTGGCCAGTGCGACACCGTGCAAAGCTTGGCCACGTGCATGGCCCTTCACACAGGGATGGGGCGCCGAGACCTTCCTCATGGGCCAGAGGAAGGTGGCGGCAGTGGCTCCAGCTCGGCCACAGCTCTGCAAAGCATGGCTTTTGGTGTCCTCTGGCCAAATGGAATGGAGCGGCCTGGGTTTGTTCAGTAAAAAAACAGACCAGACAAGCGTCTGTGTCATTTTGTTCTCATGCTTGGCAGTGCTGTCTTCTCTGCAGACGTGAGGTAAATGTCAAAAGATCTCACAGGGAGGAAGCGGGGATGGAGAGACGGGAGAGGGACCTGCATGCGGAGGGCCAGCGGCCACAGGCCAGGGCCTGTCCCAGCCCCGCGCAGGAGGCAGCAGTGAATGCTCTCGCTCTGGGACTCTGGGCTCCCTGCCCCTACTCCCACCTCCCCTGTGCACCCCCTCCCCATCCACACACTTGGATTCTTTCACACCTGGCCCATTGTGGCGGCTGAACTGTATCCCTAAAAAGATACATCAAAGTCCTAACCCTCAGAATGTGACGTGATTGGGCTCCTGTTGCATTCCTGCCACTCTGGGCATCTGGTGATGGCGCGGTCATCACCCACCCTCAGCGGCCCAGACTGTCGATCGCTTCCCCAGCTCCAGCTCATCAGTCCCAGGAGGTAAACTCTGTCAGCCCAGACTCTGAACCCGCCCCCCGTCAAATGCGGACAAGGCACAGGGGGCTGTCCCCTGTACCCCTTCTTTCTTTGAGGAACATAACTATTCTTCATGCGGAAGGCGCCAGGTCCCAGCACAGTGGCTAATCAGAGCACCGACTTCTCTCCTTAGCTAAGTCTCGCGGTCAGTGCAGTGCTACGGTGGTTAAAACCGGGTGCTGCAGGGTTACCCCCGCTGCGTGAGGGGTTTACATCTACCTCAGCACCCAACCCCGCTGCACGCCTGAGTCCCCATGCCAGGCTGCCCACTGACCACGCAGGCAGGGCCACTGGGGCTGGCCTGGAGCACCACTTCTCTCTAGAGCCCCCCAGGTGACCCCGCTGTGCAGCCGAGTTCAGGAGGCGGGCATCAGAGTCCCCTGGAGGGCCCCCTGCAACCCAGGTTTGGGCTCCGCCCCCAGGGTGCCTGATGCCAGGGGTCTGGACTGAGCCTGGGAATGCGCATCTCTCACGAGCCCCCGGTGATGCTGAGGCTGCCTGTTGGGGGACCACACTTTGAGGACCACTGGATCAGGGAAGAGAGAGCAGAACAAGGAGGCTCGTGGCTGTGAGACGCTTAACCTATTTATATTATTACAGGATGGATGGAAACTTCTAAGTGAGCTAAGCATGAGTTTGCAAATTAAATTTCTTAATTTTATTCTTGGCTTCGCTCAACAAAGACTGGTTTGGCTGGCCAAGTTCCTGAGAGGGTGACTGTCCCCATGGCAGGGCCACGTCAAAGTGACTCGGGAGAGGAGGGAACGAGGCTCTAGAGCACTTTCCTGAACACCCCCACACCCACGCCCCCGTGGGGTCAGGCGGCCTGGCCTCTGCTCCTCTGTGTGGGGCTCGGGGCCTCGGGGCCTCGGCGGCCGTTGGTCTGTGCGCGCTGCAGGCCCCGCACCTATGAAAGGGCTGAGGGCTTCCAGCAGCCGGGACACGCTCAGGGCCGCAGTGAGAAGGTGCTACAGGGCGTCCGAGTTTGGCTTCTATGCCTGGGAGGGAGTGGACACCGGGAGGGGGCCCACTGGCTGCCTGGGGCTGGTCCTATGTTGTTGGAATGGACACTCCACACCCTGGGGTCTGCCTACTGTTCAGTGGCCTAACCACCCCCCCCCCACCCCCGCCGAGGACACTGGCCAGTGTGTATGCTGCAGTGGCTGAAGTCACCCCTGTGCGGGCCGCCTGGCTCTAGCTCCTACTTGGAGGTGGCCGGCTGAGGTACGACTGGCTTTGTTTGGCATCGACTAGACTGAGATTAAGCCAGAACCCCTTTGCCAGCAGTGACGTAACCTCCTGATGCCACCTGCCGCATCAGGCTCTGGTGAGAATTGAAGGAGATGGGGACACATGCAAAGCCCCTCGCACGGTGCCTGGCACACGAGCTTCATGTCTGCCCACACTCACAGCTGTGCTCCTGACCTGTCCGGGTGGGAGAGGGCATTTACTACGCAGAGCTCCTGGGAGAAACAGAACCAATGGCAACAGGATGTCAGTCTCAGTGTCTGTCCGACCATCCATCCGTCCGTCTGTCCACCTAGAGAAATTTTAAGAAACTGGCTAATGTGACCGTGGGGGCTGGCAAGTCCAAAATCTTCGGGGCAGGCCAACGGCCTGGAGACCAGGGAAGAGCTGATGCTGCAGGTCAAGTCCAAAGGCGACTCTGCTGGCAGAATTTCCTTTTTCTTGGTGGAAGTCAGTTTTTTCCCTCTTAAGGCCTTCAACTGATTGGATGAGGCCCACCCACATTAGGGAGGGCCATCTGCTTTATTCTAAGTCTACTGATTTAAATGTTAATCTCATCTAAAAAGTACCTTCACAGCAACATCCAGACTGGGCTGCACACCTGGCCAGTGGACACATAAAATTAATGTTGGTTAGCAGTAGCCGATAGAGCAGGGCCGGAGAAGACGCATGACGTCTATGGTGTCCACTGGGGGAGAATGTGCTCCACCTTCATTACCAGGTGTCTGGCGGCTCTGCGACCATCCTCTGGACCACGGTGAGGCCTGTGGCCAGTAAGTCTGACTCCCTGTGGGAGCGGGTGTGTGGCTGCTTCCTGCTGTGGGGCTGCGGCACCCACGAGCAGAGGGACCCCCGTCCAGGGCACTGCTCTCGGGAAGTCACAGTCAAGAACACTGGGGACCCAACGAAGCTTCCGGGCGGAGGCCAGTGTCCCTTCAGCTGTCCATCGCTACAGAACCACAGAATTTCAGGGCCCAGAGGACTGGACAGGCAAACTGAGGCCTAGGGAGGGGACACTTGCCTGAGGTCACGGCGGTAGCTGGCTACAGAGCGGGCCGGGGAACCAGGAGGCTGACAACAGCTCCTATGCCAAACTAAGGACACATCCGAGACACATGTGAAGAGTCTCCCCATGACGGCCACGCCCACGACGGTGACTGCCACGCCCACGATGCCCCCCCACACAACGCCCAGGTCCATGACAGCCACGCCCCTGACAGTCATGCCTTTGTCTAGACTAACCCCTAGCTCTGCAGCAGGCACAGTGAGTGGTCTGAGCATGTGATGGCTCCAGCCTTGAATGAGCTGATCAGAGAGGGTCACCAAGGGCGGCTTCCCTCAACACAGTTAACTTCCTGAGACTCCAAAGCCATCTCTCAGGCCCAGAGGTTCCCCCTGCAGCCATGCCAGCCTCGCTGCCCACTAGGCTGGCACCTGGCAGCCTTGAGCGCCCACTCTGCCTCTCCAGGCCGGCGGTCAGTGGCAGAGGCAGAGACACTGGGCTCCACATGCCAAGGGCCATTAGAGCCACTGTTGTAGACCACGGTGACTCTCTGGCAAGCTGTCCCTGTCCGCTGGGAACAGCTGTTTAGAGAGGCTCACTGACATTTTTTCACATTTTTCAGTAAAATAAGGGTGACGGACGCAAGCACTGCAATACTGTGACAGTGGACCTGGGCACCCAGACGGCTTCTGGGGGACTAACGGTGGGGAGCGTGCACGGTGTGGAGGCGCTGGAGAAAGAGACGAGTCACATCCCACTGATGGAGCGGGACCCTGCGAGACTTTGTCATGCTACTCATAACGGCGCACCATTTACAACCTGTGACTTGTTTATTTCTGGAATTTTCCACATCGTACTGTCAGACTGTGGATATGTGAACCTGCAGAAAGTGGAGCCCGAATAAGGGGGACGGCTGTACTGGCTGACGAGTCACGGGGAAGCCTGCCCTGCGTGGCGGGGCCTGGTGGCCCATGCGGTCACCTGCTACCCATGTCCCCATGCGCACCCCGCAGGCGCCCGCCTCGTCACCAGGTGAGCTGCGGGGCTTTGGGCATCTCCCTCGCCTCCCCGAGCCTCCGTCTCTCAGCTGAAAAACAGCAGTGCCAACTGTCCTTTTCCTAGAGAAGAGCGGCGGGGACGTAATGAGATGCGATGACACAGACAGAGCTGAACACAGGAGGCCCTACGGCGACAGCTGCTGTTTGCATCGTAACTCTCCTTGCGGCTGGAGTGGAAGCGGCGGGGAGCGAGGGATGTGCGCAGGAGTCTGCCCGGGGGGGCGGGGAGAGGAGACGCCCTGAGCCGGTGCCCCAGGGAGCAGCCACCTCACCATCTCTGGGCAGAGCCCTAAGTGACCTGGAACAATGGCGAACGGAGAAAGTGCTGCCTCGATCCGCACACGCGAGGAGTGGCCGGCACCAACAGGAGAGGTGACAAATCCTTCAAAGCTCCGCCTCCTCCGGGCACGGGTCCGTGTGGGAGCCCAGCAGATGTCAGCTCTCGCTGGCGGTCCAAGAATATTTCAGCCCCACGAAACCATTACTGAAGAGCCAGGAACTGAGAGACGACCTTAGGATGGAGGGTTCTCACCTCATGCAAGGCCCTAACAAGCCTGCGTGTGATGCAAGAGGCTGCCCTCAACCAAAACGGTTCGGGGGCCCTGAATTCAGTGCCATCAACAGGACTCTGCCTAGCCAGCATCAGAGGGCTTCTCCACCCCTCCTGATGAGCTCTGAGGGACACACAAGCTCAGGACCTGTGGCCCTGGGGTCACTCGATCCTCCCCTCGGATTCCTGGGGCTTGCCCCCACTGTCCCTGCCAGACGCGCACCGAGACTCGAGCCCCGGTTGGGACAGGCACCCACAGTTCCACATACGACAGACACTGCTCTCCCTGTAAGGGTGAGAGGTGGCAGTGGAGATGGACTTTCAATTTTCTCTCTTATTAAAAGCAAGCCTTTCTTGCAATACCGTAATGGTGGACACGCGTCATTATACATTTGCCAAACCCCTGGAACGTACAACACCGACGGTGGACCTTAACGTCACCTACAGACTTGGGTGATCACGTAGGGGCAGGGGGTACATGGGACCTTTCTGCAGTTTCCTCTTCATCTTGCTGTGAACCTAAAACTGCTTTAAAAAATAAAGTCCACTTTAAAAAAATCTAGGCTGGAGATAAGCTGACCATGAAATGAAAAGAGCACCCCCAGAAGCAGTCCCCGCTCAGCATCTGGGGGCCACAGCTTCTCGTGGCAGAATTTGTGAACAGCCCAGACGCTGTCTCTTTCCAGATGACATGATGGAGACGAGGCTGTGGAGTTTTCTTTTTCTTTTTAGGAGTGCTTCTCAGCAAGACGTCGCTACTTCTTCTCTATGCTACTTGTGTAAAATCCGGATAACGCTGCCTCAGAGTATCGCAGCATCTTCTTGAAAAATGTCAGGAAAATACCCTTCCGAGCGTCTCGGTGACGGAAACGCAACTGTCCTGGAGAAGGGCACCGGCCGCAGCCCTGCGCTGCTTTTGCCGAGTGCGGCGACGGACTGCCCTCCCCGATGTCCCATTCAGCCCACGGTCCTTCCGTCCTCTCTGCTAACAGCCCAGCGCGCGGGAGGCGAGGCCGGCAGCCCTGCCCTGTGCTAATCAGGACAGAAAACGACACCGGAAGAGCCTCGGCATCCGTACTGAAGCGTCGCTGTCCGCTGAGTCTGCAGCCACATTCTAACCCGTGCCTGGGGAGCAGAGGTGGTGAGTTGGCAGGCTGCTCAGCTGTCACTCACAAGCCTGCACGCAGGAGGGAGGGACGGGCTGGGGGAGACACAGGGAGTGTGGGGAGGAGGCAGGAGAGGGGCGAAGAGAATGAGGGGGCACGGGGAGATTGCTATCGTCGGGACCCCTTCCCTGCGGTCTCTCTTTTGCATCTAACGAGATGTTTTTCTTTCTTTCTGAGGAGGAATACTGCTTTTATTTTTTGAGAAGTTGAGAAGTGAAAGCTGATAGTTTCTGGATGAGTTCCTCCCCGCCCCCGGCACGGAGCAAAGGAAGAAGGTGAATGACTCTCAGGGAGCGGGCAGCGAAGGGGACCGCTTAGGAGGAAGCTTCGCAGGGCCGAGGCTCAGGAGGGCCTCGCCTGACGGGCCAGCGCGTTTGAAAGCAAGGCCATCTGTTTGATGGGCCTGAAATCTCTGGTTCGTGGTCTCCTGCCCCCCAGAAGGGTTTCCTCCTGGCACCTAGCAAGGTGGCAGTGTTTCCTGTCAAACGGACAGAGGTGGCTCCTCCAGTCGGCCGCCCCTCCGGGCACTGCCGGCCCCTGCCAGCTGCCGGTGTGTGCCCCCTGCCCTTCCCTGTCCAGCCGCCGACACAGCCAATGTCTCCTCTTCACACTCTCTGTCACCCTCTTTGCCTCCGCAAAGCAGACCTTCATCCACGGGCCATCTCCTCCTGTCTCTGTCCCTGTCTTCCTCCCTCGTCCTGCCTGCAACTGTCCCCTGTGCCATCTGCCACACAGCTTTCTCCCACGTTCTCCCTACGACCCGGCGCCTGGCAGATCCGAGCTGAGCTGCATGTCGGCGGGCAGGAGAGAAAAATGCGTTCACATCCACAAGCAATCACAGGAGTCGATGTGAGGTGGAAACACCAAACAGTACAAGAAAAAAACGGATGAAAGTTCACAACGTTGCGAGGCCTCGGAAACAGAGCCGACTTCCGGGCGAAGGCACCGAGCGGCCTGCGCGGCAGAGAGAGACGCTCCCCAAGGAGCAGCGGGGCGTCTGTGCAGCCGGCTCCGGCTCCCACAGCTGCGTGGGGCCTGAGCACAGGACATGTGGCCGGGGCCTTGGTCGTGGCGCCAGCCTGCCGCTCCCACCCGCGCAGACGCTGCTGTGGCAGAGTGTCACCCCATTCGGCACAGAGCGGTGGCGAGCCAGGCACCCCACTTTCACTTAGGAGGAAAACGGCCAGAGGAAGCGACCTTCGTGCCTCGGGTCCCCAAGGGTCACAGGCACAGGGAAGCTCGGGCAGTGCGTGCTGAGAATGTGGGGCTTGGGCCTCCCCCCCGCACCTGCCCAGCAGACCGTACTGAGTCTCGGTGGTTCCTCTGACTCCCGTGCTCTGCCATCGCTGGTCCCTGCCCCACGGACGCAGAAAGGGAGAGAAGCAGGGAGCGCCGGGCCAGGAGGGAGCGAGCATGATCTGGACTCTGACAGCGGGCCGTGGTGAGCCCCACAGAGAAAGAGCGCCCGTCTGCATACATGCGGGGTGCGTTTCAGCCTCAGTGCGTGTTAGAGGTCTGGAACACAAAACTGCGGGTTCGTTATCACAGAGCAGGGGACAGCTCGCAGTTGGCTGGGGCGGGGAGAAGACTTGGGGGTCACTGGTGAGATTATTGGTTTGCCTGGTACCGTCCTGGTCCATGCCTGTTGTCCTGGTGAATATTAATAGTGTCTCTCTCGCGCTCACTTGCATGCTGGTTTGGGGACCCACGTTGCCCTAACTCTACAGGGAGGTCTCAAGCAAGTTCGCATGCTGGTTCAGGGCAAGGATGCAGCCTTCAGCTTCATCTCTGGAGTTAGGGGTACTGGGCTCCAGAGTTAGTGTCGCTCCTACTGCAAAAGCTTGCAACTGCCTTGTCCCCAGCAACGGCACTCGGCAGTGGCCGCTGTCAGTCTCTCGGACTTCTCTTGTAAGAGAAGCCCAGGTCCCTCATGGCCTCGGTGTTTACGCTGGTCTGTCTGCTCCAGCACTGCATGCAGTGGCAGATGGGCAGGGGTCATATTTCAAAAGTTCTTATGTATGGGCTTGACAGAGAGTTTCATTCTAAAAGATAATCGTGTTTGCTTGGTGAGGGTCCTGAGTGTTCATGGCAATTCTCATTAGCCCATGTGGCACGAGGCTTGGCCCTTGATGGGAAATATAAGGCTTCGTCCTTGAACTCTGTTGGGTACATGATCTTAGAATTCCTGAGACCCTTCCAGGTCTACAATTCTACCAGAGAGCAGTCCAGACTCAAAGGGACTGACGGCAGGGTACCCTCTGCACCCCGCACTCACCTCTGCCAAGGCCCTACACTGTGCTCAGTGACCCTCCCCACAGACTGCGGGCAGCTGTGACTGATGGAGGGATTGAAGGAACGAATGGATTTCGGGCCTACAAATCCACATATGGCAAGCGCTGGCGAGGGGGACGTGGCGGAGACGGAACTCTCGCGCCCTGTTGGTGGGACTGCAAGTTGTGTAGCCACTGTGGACAGCAGTACACAGATTCCTCAAACAACTGAGAACAGAGCCGCCCCCGCATGCAGCAGCTCCACTCCGGGTACTTATCCGAAGAAAATGAAAACACTGACTCGAAGCGATATCGCGCCCCTGTGCTCCGTGCAGCATTATTTACAACAGCCAAGACATGGAAGCGACCTAGGTGCCCGCAGATAGTCGAACGGATAGAGAATATGTACATACATGTAATGGAATATTACTCAGTCACGAAAAGAATGAAATCTTGCCATTTGTGACAACACAGATGCACCTAGAGGGTATTAATGCTAAATGCACTAAGTCAGAGAAAGACAAATACCAACTAATGTCACTTAGATGTGGAATCTGAAAAACAAAAATAAATGAACAAACGAAACAGAATCAGACCCCCATATACAGAGAACAAACTGACGGCTGAGAGGGGAGGGGGAGAAGAGAGTGAGAGCACGAGAAAGTACGAGCTGTCGGTATTTATACAAAACAGAGACAGAAAACCTCCCAGCCGAGAACAAGACCAACGGCTTTCAAACTCTGCTGTTACCAGCGACGGAACTTGCTTCCAAGCGAGTGGCTCCGACCTGATTTCCAGTCCCACCTTGCGCACACGTGTTCACAGCTGGTAAACAACGGTCTGATACGGCATGTAAAACCATAACCAAGCGACCAGCGGCTTCCACTTAGGACGGGGAAGTTGATCAAGGCTGTTTAGAAGAAGAGGCTAAGGAGCTAGTCCTGAGATAAACCCGTGTTAGACAGTCTGTCCCAAAGTGTCATTTCCCCCTGAAATGAAGTTGCCCTAAAACAAGATAAAACAAAGGAACAAAAACGGGGAGGAATTCTACCTACACTTGCTTACTCTGCCCCCTGGTGGATTCGTCCCGTTATTACATCAGCCGGAGCCCTCCACAAGCTGGGCCAGGGGCTCTCGGATTGTCTGAGGGAGGCTGGATTAAAACCTTCAGAAACACTAGGTACTAAGATGACGGCGACGGCGCGCCATCCCCATGCATTAGAATAAAGCTGGCTGCGGCCTACAAGAGACTCGCTTCAGACGAAAAGACACACAGACGGAAAGGAAGGGGATGGGAGACGCTGCTGCCCTGATGGACCCAGAGGGTCCTGCGCTGAACAAAATGGGTCAGAGAAAGACAAAACTTACGCATGAAGCTTAAATTTTTATTTTAGGAAGTGTTCTTGAATTACAGTGTTAGTGTTTGTTCTGTTCCACTGCTTTGGTTTTTTCCCGAAGAAACCTCTATTAGCCACATGTTGGTCTTTTGTTCCCGTCTTCAATATTTGCCAGTTTCTCAAAAGTTTCTTTCCTTCTTTTCATTTCTTTTTGACTTTTAACACTTCTCTTATGTACCTGTTATTTCTCCCAAGGCACAACGTTATGTTTGTTTGTTCTCGTGTTCCTTTTAATCTTAATTTTTGACCCGACTTTTTCTGATTTTGGATTCTCTCCCGAGTTGTCACCTCATTTCTGCGTGTTGCTAACTCTGAGTACGCTGTTCTTTCCACTATTTTGAAATCACAGCTGACAGTGCATCCTGGTTGTGGGCACGTCCTCCCATCACGCTTTCATTGTGTGGGTTTTAATTCTGCCCCTTAGTCTCTTTCTTCCTATAATGACTTTGTATGGGATTTGACTACTATTTTTCTACTGTTCATTTTTATGTGAAAAAACTTTTTTTTTGAGCTTTTAGAAGATGGACACGGGAACATTTCTCTAGCTCTACCAGCTTTCCTTCCGCTGACCCTGCGAGTTGACACATGTGGCAGCTCGCTCCCCTGGCCTTCCTGGCTCTGCCAGGTGCCAGCAGTGCCCCCTGTGTGGGTCTTCTTCTGGGTGGGGGGCTGGCGGGTCCTGTCCCAGGGGGCTGCCAGGTCCTGTCCAGGGGGTGGCACTGGCGGGTCCTGTCCTGGTGGGTCAGTTTCAGGCTCTGATTCTGTCACAGCCCTCCTTCCTTGGGCCCCTCGCACTGACCCAGGGTTGGAGTATGCTGAGCCCGCCCCGTTTCTGCGCAGTTCTAAAAATGGCCTGTTCTAGACAGAAGACACCTGTTGGCTATTCGGAGCCCTCTCGTTCTCGTGTTCACCTGCTGCCCCACTGCCACCTCCCATCCCTCACGGACACCAAGATCAGTAGGACCTGCGGCTTGCGGCTTCATCTCCACCAGCCTGTGTTCTGGGGTCCAGGGGATAGCTTTTCACTGCGTTTTGCTATACATGTCCACAAGCTTTTGTCTTTGATATGTTTTGGGTTTTTTTGTTTTGTTTTTTGGTAATTTAATGCAGCGCTACAGATTGAAAAACTGCACTGCCATGGCCACCATCTTCCTGTCTCCACACCCGGCCAACTTTTAAATGGCTGGTGGCAGATTCTGGTGTGGCAGGTCTGGGCTATATTCTGATGAGATTATCCAATGGGGTAAGACATGGGAGGGGAAAGGGATGGAAAAGAAAGTGAACAAGCGTTTTTAAAAAATCTTGAGATCACGCAGAGATCACGTAGATACAGTTAGCACAGAATTAGACACGGCACAGACATATGGACCTGACAGAAATGAATGAAATAACGGTACAGCACTGGCTGGAGGTGAACAGAAGCCCAGAGAACACACTTGCTAGTTCGTGTTGGACTCTGTCACCAGCCCTTCCAACCCCGCAGCCTTAAAACTAACACCGCCTTTCTCTACAAACTGCGTCATCAAATTAGGCTAGTCCTTAAGAAACTCAAAGACGATTAACTGCTTTATTTACAGTGAGTTTATATTCATGATATTCTGCCTCAGAAGGGTGGATAATTACCATTTATATTTGAACGAAATCGAAAAGCAGACAATTAGGTGAACGTTTAGAGACCAAATCTATCTCCCTAGACCTCAGGGTTTGCGGGTTCGGTTTGGGGGAGCAAGTATGACCAGAGGGCGGTCCCGCTTCTGGGTAGACGGGCTGCGTGACGGCCAAGCGCCTGGGCTCAGGATATGTGGGAACCCAGCAGCCTCGGAACTTTCTACGACAGATTAGCACGAGGGCCCCCGGGGAAAAGGCACGCAAGCCAGCTGCTCCACGTGCTCACCACTCGTCCTGCTGAAAGGATCTGGTTTCTGGGTACCTCCTGGTCCGTTTGAGATTGGACTGTTCTGGGCAGTTACAATAAACTCTGCATGACGAAACATAAAATATTTACTCATTTACATTTTAAGAGTTTCTCTCTTTATTAGACTGACTTCCTACAGGAAAATTGGAAACAACATATGTTTCGTAAGGAAGGCTGCTCCTGACCCCGCTGGCTTTGGCCCGTGATGTGGGGCAGCTCACCTTTCTCTTGAAATATCAGCATGAACGTCATTCTCAGGCGTGCTTTTGAAGGGGAGGAAGAAAACAGCACACCAAACGGATGTCCTGCAACTCACAGGCTCAGGGATGCTTTTTTTGGTTCTTGGAGAAGCCATCAGGGGCAGCAGATGAAGGGGAGCACAGCTGTTAGGAAATTCTCAGGATTACACTACTGTGTTGAAGCCACTGGTGCAAATGTCACTGTCACAGTATCACAGACACTTGAAATATCTTGTAAGGGCTGGGAGGCACATCACCGTGCTTTAAAACCATTCCTAAGTCTTTACCGATGTTCAATAATTAAAAATGTCGATGAGGTAGAGAAAGATTAAGTGTTCTGATCACACTTTGGGACAAAAGGACTCTTAGAAGCTTGGGCATGGAAAGTCACTTTGTCCAACTTCCTACTTCGTGCTGGACTCTTGTCCACAGTGCCCTCAACAAGAAGTTGAGCAGCTTTGCTTAAACACCAGCAGGGACGGAAGCTGCTTTGACTGGGTTCCAGGACCCCTCCCCTTTCCTGGCCACACAAGTCCCTTACACGATTTCGGCCATCCATCTGCCAATGACGCCTGCATGCAGAGCCGGCTGCCCACCTGGCATCTCCACCTGGACCACCGAGCACCGTGAGTTAGCACGCACCAAACAGAACGGCTAGTTTTCTGCTCCCACTCGACCCCTACCCCCACCCCGCGCCCCGACTCCCCATCTCAGCCAATGACGCCAGTCATCGCCCAGTGGCTCAGGCTGAAAACCTAGACGTCGTCCGGGTCCCCGCTTTCTCTCACTGCCACATGCGGCCCATCAGTGCTGACCGCACGTGCCTCACATGCGCATATGTACATGTATTTTAAATACGCTTTATTTTTCCAGAGCAGTTTTAGGTTTGTAGCAACACTGAGAAGGTACAGAGATCCCATGTGTCCTGGGCCCACACACGCACAGCCTCCCGTTCTCAATGTCCCCCACCAGAGTGGTGTGTTTATCACACTGATGAACCTACAGCCACACGTCGTCACCCGCAGTCTGTCCTCCACACGGAGCTCTCTCTTGCTGTTGCACAGTCTACGCGATCTGACAAAACCCTGTGCGGTGACCTGTGTCCACCATCATAGTATCGCAGAGTCGTTTCCTGCTCTAAAATTCCTCTTGCTCCTTGTTCATCACCCCTCCCCCCAATCCCTGGCAGCCACAGGTCTTGTACTGTCTCCACGGTCCTGCCTTTTCCAGAATGTCATAGCGTGGGAATCATGCAGTGCGTAGCCTTTTCAGATTGGCTTCTTTCACGCAGTAATTTGCATCTGAAGTCCTTCCTGTCTTTTTACGGTTTGATGGCTCATTCATGCTTTCCTGTCTGTCCTCGCTACCACCACAGCCCAAAGCACACCTCTTAGGTTGTCACATTAGCCTCTTACCCGGTCTCCCTGCTTTTGTCAATCACCATCTGTTCTTTACAAAACTGCCAGAGTGACCGCCTTAAAATAGAAATCAAGGGATGACTCTGCCCCAAATAAACCGTCCAGGTGTCCCAATCCCCCGGGTATAACCCCCCGTCCCCGCCCTGGACGGCCTGGCGCAATGCAGCTCCCTGGACAAGAAGTGTCACCCCCTCCTGCTCCTTCTCATGTATGGCTTTTTTCTCTCTAGTTAAACTTCAAGAAGAAAACGTTGAACAGGGCTTCTTAATGAAGACAGTTTAAGTGGTGAGCTACGCAGACTGCTGCTCCCTCCCTGGAAGACAAGTGTGAACAATTCACAACCAAAAACAAAAGTGCAAACAAAGCCATGAGAAGTCCCTGAAGCGGCTGAGGTCTGCCTCGAACCCCTATGTGGGTCCTGGAGACAGCGGTGAGGGGCGGTCCCAGCTGCCCTGCCCTTGCCTTGCTCCCTCAGCGCCTCGGGTCCACGATCACCGCCTGGCCCTCACCGCAGATGTGTGCAGCAGAGCCCAGGCCACAGGGCTGTGTGAGGCCACAGGGCTGTGTGGGGGCCGCAGGGCTGTGTGGGGTCACAGGGCTGTGTGGGGGCCGCAGGGCTGTGTGGGGTCCGTGGCTGGCAGCGCCCAGCCTGGTTCAGGGGCGCGCCTGATGAAGGCTGGCAGCCGGACAGCCACCCTGCACAATCGCTCCTTCTTCCTTTGTCTCCTGCCCTCAGGACCAGTGGGTGCAATTCAGAGAGCCCACGCTCCCCCTCCCCAAGGCAGCACTTCTCAATTGCGTCACCTGAGAACTTGCTGGGGATGCAGATTACCAGGGCCGCCCCAGACCCACCACGAAGGGCCCAGCGGGCTGTGCTGTAACAAGCCCTCCGGTGATTCTGAGGCACCTGGAGTCGAAGACTCACCGCCCTGAAGGTTCATGGGAGGGTGGGAGGGGCCCGAGGGGCCCCCTGAGGCCTCAGGTCTCACTCCCCAGGTCCATCCTCACATTCTCCCGGACTAAGCTGATATGACCGAAACGATTACCAGAGTCACTGGTTCTCCAGGGGACACGGGCTCACAAGTCGACGTAACTCCATAACCGAGGAGTGCGAACACCACAGATGAAAATCTGAACAACACGTGCCATCCAAAGTAGACGCATGAAACAGATGTGCGAAACCTTTAACTCCACTGAAGATGGTAAATGTGAGACAACAATATGGACTCATCACATGGGACGAAGTAAAATATTAGCTGTGGACACTATGAAATAATGTATGCGATAAAAAGCGAGTCGGATACAAAATATGTAAAAGAAAAGCTAAGAGATATGGAAGATAGAAGTACCGATATTTGACAACGTGAATTCTGGGATGACAGAAAAAGAAAACAGGGAAAAACTTATACTTTCTCAGAATTAAAGAGTGCCAAGCAGGAGGAAGAAGGAAAAACCCATCCTTACACACAGTAAAACTTAACCTTGCTTTCTAATTAGAATAAGATAACTCCGGAACTCACAGTGGCAGCACTGGCAGACAACGAGCGACATCTCTAAGGGTCTCTGAGCCTAGAATTTTGTATCTGGCCCAATCCTCATTTGCATATCAGGCAAACTCTCTTCAGGCACACAAGGTATCAGAAGCTTTGCCATACTCAGACCCGACAAAAACACTCTTAGAGAAAACTCTTAAATCAGAGGAGAAGGCAAACCAGAACCCTAGGAGGGAAAATGAGAAAATACTTAAGTGATTTTTATTTCAGCTTTAACGGAAAAATAAAAAAAAAAAGGTGGGGTTGAAGAAAAGGTAAAAGACAAAGTATATCCATAAAGATTAAGAACTAAAAATCTAGACAACAGCAAAATCACGGGTATGAGGCGGGAAGGGAGAGACTGAAGGGTGTTAGAACACGAGAAAATCCTCCTGTGCGGGGAAATACAGATATCGTAAGTTCCAACAATGGATGTTTTAAGTTTAGTGACAGTTATCAGATGAACACAGTTCATCAGAATAAACTGAAGAAACCTTCACCTACGCTGAGAATTCAGGAAAGGTGAAAATATGAAATAAAATTACAGACACCTTTTCTAAAATTACTGTTGCCATTAAGTGGTTAAACTAAACTAACACACACAGAGACCACCAGAGAGACAAAGGGAAAGAAAGATTCAATTCCGTGTCTATAACAGGTTGACTTAAAAAAAAAAGACATAAGAAAATTGACAGTTACAAGTTGTTAAAAGCGACCTCATGCAAATAAAATTAGAAAGAAAGCTGGGGTGTAATCTTAGTAGATAACTAAACACAACTGAAGACCAAAATTATCGTAAGATACTAAAAAGGACAATACTTGTGGTGGAGGAACACAGAGGAAGATGATGCAAGCATCATAAACAAACTACCTCTAACACGTCGGCCTCAAAACAGGAAAGCAGCAGCAGACCCAACCATGGGGAGAAAGGGCTGTAACTGAGGGTGACCGGGATCGGTGACCGGGACCATTGATCGCCCTCTCCGACGCTGGCCACGCAGGCAAAACTAAGCAGGCATATCGAAGCTCTGACACCGCGCTGGACAACCAACCAGTGCACGTCTCAAACGCCAGGGCTTCCCAGGGGTCTGACCTGCCGAGGTCCAGAGCTCCCTCAACGTGGGACTATCTAGACGTCGCCCAAAGCAGATCCGGTTCCTGCTAATACTGGGAGAGCCTTATTGTAACACTGTCCCCCTCAGAGCACGACGATGTGGTAGGGACATCAGAACTGATGTCACTGCCAGGTCCTCAGGTGCTTACACAGGATGCAGCGGAAACCCCCAGGGCCGCTGTGATGGAGGCGGGTCCCAGTCTGGAGCTACTTGGTGTTTCTTCTTACCCAGCAAGAAGCCACCAGGAAACACCACGCAGAACGAGCGGCGCGCTGAGGAGGCGGCCACCGCAAAGGCAAGTTTCTAATTCCCGAGGGCGACTTCCTGCTCCTGCGCGCTCCCTTCCCGCCCCGGCATCGTGTGTTCCTGTCCTCTCGGCTGGCTGTCCCTCTGTTCTCTGCCACCTCACTACTCAGTCTGCTGGACACTCCTCATTATTACACCTGAGCTACACTGTACTGACTTTTTTCACGTGGGTCTCTTCCGCGAGACCGACTCTACGCTCCATGAGAAAGGCGGCCCCGATCTCTCTACCCCTAAACCTTAGTAAATATTTTTTAGTTGAATCAGAAGCTAATTAAAGAAAGAGAAATTCTGTATTTAACCGCTACACAAATTGCAAGATTGGAAATTGCTACCCAGCAGATGCTAATATTGATTTCTAAGTAAAAATGTATGCTCAACCCGTAAATACCAGAGACCGTAAATACCTAAACACAAGCAACAAGCCAACGCAAGCCTGGAGGACCCAAGGACGAAAGCCACTGCTCAGAGGCAGAAGTGACAGGCTGCAAAGAAGCACAGAACAGAACCGCCAGCCCGCTGCGGGAAGGCACGGAGGACATTCTCCTCCGAGGAGCTCTGTGCGGGGAGAGGCGCTGGGCACGTCCCCCTCCCCCGCATCTACACCTGAGGTGACCCAGCGGACCCTGCGCGCCCTGCACGTGCCAGCAGCGCCATGGCCCGGCCTGCAGCCGCGGGGCGCTCTCCGGACGGACCGGGAATTAGAAGAGGCATCTTGTGCTCAGGACCCTGCAGTGTCCCTCCAGAATGGCATGGCCACCTCCCCGCGCACACAGCCACACCCCTCCGGAAGCTGGACCGTGGGGCGCTCCGTCCGCCCTTCACCGCCCCGTGGAAGGGAGCGGCCACCTCCACCCCGGGTGCAGTCCTGGCCCCTCGGGCCAAGCTGCTGAACCATGTCCACGGCCCTGGGCACTGCTTGTGCCATCCCGGGACCCCCATAAACAACAGGCCCCTCCTATCGGACACACGGCCTTGATCTTTAACCAGAGCAATGCCTGTGGCCATAGCGAGTGTGCTGAGGTCAGGTGCCCGGGACCCAAACCATGGTAAATGCTGTGGTCACCAACTTGGTGGGAAAGGGGCCACACAGAACACGCTGGACCACGCAGCGGTCCCTGTGACTTCCCACCACAGCCAGGGTCCTGCGGACTGAGGCCCCGTGCCTTCCTATCCAGGCGGGCGTGGCCACGTCACCCGGGAGCCCGCGCTCACTCCCAGGACCCAACTGTCCTTCGCCAGCTTCCAACTGTCACTCCTCAGCTTGTGAAACTTCACACGCCCTTGGCACTAAATATTTGCATTCAATTAAAAATGGATTCGCTTCCCGGAGCAGGTACCACGCAGACTCCATCATCTGCCTCTGGACCTAGAAGGCTCTGCTCCGGGCGGCAGCCCCGCATTAGCCGAGACAGACAAGCGGGCCTGTCTGTTCTGGTCGCCCCTGGCTGCTCAGTCCTGTGGGTGAGCTCCTCTCTTGCGCCCGAACAGCTCTCACCTGCCACTCGGGGACCCAGAGGCAAGCTTCTGTGCAAGGCGGGAGCCCACTCATTAGTGCTCTCCCCGAAACAGCCCCCCTCTTAAAGCTCCACTGTTCATTCTCTCCCACCAAGGACTCTGTGCCCTGAATGGAAGAACAGACTGGCAAGTGCTATGTCAGCTCTGATGTCCACCAGCCCCCGAGGCCCTCCGGACCATGGAACAGACCGCCATCACTTCTCTACTCTGCTTCTCGCAGCACGAGCTGCTTCTCCTGATAACGCGCCCTCTGTCCTTCAACAAGCATTGTGACGGGCCACGCTGGACCTGGGTCTGCAATGACGACACCTCACGGAGCAAGGGCCGTACAGGACATCACAAAAGGCTTTACGAGGGATATCATTTGTCAGCTTATGAAACTTTATAGTTATTTTCAAGATTTACTTTTCCATTTGTCACAGGCCTTCTGATGGTAAATAGCATCCAGTCGAAACGTTACAGTGGATACGGTCGGCAAATCCAATGAGAAAATGCTGTCATTCTGCCAGGCCTGTCCTCAGCGCCTGCTCTGAAAAGTGGCCTCGTTACACCCCATGTGGCTCCATCATGAAATCGCCACCCTGGGCCAAATGCCTAGTGATTAATTTAATGGAGGACGACTGATGGCTGCCACAACCCTTGTCATTCTCCTCTCTGTGACATTTCAAGTCTACCTATCAAGGATTCTAAGAAGGTTACTGTGCAGTAAACTGCGTCAACCCTGGGGGCTGCTTGGCGCCCCCAGGCTTAAATCAAGTTGCCTTTGGGGAAAACTTATCAGGGCAGGCCTGGGACAGACAGGCTCAACCTCAGCATTCTCACCCTTTAGATAAAGCAAAGAGACTCAATAACTTTTGCTGAGCCTGAATTAGAGATATGCCAAGGAGGACTGGGTTTGTCAACATATCAAATAGTTTACAGAGTGCTCATCCGTCATTTCTGAACTTAGATGCGATTTCCTGAAGCCTAAAAGCTGGAGAACGGGGAGGAGCAGATTGCACATCAGTGGGCGTAGAGAGCCATGTCAGTACCACTTGCAAGCACATCTGAGGGCATATTTCACTGTTCTTCTTCATTCCTTGAAAAGAGGACAAATTGATACAAAAAGATGATAGAAAATCCATATGTTTGTCCTATATTACAAGCGTGTCCTATGTAACATTTCCACAGAATATCGTAGTCTTTTACTTGAAGGCTTTTTGTAAAGTGCAGTGTATCATCTTTCTGGAATACACAATCACTGTTTCGGGAAGAGGAAACACCACGGTTTCTGTTGTCCATCTGAGGCTCCGTCATCTTCTACAGAACCTGAACAGGACCCTGGACTGGAAGATTATCAAAGGTTGCATATGACATTTCTTAAAAATTGTCTTAATGTCGCAAGGCAGGAGTCTGGAACTACACATAGTAATCTAGTAATAGATTTAAGTCATGTGACTACCAACTTTTAAACAAATCACAGGAAATGGCCGCTTGGGGAATTACAGAGGGTTGTTCTCGGAGCCTCGGTCTGCGGCATGGGCAGGCAGAGGCGGCGGCGACACAGCAGGCCTGAGGCTCTCTCTTCACGAGGCCTGCTCAGACGGCCGGCCTGTGGCCAGGTCTGGGGACTCAGATTTCAGACGACCCATGATCGGTGAACACTTGCTTTCCTCTGGGACTTGGCAATCTTGGTCCATGTGAGGCAGAGGGTGGCCCCCAGATGGACTCCCAGTGACCAGCCCTGGACACTGCGTGTCCGATGAGTTTCCCCGTAGGTGACATTTCACTTGGAAACTGGAAGCCGCACCTGGTTCCCTCTAGGCTTTGACCTTTGTTTTGCCCTTTGCCAATTTGCTCCACATCTTTCTGTAACACACCTGTGCTCTGAACCCGACTATAAGGAGAGTCCTCCCACTAAATCATGGAATCTTGGGGACCCCCAGAGTAAGGTACCCGGTTAATTTAATCCTCTCCAAACGAGCTTCTCTGACACCATTCCACACACGGTGCAGTTCGTTTGTTCGTTCGTTCATTTGTTCATTCATTCATTCACTTACTCACTCTCTCATGCCCACTAAGTGTCAGACACTGGGCGGGGTGCGGGCGGCGCAGCTTCCCAGGTACCTCGTGGCCTAGCCCCTCGCCCGAGGCCTTCCCTGACCAGCCCATCTGGGTGGCACTGGCCGCATTCTCGCAGGTGCTGGTGCCCGCCCCGCCGCACACGGGAAAGTGTGGGAGCAGGGCCCACGCACTCTCGGGCAGGGTCTGGGCATCTCTGCTTTTTGTCTTCGGGATGATTTCGGGGTGCAGGCGGGGCAAGGCCAAGGCCCGCAGCTCGATCCCTCCAACCTATTTCATTTTCCTTCATCACACTTGGTGCTACCTGGTAAGTTATCATTTAAAAATTTATTTTTTACCCGAATTTCCCACTAGAAAATACATTTCATGAGAGCAGGAAATCAATCTCTTTTGTTCACTGCTGTATCTTTGGCATTTAGAACAGAACCTGCGTGTAACGCGCGCTCAGTGAATGTCTGTTAATGGAACAGCAAACCATTCTCGCCAGCGTGGCGCCGCCTCGATGTCCGGACCACCATGGTCTCTGGCCATCAGCGCACACAGCCACCCAGCTCCCCGTGAGGCGGGGCTTGCTCAAAGCATGTGTGCAGCCTGTGAGCTGCGCTGAATGCTTCTGGATGCATAAAATCGACGACAGTTCAGAGCGGGGATAACTGGGCCACTGGATGAATGGCTCACCGGAAGCGAGCCGTGAGCACTGTCGCGTTCCTCACTGGAACCTCGGCTAAAACCACCAGGGCTGAAATGCCCGCCACCACTGTCCAGGGCCTGCTTTGCTTCTCCTGCCCTCAACTCTCGATCAGCGGGGCCAGTGCTGAGACGCTGCTATGAAAACGGAAAATTTCAGGTCTTACGGCTGCCACCGCGTCGTTCCTCTGTTGTTCAACTGTGAGGGGACTTGGTTTCACGAAGAGCCGGGGACCCCACAGGTGTCCCTGCTCAGTGACAGCTCGGCCGCGAGTGCAGACAACCTTCCCTGGGCCTCCAGACACCTTTAAACACAGGTCACGGGGAAGCTCCCTGAGGAATTCAAGTGACACTGCGCTTCCGCCCGCCTCCTAAGAGCTTTGTTTTTCTTGCCGTGGACTAGATTTGGGGGGTTTTTATTCCTTTGAAAAAATATCTTATTCCAAATTATTCCAGCTGTTTGGGGGTGAGTCTTAAGTGAAAAAGAAAGTTGCCATAATTCTTTGAAAAGACGCTCCCAGCCAAAAAAAAAAAAAAAGATTATTGTGAGCAGAGTCAGTCTAACCACATTAAAATTCCAGCTTCATAATACGAGCTTTGGACCCGAGACGAGTTACTCAACCACCCTGCGCCCCTTCCTCACCTACGACACTGTCACGTGACCGCAGCCTGCCCACCTCCTTGCTATAAGGGTGAGATGGTGAAGTGCATGTAAAGCATTTCAGACACCTAGCACGAAGCTGGCTCTCCATATTTGTTAGCTATCACTAGAAATTCAGTGTAAAAATTAAAACATGAAAGTTTTAAAAGAAATATGAAGAATATTCATATAATTTTGGAATAGAAATGCCATTTCTAAGTATGACACCACAGACTGAAATCATAAGCCACCATATTTGTATAATACACAAATGCAAAATAAAAATTTTTGCGACATAATATGTAAAGAGCCCCAATATACCAACAATAAAATAATTACTACCACTACACAAATAAGCAAAAGATTTGAAAAGTTAATTCATAAATGAAAAAATATAGTTGGAAACCTGAAAAAAGTTTCAAGCAAATATAGATATTGAAATCACAATATACAATGTTCCCTCTATCAAATCAAACCCACACCGCTGTCACCAGTGCAAGGACACGAGCGTGCTCACACCGCCGGCAGGAATTACAACCCTTGGAGGCCATCTTGGCCACCTGCGCCAAGCACTTTTACATTAGGGAAATGATTCCAGATGGATATCAATGCTCATCAAAGCATTATGTGCAGCAACGAAACATTTTAAACGACCTAAACATATAACAAAAAGATCATTTAAATTAGCAATTTCCAAGGCTACGATTACAAATGGTGTTGAAACAGGATATTCTGTAATGTGAGAAAGTGCCTGAAACATATTTTTCCGTGAGTAAAATAATAAAAGACAGATATCCGATAGGAATCTTTTTTAATAAAAGCAAATATAAACAGGAAGAAATCATGGAAAAACAAACAGTGGCTGACTCTGAGCAAAGAGGTGGCGGGTGCATTCTTTCTCTTTGTGTTATTTACCTTTTCTCTGTTGGTCATGAACTAATTTGAGATTAGCACAATGTTATAAGACAGACAGGCAGACAGACAGACAGACAGGAAGGCAGCGGGGGAATCCGACTGCCTACCCGATCCCGAGGTCCACCCTGTGAGGTGAAGTAAGCTCAGGTTCCTGCGACCCTCCTGCGACCTCAAGTTCAGGCATGTTCGTGATGCTCCGGCTGAGCTGGTTCTGGGGAAGCACCACACTCCTCTTACCTGCCCCCCACCCCAGATTACACATAGTCTAGAACAAACAAACTGTTTTCACAAGGGAATCTTATTATTAATACTTACTATTTGCTCAGCATCAACAGTTCTTTAGAAAAGGAGATGGCTGATCTACTCTAAATTAGGCTGACTAATAAGTGCAGCTCCAGGCACAGAGCCACCTGCCAATGCTGTCTAGTTTGGGGTTTCTTAGAAGCTTCTCCCCTCGGGACTCTTCTCCCCGGTCAGGAGAAACTCTGGGTGGACGACACTGCCCAGCAGTGACAGACTCCAGTTGGTACATGACGTGCCCCTGATATCGATGCTGACAGCACCTTCTCTCTGCACCTGTGAGCTGAGACTGATGTGACACCTGTCAGTCCACCTCTGGCTCAGCTCCGACCTTTGTGAAGTTATTCGGTCACAGTGTATGTAAACACTCAATGGGGGCGTCAAGTGAGACAGGATGCTGCGGAGACAGGCTGGGAGGAGGGGAGCTGCGGGAGGCTCACGCGCTCGGAGCAGATCTGGGGGAGCAGCAAACCGCCCTCTGTCCCCCTCCACCCGCACTCGCGGAAAAACAGCAACACAGACGCGCGGGTGTTCCGTTGGCTCTTTTCCACATATTCTAAAACCTTAAACATTTCTTGAGGAGATAACATTTTAATTACTTTTTATTCAAATATAACGTGTACATAACAACAAATTACAAGTGTTAACTAATATCCCGACTTCTAACACCCCAGATGCGTTTTGCCTCTTTCTGAACTATATAAACATGAAATTGCAAAGTATGTTTTGGTTGAGATTTTTTCCATGCCCCATTTACCGGTGTTTCTTCACCTTCATGCTGCACAGTATTCCAGGGTATGAATATGTCACAATTTATTTATCCATTCCATCGCTGCCGTGTCTCGGCTCCTGTGAGGAGGGCCTCCGACACATGTCCCGTGGTCCACAAGTGCTGCACCTCCAGTGGATTATCCCGCAGATGGAACAGCTGTATCCCTCGGTACCAGTACATCCAATTTTAATGACACCGTCGAACACTTTTTACAAAGCCATCGTATCGCTCTACACTCCCACCAGCATGTTTGAGAGTTTCACTCGCTCCCCATCCTCGCCGACGCCCGGTACTGAGAACCTTTTAAAAGTTAAATTGCCGAGTGGGTGTGTGGTGATGTGAACCAGTAATCTAGTCAGTAAAATGTTTCTCTGAGTGCTGCGAGCCATTCTAGCAAATGAATCGAACTCGAGGAATGGGTCGCTGGAACCTCAAATCTGGGGCCAGTCAGATGCACTGTTGACAACCTGGGCTTGTGACTGACTCCTGGAGGTGGGGTCGGCCTTGAAGGAGTGAGGCCTTAACCTGTTGGGTGTGATGCTGTCTCCAGGTAGACAGTGTCAGAACTGAGTGCTTGTGTACATACGTGTGATGTTTAAGCACTATTCGTTTGGATGCTTCTAGTGTATTCTTAGGCAACATATAATCTTTCCAATTTATGCTAAAGAGGAACACTACCATGCTTACAAATCTCTTCTGCTGTAAACCTGTGTTCAATTTATTCCCTTCAAAGAAAATTTGGGGCATCATATTTTACTCAGCTTTTAATATGGAAATTCCTATATACTGAAACACCTAAGTTATCACCCCCGAAAGAGGCTTTTAAGTCAGCCTACTAATGATATTATCTTCCTTGTTTAAATCTCAATTCTACAATTTTTCCTTTTACAGAGTCAGAAACGCCCCTTCAGCTACACCAAAATGACAGGACTATTCAGTCTGCATTTCTCATGCCCAGGAGGTGGCTTTATATGAAACTATGTCTGAAAGGACGTCACCATCCGGTGGTTGCTGGGGCTGCGGTGTGGGAGGCCAGCACCCGATGCCCGAGGGGCATTTCTACTTCATGAGACGTGAGCAATGACACACGCGAGACATTTACCTGAAATCACGTGGACTACTGCAGAAGCCCTGGAGGTACACGAACACGACACATGGATATTAAACAGCTCTGAGTCACAGGGAGCTGCTTCGGATGCTGAGTGCGCGCAGAAGTGACTCGGTCCAGTCGGGGGCACTGAGAAGGTGGCAAGGAGGCCCGACCGCACGGGAAGCGTCCGTAAGAGGAGCAGATTATTAACGCGTACCAACGACTAGGACGATTCTCCAGGGATTCATGCTGAGTGAAAAAAAGCCCATCCAGAAGGTTGCATACTGCATGCTTCTGTTTATACAGTATTTTTGAAATGACGAAATTATAGAAACAGGGAAGAGATGAGTGGTCGCCAGGGGTTGGGAGAGGTGGTGGGAGGGAGGTGGATAATGCTCAGGGAAGGGCGTCAGGAGAGATGCTTGTGATGGGTATGTTTTCACTCTGCTTCTTGCCCCTGGTGGATATACGAACCTACGTATGTGATAACATGATGCAGAACTAAACACACACACGTGTACACACACGCACGAGAGCAAGTCAGACTGCTGACATCTGAATGAGATCAGTGAACCGCATCAGTGTCGAACTCCTGGTCGTGATACTGTCCTGCAGTTTTGCGAGCCACCATTACAGGGGAAACTGGGTAAAGGGTACGTGGGGTCCTTGTATCATTTCTTCCAACTGCATGTGAATTTTCAATAAAAAATATCAGTTAAAAAAAAGACAAGTAGGACAGGTACTTTTACAGGTACAGGTGAGTGGGGTGTGGGCCAGGTGAGGGAGAGATGGGGTTGGGATGTGTGATCTGAAAGAAGTGGTCAGGAAGTCAAGACAACAAATTCAGTCGCAGGAGCAGAAACGAGTTACCATTAACTGAGCATCACAGAGGCCAGGCACAAAGTCTGTCATGCATTAGCTCATTTAACACCACACAACCCATGAGGTGACTGCTTTTATCATCCCCATTCAATGGGTGACGTGCTCAGCATTATGCTGCCAGCAAGTGCAAGCACAGGGCCTTGAACCCAGGGCTCCGAATGGCCTATGTAACTCCAGAGGCCATGCCCTTAGCCACACACTGTATGTCCGCAGAGGAGCTAAGTAGTTCTGAGCAAGTAATCGGGAGGGCGGAGGGCTGGGCTGCCAGACTCAAGAAGGCTGAGTGCCGTGCAAGACGATTTCGATCGCTCGCGAGCAATTAACACGATGAAAAATGTTTCTGGAAAGAAGTGACATGCTCAGAGATGTTGTCTAGGGCAGTAGGTTTGCTGGCTTTGTGGGAAGTGGAGTGAAGACAAGAGAAGACAAGGGCATGGGGTTAGGGACACGGCGGTTCTCCTAGGTGCTGACCAGTCGATTAGTGGCGGTGGCGGGGAAAGCCGCGGGCGGTGTGCTCGGCTGTCCTGTTGCCCAAACAGTGGCCGCCGCCGCCGCCTGGAGTGGGTCACACCTCCCTGCCCCATGGGCGTAAGGCACAGCCACGGGGCTCAGTGTGCCCCTCCAGGGGCAGGAGAATACTCCAGAGCATGTGAGGTCCAGAGCAGTCATGATCTGCCTTGGACACTGAAGCGTGATGGGGTCCTCAGTGCAGACGGCGTGGAGGACAGCTGACGCCTGCCCGAATGGGTGTGCAGCTTACGTGAGGAACAAAACGATGCTGTTGTCAGCTGCTGAGATTCTGGGGTCATTTGTCACTGCAGCACAGAGTGGGTAATCTTGACTGGCACAAACAAGATAACATGAGGTGCACAGGAAGATCCTAGGTGGCCAGGTCAGGTGCGAGGCTGTGACAGGTGAGCAGTGCTGGTCTCAGCACTTGACCCCATCCAGGATGGAAGGCAGGCTGGGCATGTGACACAGAGACGCCGCACTAGATGACTGTGTGGGATATTCTCCCATCCAAACTTCACAGAACCAGGGCCTCGCTCGGGAACTAGATGGCTGGGGGAGGGGCGTGCACCCAATACACACTCCCCCCGATATCACACACACACACCACACACGCACCATACACACTCCCCCAATATCACAAACACACCACAATAATGCCCACACACACACTTCCAATATCACACGTCACACCACACACGCACCATACACACTCCCATTCACATTCCACACACTTCGACACACACCAATGACTTGATATCACATTACCAATAATATGCACACACACTCACACGATTCCAATAATTTCAATATCACACACACACATTATCGCAATTCCGACATCACATTCACACGCATCTAACACACTCGATATCACACATACCACACACGCATTCCCATACACACTCCCTCGAGCATCACACACACACACTCACACACGTGCTCAAATATGTTCCCCCATATCACACACACACTCACACATGCCACACACTCCCAATATCACACACACCACACGCACCCAATACACACCTCGAATCACACACACTCACACACGCGACTCACACACTTCAATATCACACGCATCACACACGACCCACACACACTCCCCACATTATCACACACACGCACTCACACTCCAATATCACACACACACGACCACACATCAAGACTCACACACTCCCCAATATCACACACACTACAACACACTCCAATATCACACACACACCACACGCTTCACACACACACTCCCCAATATCACACACACACACCACACACCTATCACATGCAATACACATATGCACACAAATCACACACACCATGCAAATATCACACATCGCACATACACGGCACACACATATCACACCCATCACATTCAACACATACATATAACACAAGGAACACACAGCACACACCACACACACGAAACACATCACACACATAAAACATATCACACACATGCATCACACACAAAACACATATAATGCACACCACACACAGAACACATCACACACACACACCACACAACAGCACACCCATCACATAGCACACACATACACACACCACATGCAAACCACACATACACACACCACATACCTGTCACATACAACATACATAAACATACATGCACACCCCACACAAATATCACACACACCACACTCACACACCATATACTCCACACACAAACACACCACACACACACTTCCCATCACCAGAACTGAATCTTGGGGTTCATAATTTCTTTGGCTTCATTCTTTCTCTTCAATTCTCTCATCTCGGTTTTCTTTATTTTCTCACCTGTTTATTGTGCTAATTAAGCTCTAGGAGACGTATTCCTAGGTTCTAAGGTGGGGGAGGAGAAGGAAGTCCAACTCAACTTCTCCGTTTACCTTGAAAGATGTTCAAACATGAGCTGTGGGTGCAGCCTAGCGGGAATACTGGCTAGAAGACGTGTGGTTAATAATGATAAATTCTGAGACTTGGACAAAATGCTGCCCTTTACTGCCCTGCCTGAGAGGGCTGGGCTGCCTATAGAGCGTTCGGGAAGGGCCCAGCTGCCTGCTGCCCCACGGAGGCCTCTGGCCCCGTCTGTGCCCTGGCCTGGCACAGTGGTTGTTGCTAAATGAGCACCCTGGCCCTCGGTCACCTCTTGTCCCTCTGGTGGCTGTGGCTCCGCACGTGCAGAGGAACATGGTTGCTTTTCGTCTCCTTGCACTTGAAAGCCTGGCTGTGTTCGGCCGCCATAGGGGAGACGGAGCGTGCATCACAGGCTCAGAGGAACTCAGCCCACGAGGATGTGACTTTATGTCCCTAAGTACTGCACAGTAACTCGGAGCCTTCCTGGATCACGGCAGACGCCAAGCAAATGTTGGCTGGTCTGCAACTTCTTGTGTTGTTCCCAGGAGACGCGATCGTCGTCTCTACTGCGGTGCTGTCGGCGCTGACTTCCAACACGTTACCTGTGTGAAGGTGCGCGGAATTTATTTCCATGCCCTACAAAATGGGAACCCGAACGTCCATTCGGCAGCACTAACGGTGCAAGCTGAAGCCACTGTGCTTTCCTGCTGCCTCGGTTTCATCTCCAGGAAGCACGGAAGGCCACCGTCAGTGTCCCATTCCAGCTGTGGCCCTCCATGCCCACTGCTGGAAAAATGGGATTCCAGTATTTGCCAAATGGGATGGAATGTGCACTGTCCCCTCTGCCACGTGCACCTGCACCCTCACACCCAGCGCCACAGTGGAAGGTGCCCCGAATTCTCCAGGGGACTTCTGCTTGGCAAAGCCTTCTCAGGTTCGGGGCTGGCACTTTCAAAGATGGCAGCCCACTAATGACAGGCTGGGCCACAGAGGAAAAACACTGTTTTGCTCTTTAAGCCGTTGAGCGCGGTACACGGTGGGGAGCGGTGTATAAAGGGAGAACATCTGACTATGTAAGCGCTTGACTGATGGAAGTTTATTTCGTACATGGCAGACAGCCATGCTATTTTCAGCTTCTCATCTGTCACCTGGAGATCCTTTAACTATTATGTTCACCTCACCATAATATGAGCTAGTTTAGATTTTTTTTTTTTTATATGAAACAGAATAGAACAGTTAATCGCCTCACGAAGGGTCGAAAGGATGACTTCTTCCAGGGCTGCAGGTAAGGGACCACCTATTGGTAGTGGAACAGCTCACTCCGGAAGACAAGACGCACAGGGCGGAGGCAGGGCCACCTCCCTACGCCAGCGCTTTTGTGATGCTGCTGCTAAAATGGGAACTGTCCTTGCAAGGGCTTAGTGTCCAACACGCTGCCCCCAGCGCTTCAGAACTAATGAGCTACTGGCCGCCGCGAGGCCGAGTTTTCCATGGTTAACTTTTCTATCCCTATGTCTTCATCACACTGTGGCAGCTAAGAGATTTTGTTTCAACCCTCGAGAAGAAAATTTTCAGCACAAATTGTGAGGCACTGTGGGTCTGTGGAGGGTACAGAGGCCAAGGCCTGGGCAGCACAGTAGTGTGTGGGGTGGGGGGGCATTGCGTTACTGGTCACAAGTAGGCACTCGCTTCCCTGAACCGAGGTCACCCCCATGTCATGTGTTTCTGCGACTCCCACAGAGAAAGCGTGTGCCCTCTCACTCAGTGACTTGAGCTCGGTGCCGAGGCTGCTGCAGCTGACGTGCGTGGGGGTTGACATGGGCCTTGAACGTCTAGTGGTGTCCTGAGTTCCTGCCAGCTCTCGCCTGTGCCCCCGCAGCAAAGCCAACTAACACAGGAGGATTTAGACGACTCGAACTTCCGTGGCTTCATTTTCGCCAGCTTCCTCTGATGAAGAATGAACAACGCCCGCTTCTAACTGAAGAGGAAAAGTAACATTAAGAGGACTTTCAGTCAGAATCCTTGTTCCGGTGCCAGTTCCTCCGAGTATTAGTGTGTGACCTTGGGCAAGTCATGTAACCTCCCTGAGCCCCCGTTTCCTCAATTTTAAAGTAAGAATAAGGATTCTTCTGCTGCTTGCTTCACACAGTGCTGAGTGGGAATTAGTGACTTCACCACGGGTTGACCTTATTCTCCATCATTTGGACTGGAGGAGTGAGTGGTAATTTAGGGAAACAAACTGGGGTCCTAAACTCTGACACAAGAATGAAAGAGAGGTCGAGGGCAGACACGGGAGAGGAAGAGCTTCGGGGAGATGCTTTGGGTTGGCAACCAGAAAGCACCTGCATCCGGCCCTCCGAGCGGCCTGGATGTAAGTGTGTACGAGCACCAGGGAAGAAAGAAAGACACAAATTAAAACCACAAATTCCAAAGCGGCACCAGTCCAGGCGTCCGCATACAGACGTGTGGACAGCGGCGGGTTAGGCGGAGGCGGGGCGAGGAAGAGGCGGGCCGAGGAGTCGGAAGGGAGCTCCGGGGTCCCCCGGAGCCCTGCACATCCAGGCCCTTTCTGCGGACGCTTACGCTCTTCCTCACTGGGCACAAGCAGCCTGAGCACCGAGGCGGCCCCAGAGGAGACACAAGATGGATGCGCTTGGCTGGAGAGACGGGAAGTGAGGGCGACAACAAGCAGCGCCCGCGACCTTCCCACCGCGACCTTCCCACCGCGACCCGTTCGCTCACAGCCCCACCATGGGCCCCTGTCCGCTGTGTTTCACAGGAACTCGGAGCCTGCCTCTCTCCCCTTCAAATGTGCTTTACAGAAACACATACAATGGTGAGCAAAACACACATCTGAAATACCACCTCTAAATACTGTTTCAAGACAACCGGAAACTGCCCAAATATATTCCTCTAGCACCATCTGGTGTTTGCACATTTCGGCGATGGACGTTCTGCCTCCCGTCCTCCCTTCCCACGCCAATCTAAAACCTCACTAGGTGTTTAAATCTCTTGTTCAGAGGCTAAATGTTTTTAACACATTAAAACAATAGGACTTATATTCTCCACAAACAAGGACATCATTTTCAATGCCAAGCGCGTGTACTCAAGGAGAGATCTATGGTCCTGTCCAAAGAATAATAATGATAAAACTCAATCGGTCACAACTCACAAGTGTTTTAACTATCATATAGTGCTGTGCAATTTTCTCCTCGAACTAAATGTCCGTTTACTATTAAAGATAAATCAGTCACATTGAATACATGCTTTCGTTCACTTCCTTTGCTTCACATTTAAAGGAGCAAGAAAGCGATTTTTCTTTAAAAAAAGAATTAAAAGCTTTTCCCAGAAATTCAAGTACGCATCTTTCAAATTTGTTTTCCTTTCCAAACTTAAGCAAAATCTCAATATATTTCTATTAGCAACAAATATACATTATGTAACCTTCGAAAATGGCAATAGAAACAGATTAATGGTATGGAGTGCTGTGCTCAAGCCAGCTCATGCCATCTCATAATACCACTGTGTGCACCTTCTCCCAAACACACAGTGACGTCACACAGGTTGTGTGAAACCTGCTGAGGTGACAGCATTTCACTGTGGAGACTGGCCAGTGCTGCAAACGTCAAGGAGAGCCAGTTGTGGACATTCACCAGCACTGCACGGCACCGCACGATACCACACCTGTGCTAATCTTCGCGCTTTCGTGAGACGTATCTGACACGTCACCACGTGTCATGAACTAAAGCCATGAAAAAGAGAAAGACTTTATTTTAGGACAACCTATAATTAAACAGTTAAATCTCTTTATCCCCAATTATACCCTCCAACACTGTACCTACATATATCAGGACCTTCCTTTCCTATTTTTTAAAAATTTCTCATAAATTCAGAGACCATGATAATAAATGCTAGCGAAGAAGGCTGACAGGAGAAAGAATTGGTTCGTGTGTAGTATGGTGTTGGAGGGGACATCCTGGACCACCGGAAAGCCTGACCGGGGTCCCGGAGCAAACTTAGCCTGAAACATCACGGGAGGCACAGATGACAAAGCCGAAGCTGTCCTACTCAGGCACGTCATGAGAAGGCAGAGTTCTTTGGAAAAGACAATAATGCAGGAAAAAGAGAAGGCAGCAGGAAAAGAGGGGACCAGATATGAGATGGGCTGAGTCGCAGGAGCTAAGCAAGGCCATGAGGATGACACCGTGGATGTCACTCTTCACAGGGTCATGAGGAGTCAGAGCCGACGGCACGTAACGCACACGCAAGTATTAGCCTGTGGCGAGTACATTAAGAGCTCCCCCATGCCCCGCTCCAAAAAAAAACCCCACCAAACTTCCTGGAAAGGCAAGGAGAAAGCAAATGTTTAGGGGATCTCCAGAAGGACAGCCAGGTTTTTGCAGGCTCCATCCTTATTATTCTGTGTCCTGGGCCCAAGGCCGAGTGCTTATTCTGACGACCATGGCAGCTGAATCTGCGCTTGGAGAGGGGATGCTGTAGGAATGGTCAGGAGACGCATTTGCTTCCCCCAGAACTGTGAGTGTGGCACATGGCGCTGTCCACCGAGAAAGGGTCACACACTTTCCTGGAAGGCTGCGCAGGATCCCAAATACAACACCAGGGTGGCTGTTTGAAATTTCTTTTGGAAATAGGGGTAGAAGAGAAATCCTGATATTATGTGATTTTTGTGACAGGAAAGGGGAGTGGGGTGTTCCGAGCATCGTTTTTGTGATGGGCGTAAATTTCTGCGAGTCTCGGCACAGGCCTGACCTGGTGTCCATGGCGAGGACAGGAGGGGACCCGAGGTGCTGTGGAAAGGATGAGGAGGACGGTGGCTCTCAGCTCCCTGTCGCATGCCAAGGATGAGCTGCTGCGCTCCCGTGCACTTGTCTCCCCCAGACCTGGACAGGGACTCCGTGAGACGCAGGGGGACAAGGCTGGCCTCCCCTACGTCCTCAAAGCCCATCTCATTGTTTCCTCCATTTAAAAAAAGATATTTAAAAATACTTTTTTCTTTCCCCAGAGTAATTCTCAGTGTCTGTTTCTCAGCTCTGAGGCCTCCGCCTGGGGAAGCTCCTCCGGCGAGGCTGCTGGGAGGAGCGGGTCCAGGATCCCAGGGGACCGGATCACCTGTGCCTCCTGAAGCCAGCAGGGGGAGCACGGTCTCCCGGTGTCCCCACTCTGTCCATGGGGCTCAGCAGAAAGGAGCCTTCGGAAAACACGGTTGCCTTTTCACCAACAAGTCAGATAAGCCCACATCAACACAAGATGAATTCAGTGGTTTTCTCTCTTCTGATTTGAAATTAAATATGTAACCTATTGTCTACCTTGAACTCTTCTGTTTCCCAGGTTTCCTAGAGTGATGTTCTAAGAGCACATTATCCAGAGATAGTCACTAGATTTTCCACAGAACTATAAAAATAAGAGTCCATCTTTAAAACACAATTCTATTATAGGAATACAACTTTATGAACTCAATCAATATCCCATCTAGATTGTTTATAATTTTTGTAAGTGCAGCAAACGACTGTCCTGCAGTTAGGATTCTGTTCTCAGGACAAACTGCCGCATCCAAGGGTACAGATCTGTGTGGCTAAAACCTCCTCCAGCTTACGCCCCATCAGCTGTGGATGAAACTGCCTGTCTCACAATGTCCCAGACAGCATTTTCATTCTAATCGTGTTGTCAAAAAACTGTACAGCAAGTCCTCACTTACTGTCGTCGATTGGTTCTGTGACCTTAAGTGAAGCAACACACAACGCACAGGCCAACCGACATAAATGAGAGTCGAGTTCCTGCAGCATCTCTCAATGCTGTAACTGAAGGGCGTTACTCAAAGACCTGCTGTACACGGTCACGGTATTTTGCATTCTTTTGATTACTAGAAAAGATTAAATTTATTGTATTTTTTTTGCATTTATTACATGTTCAAACACAAATTCATTCATCCGTCCATTCATTCAGCAAATGTTTACTGAGCTATTACGTGAGACGCAACCTAACATGTTATCTTGAACCAGATCTAACAGCTCCCTCCCGGAGGCAGCACCTCCCTCTGGCTCTGCTGTTCTGGTTAATGCCTCCTGTCAGCTGACCTGAGCTCAGTGTGGCTGTCATGGCCTTTTTCAATCCATTGCCGCATTCTGTGAAATTCACCTTGGAAGTGTCCTTAAGAGCCACCCTCCTCGATTCTCATGGCCACAGACTCTAGTCCAGGCACCCGAGGGCTCTTGCGAGGATTACAGGATCTAAAGTGATATCCTACTATCTACTCGACCTACGAGCCATATGCTGGCATAGTCTATCTTCCTTCTACTCAGACACCTCCCCCTTTCCTCCACCTTCTCCTTGAATTCTCCATCCTGAGCTCCAAGACCTTCGAGCATCCGGAAACTTCACCTTTCCAGTCTTACTTCTATCAGTTTTCTTCTGGTGCCATCTACCTGCCAACCTGACCGGGCTGCTGTTCCCTGAAGCGCTGATTTTCAGCGGGGTGCCGCTCTCCAGAGCTTCGCTTGCTGCGTCCACACCCCTCTTCGAAGCCCAGCTCAGATAACTCCTTCACCAGGAAGCAATCCCTCGTCCTGTGTGCGAACATCTCCTGGCTCCAGAGCCCAGGTGCCATCCACCGTGCCCTCTCCAGACAGCCCAGGGCACCACGTCCAGGCCTCGAGCCCTCTCCTCCCATCTACGTCCCCTATTTCTTCATTGTTAATTTCTAGTTTAATACCACTGTGGTGAGAAAAGATACTCGGTATGATTTCAATTTGCTTAAATTTGCCAATTAAGACTTATTTTGTGGTTCGTATATGATGGGTCCTAGAGGATGTTCTGTTTGCGCTCGGAGTGTGTATGCTGATGCTGTTGGATGGAATGTCCTACCTATGTCAGGTCCATTTAGTCTACAGTATGGTTTAAGTACAATGTTTCTTTGTTGACTTTCTGTCTGGATGAACTAGCCACTGCTGAAAGAAGAGTCCAGAAATCCTCTATTACTGTATTGCTGTCTATTTCTCTCTTCAGATCTGCTAGGATTTGCCTGATATAGGTAGGTGCTCCGATACTGAGTGCGTACACGTTTACGATTGTTGTCTTTTTGATGAGTTGACCCCTTTATCATTACCTAATGACCTTCTTTGTCTCTTGTTATCGTTTTTAGCTTAAAGTCTATTTTGTCTGATGTAAGTATAGCTACCCTTATTCTTTCGGTTTCCTCCTGTTCATTGTATGGAATATCTTTTTTCATCCTTTCGCTCTGAGCCTATGTGTCTCCTTAGAGCTGAAGTGAGTCTGCTATGGGCAGTCTACAGTCGGGTCTCATTTTTTTATCCATCTAGCCACTCTGTGACTTTTGATTAGAGAATTCAATCCATTTACATTTAGAATAATTATTCACATGTAAGGACGTACTACAGCCATCTGACTGTTTTCCAGTTGTTTTGTAGTTCTTTTGTTCCTTTTTCACTTTCTGACTACATTCCTTTACGAACTGATGATTTTCTGTGGTAGGATGATGCTCTGATTCCCTTGTCACTATGTTTTGTGAATTTACTATAGGTATTTGCTTTGTAATTACCATGAGACTGACGTAAAACATACTAGTCAATTTTATGATAACAACAACTTAACTCTGATCACAGACAAAAACTCTACCCTTTTATTCTTTTAAGTTTTTATTATCACAAATGGTTTCTTTTCATATTGGGTGTTAATTAACAAACTATAGTAGCTATAGTTATTTTTTATATTCTCGCCCTATATCCTTCATGCTGTAGCTAAATGGTTAACGTACATATTACAGAATTGGTTTTCTGAATTTTATTATATATTTGACTTTACCAGTCCGTTGTACATTCTCATGTTACCAGTCAGCATCCTTTCATTTCAGCCTGAAGATTTCTTTTCAGCAGTTCTCGTAAGGCAAGTCTAATAGTGATGAATTCCTCCAGCTTCTGTTTTCTGCGAAAGTCCTTCTTTCTCCTTTGTTTCTGAAGGACTTTGCCAGACAGCGTTCTCAGCTGGTAATTTTTCTTTCAGCACTTTGAACGTATCATCTCGCTCCCTCCTGGCCCATCAGCTTCTCCTGAGAAAGCCGCTGGTAGCCTAAAGGGTTCCTTTGTAGGTCACAATCTTCTGTTCTGCTGCCTTTAGGATTCTCTCTTTGTCTTTGGTTTTCGACAGTTTTATTATACTGTGTCTTGGAGAAGATCATTTTGGATTGAAATAATTGGGTGATCTATTAGCTTCGTGAACTCAAATGTCAAAGTTTATCCTCAGGTTCGAGGAGTTCTCAGTCATTATTTCTTTAAATAAACACACACATAAATAATAAGCACACATACAATAAAGGTGCTTTCAGCCCCTTCTCCCTCTCTTCTCCTTCTGGAACTCCAATGATATATCCATATGTAAACTGTCTCATAAATTACACAGGCTTTCTTCACTCTAATTCTTTTTTATCTTTAGATTAGGTTATCTCAAATTTCCTATGTTCTATCTCATTAATTTTTTCTTCTATTTGGTCTATTCTTCTGTTGATACTCCCAATTGCATTTTCCATTTAATTTATCGTAAACTTCAGCTCCAGAATTTGTTTGGTTCTTTATGATTTCTAATTGTTAAATTTCTCATTTTGATTGTATTTTGTTTTTCTCATTTCATCATATTGTTTTTCTGTGTTTTCTTGCAAGCCACTGAGTTTCCTTAAAACATTTACTTTGAATTCTTTATTAGGTAAATCATAGTCTCCACGACTTTGAATTTGGACCCTGGAAAAGTATTGTGCTCTTTTGGTGATGTCATAGTTCCTTGATTTTTCATGTTCCTTGGAGTTCTGGGTTGCTATTTTCACATCTTAAGTAGGAGTCAACTCCTCCAATTATTACTAGTTACCTTCAGGAGAAAACCTTTTCCTCAGCCCTGCCATAAATTGAGGCTTTCCCAGACCTTGTGCGGGTACACCCGCTCCACGTTTCTTGCTCCCTCTTGTGACAGAATTCTCAAGTTTGTGCGTCTTTCTCTGATCCTGCAATGCACCAGGTTGGCTGCTGACAGCCTTTCTTTTGTCTCCCTGAAGGTGGCGTTACAGCTCAAGGTTGTGGTTTCTCTCTTGCAGTCTGACCAAGGCCGGCTCTCTGCATGTGCTCTGTCGACCAGAGGTCACTCCTGCCACCGTCCCCGGAGCTCGCACAGAGCCAGCGCAGAGTGAGGGAAGGTGTGGGTTTGGCATGTGGTGCACTGAGGCTGCCTAGGAGTGATTTGGGGGATCCGTGGGAGAGAGTCTCCCCATGGCTCACGGGCGAGCTTCCTGAGGAGGTCCCAAATGCCATCGGCGGGAACCATGTCCCTTATATGCCATCTGGGAATCTTAGATGACACCTGCCTGACCTGCTCCCTTCCCCCGGTCACAGAGCTCCTAACTTAATAGTCCGGATGCTGTCCTGCACGGCTGAGGAAGCTGGGAAAGCTGGGATTCCACTCAGTACTTCTTCCTCTCCCCTGTGGGAGAAATCATGAGGCGATATCATGGGCTGTCTTGTTTCACCCTACACTGTGCTGCCTTGGGGGAGAGGTGACGCTGGCAAAACCACCCCACTGCCCTTACCTACTCCAATGGGTATAAACTCTTTCTTGTTCCTCAAAAGCGGTACAGGGACTTCTCTGGGAATCTGGACTTCCACAGAGGCTCGCTCACCCACGGTGACCGCCCACGTCCGCGCTCTGCAGGCATGCCAGGACCTCTACCCAGAGGGGCCAGAACCAGTTCACGGCCTCTTGCAGCTTCTGCAGCCGGTATCAAAGTCCACCTGCGCACTCTTTGATGCCCCAGGTAGCGGGGAATGAGACCCCTCCTGGGTCCCCTGCATAAGGTGCTGGGTCCGCAGCTCCCACTGAGGTACTTCTGTTCGTGGATGGATGCTGAATTTTTGTTGTTGAAGGGGGCACATGACAAAGAATGGCTTACACTGCCATCATGCTCACATTACCCTCCACCCAAGGATTGTTTTAAATCTTGAATGACAAAATCTCCTTTAGTCCAAGCTGGTGGTTCACTTGTCAGTGTGACTCTCTCAAAATTCAGTCACATTTATACCCACAGGATCCCAGTCCCTACAGGGCAGCAGCTGCACCGTGTTTGTGACACACACTGCTCACTCTGGGCCCAATGTGCGCGCCCTGAGCCCACCCGTGGCACAGCCAACGCCTCGGTCTCTTCCCTTGGGCCATTTTGTCCAAAAGGGATGTTTACTCTGGGGCATCTTAATGAAGCCAAGTGTTTGCACCAAAGGCATTACGGCCACATCATCGGGGACCTCAGCACAAGGTGACTTTCCGTTGTCTGTCATCGTTTGAAAGGCTCAGTCTGAGCTTGAATCGTGTGTGTTCTCTGAACATTCTGTCCCCTTTTAACTTTGTAGCAGAGCGGTCTTCCTTTCCCGTCTCTGCCAACGACGCTCGGAAACAATCGAATCTTCCTAAATGTGCCTAAAGCTCGATACGTTAGGGACATTATCCACCTTCCGAGTTATTTCAGGTGACAATTTTACTCAATTGTCACCGCTGTGTAACAGGCTGATATCCTTCCAGCCTTTGAGAATGGCCCCTGTGTCCACGCCCGGGCAGCATTGTGGTGGAATTTCAGTAGCTAACAGGAGCGAAGGTTTGGTGCTGCCTACGTTACGTGTTTGTGGCAGGCCGGCTGCGACTCGGTTTGTGTTGCCTTCGCCCAGGACCCAGGTGACAGGACATCTGTATCTGGAGTGCCGCGAATCTCACGGCCGAGGGAAGAGGCCGTGGGCCACAGGCAGGCCTTCGGTGCCTGCGCAGCAGTGGCCCACGTCGCTTCCACTCCCGTCTCATTGGCCAGAGCCCCCGTGGCCAGGCTGACATTAGCGAATGGGGAGACTAACTCTTCCTCAGGGAGTGGGGTGCACACCTGGCAGTAATCACGCAGCCCACAGCAGGAGCTTCTGCTCCCAGAGAGGAGGGGACAGCTGTGGAGTGGGGCGAGCAGACTCCACCCAGACAGGATGGTCCTGCCTCCAAGAGAACTCACTCAGTCCTCAGCTTAATTCGAATGATCATAAGGAACGTTACTAACCCCCCGAAGTGAGAAGTCTGCTCCTGTGGTGCTGGCTGCCCCGCAGTGTACCTACACACTTGGGGTCACGGCCGGGCCTGATGACACTCATGAGTCCCTGTCAGAGGCCCATCGCTCAGGAGGCGGGGTCTTCGGAAACTGTCGCTTACGCACAGCCCTTGCCCACCCACTCCATGGACCTCGGCCTCTGAGGGTGGCCTTGACGGCAGATGTCCTTGTGATGAGAGGCAGATGCTGGACGCAGTGTGTTCCTCTCATGAATAATGATGAAACAGGACTGCCAAGGAAGCCTCAGGGGAGCACGGGGAGCAAGGGGTGGGGACAGTCAAGGCGGATAAGCACACACCCTTTTATCCGTCACCTTTCCGTGGACAGGAAGGCTGAACCTCTACTCATTGCCATCTCTCACGTCGAACAGAGGGCGGAGCGTCCGCAAAGCCACACTCATCGCTTCGGGCTTCTCCACTGGCTCCCATCTATGTGCGGTCAGTCAAACCTGACACATATTTTGTGTTTCTCCCCAGAGCCTTGCGTGTCTGTGCAGAGTAACATGTAACAGCCTCATGTTGATCGGATGCCGGGGGCCTCGCCCACGCTCTGCCCTGTCCGCCGTGACTGCCCCCATTTCCTTGGCTTCTGTCTCAGGGGCAAGCAGACGGACGCGTGTGGCCGTCTGTGCGTGTTTCCCGCCGAGCGCTCTCCCGAGGCTGAGGCTCCAGCTGCTCTGGTTTCGGATCTTCGCAGGGAACGACAACTGCTCAGGCCGCCTCCCCCGCACTTGTTCGCTGGGGTCCCCGACAGCAGAAGGAAGAACAGGGAGCGGAGACGCTTGGCGGTGTTCTGTCGCAGGCGGCGGCCACAGCTTGGACGACAGTTCTAGTGCATTCCACCTGTTTAATTCTCGCCTGCGGGGCACTGAACCACGCAGAGCTCAGGCGCTCGCTCACGCGTGTAGCTCCCACCACAGGGAGGAACAAGGCTCACAGTCCAGACCGAGGCGCATGGGTGCCGAGGCTGAAGCCTACACGAGGCTGGGCTCTCGGGAAAGGCCAGCCCCCTCCTTGCCAGACAGAACTCGACAGTTCCCAGCCTCACTTTTCTGTCTTCTCCAAAGCAAGGCATCAGGATTAAAAGACAGGCGACCGCCACCCTCCAAACAAACCTGATCTGGATGCGAGTCTGGCCTGAGACCCTGTTCTCACTCTTCAGGAGAATGATGGCAGATCTGGCTTTTATCAGACAGGGCACCTCTTTTCTGAAAAAGTCTCAGGAAATGGAAGATATGAGGTTCCCCTTTTCCTCCCCTGGAGAAGGGGACAGTGAATTCTTTCTATGTAACCATTGCTTTCTGAGGGGCTGTACGCCAAGTCCAGAAGCTTCCATAGTGGTCATGTGAGGCATGGCAGCCCCAGCCTGCTCCAGTGGAAAGCAGTGTGGGGTAAGACGCGGCCTCGTCCTCGCCTATGTTGTCTTGTTTAATGCTCTCGACAACCCGTATAAACTCTAAGCAACTGTGAGAACAGACATGTTTGCTGACTCCCTAGATTTAGGAAAGATTCTGCACGTTTCCTTGGAAAATATGAAGAAGAACAGACTAGTCTCCCAGGGGTTCTCGAGGAGGACACCCCCCGGCCCTTATGACCTGTCTACAAAATCATGCCAGCTTCCTGGCCCGCCTTTTACTTTTTATACTGGGTTTCACACAAAACTACCACTTGAGGAACTAGGCAGGTCCTGAGAGGGTGATATGTGCTCACGCGTAATGCCCTCACAGCTGCTGCTGGAGCCTGGGGGTGCCAGAGCTCAAGTGTCTGAGGTCTGGTTCCTTCCAATAAGGTTCCGTTCATTCAGAATCTTGACCCAAAAGTAATTGTTCTAGAGGGAGCGAGGGTGTAATGGTGGTGATGATGGTATTCACTAATTTTCATTGTTTTTTCTCATCGTTTGACTGTTCCTTAGCTGTTATGTTTTATGAACACCACAAACCTAACCTATATTTACCTGATTAAGAACTAAGGTTAGCACACCTAGTTATTCCAAATACAGTGGATGTCCATGTCCCACACTGCCATGCATTACAGAAGCAATTGTTATTTAAAGCTCATTGACACTCTAAGCCTGTTCTTTCTATTAATTCTGCTAATTGAATTATAGGATGCTGTAAATCCAGCTAATATTTCTAAATTAAGCTTGTGATAACAAACTCACATCAACTCAAAGATGCAAAATATTTCCATTTTACATTCTGCAATCTCTTATTCTTCCTCGATAGTTCCTCTGGTCATCCAATAGTTACTGAACATCCACTGTGTCCCATGCACTGAGCAAGGTGCCTCCTACCTGGAGAAGAGACACTGTTTGTGGAGGTGACACGGTGTGCTGGCAAAGAATGCACCTGCGCTCCCGCTGTATTGCTCCCTGAATCAAGGCGCAGTGAGTGCAAATTGGCAAAACCCGCTTTGAACTATGATTGCCTTTTTTTAGGTGTCTCAAGGTATGTCTCAAGAAGAGTCAAACCCTTACCACCCAAGTATTATTATATCTGTTCCTTGTTGCTTCCCAGAATCCACTGCTAAGTATACTATGGTGGATTCAGTTTTAGTTGGCCAGCAACAGACTCAGACTGCAACCACCGGAAGCGTACGCTGTCTTCTCTGCGAGAGGATGCCCCTCTCACCCGGAAAAGGTGGGAAGCATGAAAGGGTCACCATTTGTCTCCACTCCTAGTGCTTTTGCTTCTGTGCAGCTTCTGTCACCATCACCATGACCTCTACCATCACCACCTGCACCATCACCATGACCTCTACCACCACCTCCATCACTATCCCATAACATC